>NC_069504.1:429006711-429339211 GCF_027579735.1 Bombina bombina | reverse complement strand
TTCAACATAATATTTCAAAGCTCTAACAACATCCAAAGAATGTAACTATTTCTCCTTAGAATTCTTAGGATTAGGACATAATGAAGGAACCACAATTTCTCTACTAATGTTGTTGGAATTCACAACTTTAGGTAAAAATTCAAAAGAAGTTTGCAACACTGCCTTATCCTGATGAAAAATCAGAAAAGGAGACTCACAAGAAAGAGCAGATAATTCAGAAACTCTTCTGGCAGAAGAGATTGCCAAAAGGAACAAAACTTTCCAAGAAAGTAATTTAATGTCCAATGAATGCATAGGTTCAAACGGAGGAGCTTGAAGAGCCCCCAGAACCAAATTCAAACTCCAAGGAGGAGAAATTGACTTAATGACAGGTTTTATACGAACCAAAGCTTGTACAAAACAATGAATATCAGGAAGATTAGCAATCTTTCTGTGAAAAAGAACAGAAAGAGCAGAGATTTGTCCTTTCACAGAACTTGCGGATAAACCTTTATCTAAACCATCCTGAAGAAACTGTAAAATTTTCGGAATTCTAAAAGAATGCCAAGAAAAATGATGAGAAAGACACCAAGAAATATAAGTCTTCCAGACTCTATAATATATCTCTCTGGATACAGGTTACGAGCCTGTAACATAGTATTAATCACAGAGTCAGAGAAACCTCTTTGACCAAGAATCAAGCGTTCAATCTCCATACCTTTAAATTTAAGGATTTGAGATCCTGATGGAAAAAAGGACCTTGCGACAGAAGGTCTGGTCGTAGCGGAAGAGTCCACGGATGGCAAGAGGCCATCCGGACAAGATCCGCATACCAAAACCTGTGAGGCCATGCCGGAGCTACCAGCAGAACAAACGAGCATTCCTTCAGAATCTTGGAGATTACTCTTGGAAGAAGAACTAGAGGCGGAAAGATATAAGCAGGATGATACTTCCAAGGAAGTGATAATGCATCCACTGCTTCCGCCTGAGGATCCCGGGATCTGGACAGATACCTGGGAAGTTTCTTGTTTAGATGAGACGCCATCAGATCTATTTCTGGAAGCTCCCACATTTGAACAATCTGAAGAAATACCTCTGGGTGAAGAGACCATTCGCCCGGATGCAACGTTTGGCGACTGAGATAATCCGCTTCCCAATTGTCTATACCTGGGATATGAACCGCAGAGATTAGACAGGAGCTGGATTCCGCCCAAACCAGAATTTGAAATACTTCTTTCATAGCCAGAGGACTGTGAGTCCCTCCTTGATGATTGATGTATGCCACAGTAGTGACATTGTCTGTCTGAAAACAAATGAACGATTCTCTCTTCAGAAGAGGCCAAGACTGAAGAGCTCTGAAAATTGCACGTAGTTCCAAAATATTGATCGGTAATCTCCCCTCCTGAGATTCCCAAACTCCTTGTGCCGTCAGAGATCCCCACACAGCTCCCCAACCTGTGAGACTTGCATCTGTTGAAATTACAGTCCAGGTCGGAAGCACAAAAGAAGCCCCCTGAATTAAACGATGGTGATCTGTCCACCACGTTAGAGAGTGTCGTACAATGGGTTTTAAAGATATTAATTGAGATATCTTTGTGTAATCCTTGCACCATTGATTCAGCATACAGAGCTGAAGAGGTCGCATGTGAAAACAAGCAAAGGGGATCGCGTCCGATGCAGCAGTCATAAGACCTAGAATTTCCATGCATAAGGCTACCGAAGGGAATGATTGTGACTGAAGGTTTCGACAAGCTGAAATCAATTTTAGACGTCTCTTGTCTGTTAAAGACAGAGTCATGGACACTGAATCTATCTGGAAACCCAGAAAGGTTACCCTTGTCTGAGGAATCAATGAACTTTTTGGTGAATTGATCCTCCAACCATGATCTTGAAGAAACAACACAAGTCGATTCGTATGAGATTCTGCTAAATGTAAAGACTGAGCAAGTACCAAGATATCGTCCAAATAAGGAAATACCACAATACCCTGTTCTCTGATTACAGACAGAAGGGCACCGAGAACTTTTGTAAAAATTCTTGGAGCTGTAGCTAGGCCAAACGGCAGAGCCACAAACTGGTAATGCTTGTCCAGAAAAGAGAATCTCAGGAACTGATAATGATCTGGATGAATCGGAATATGCAGATAAGCATCCTGTAAATCTATTGTGGACATATAATGCCCTTGCTGAACAAAAGGCAAGATAGTCCTTACAGTTACCATTTTGAACGTTGGTATCCTTACATAACTATTCAATATTTTTAGATCCAGAACTGGTCTGAAGGAATTCTCCTTCTTTGGTACAATGAAACCCCATCCCCTGTTCCAGAACTGGAACTGGCATAATTACTCCAGCCAACTCTAGATCTGAAACACAATTCAGAAATGCTTGAGCTTTCACTGGATTTACTGGGACACGGGAAAGAAAAAATCTCTTTGCAGGAGGTCTCATCTTGAAACCAATTCTGTACCCTTCTGTAACAATGTTCTGAATCCAAAGATTGTGAACAGAATTGATCCAAATTTCTTTGAAAAAACGTAACCTGCCCCCTACCAGCTGAGCTGGAATGAGGGCCGCACCTTCATGTGGACTTAGAAGCAGGCTTTGCCTTTCTAGAAGGCTTGGAATTATTCCAGACTGGAGATGGTTTCCAAACTGAAACTGCTCCTGAGGATGAAGGATCAGGCTCTTGTTCTTTGTTGAAACGAAAAGGAACGAAAACGATTATTAGCCCTGTTTTTACCCTTAGATTTTTTATCCTGTGGTAAAAAAGTTCCTTTCCCACCAGTAACAGTTGAGATAATAGAATCCAACTGAGAACCAAATAATTTGTTACCCTGGAAAGAAATGGAAAGTAGAGTTGATTTAGAAGCCATATCAGCATTCCAAGTTTTAAGCCATAAAGCTCTTCTAGCTAAAATAGCTAGAGACATAAACCTGACATCAACTCTGATAATATCAAAAATGGCATCACAGATAAAATTATTAGCATGCTGAAGAAGAATAATAATATTATGAGAATCATGATCTGTTACTTGTTGCGCTAAAGTCTCCAACCAAAAAGTTGAAGCTGCAGCAACATCAGCCAATGATATAGCAGGTCTAAGAAGATTACCTGAACACAGATAAGCTGTTCTTAGAAAGGATTCAATTTTCCTATCTAAAGGATCCTTAAACGAAGTACCATCTGACGTAGGAATAGTAGTACGTTTAGCAAGGGTAGAAATAGCCCCATCAACTTTAGGGATTTTGTCCCAAAATTCTAATCTGTCAGACGGCACAGGATATAATTGCTTAAAACGTTTAGAAGGAGTAAATGAATTACCCAATTTATCCCATTCTCTGGAAATTACTTCAGAAATAGCATTAGGAACAGGAAAAACTTCTGGAATAACCACAGGAGATTTAAATACCTTATCTAAACGTTTAGAATTAGTATCAAGAGGACCAGAATCCTCTATTTCTAAAGCAATTAGTGCTTCTTTAAGTAAAGAACGAATAAATTCCATTTTAAATAAATATGAAGATTTATCAGCATCAATCTCTGAGACAGAATCCTCTGAACCAGAAGAGTCATCAGAATCAGAATGATGATGTTCATTTAAAATTTCATCTGTAGAGAGAGAAGTTTTAAAAGATTTTTTTTTTTTTTATGTTTACTAGAAGGAGAAATAACAGACATAGCCTTCTTGATGGATTCAGAAACAAAATCTCTTATGTTATCAGGAACATTCTGCACCTTAGATGTTGAAGGAACTGCAACAGGCAATGGTACATTACTAAAGGAAATATCTGCTTTAACAAGTTTGTCATGACAATTAATACAAACAACAGCCGGAGGAATAGCTACCAAAAGTTTACAGCAGATACACTTAGCTTTGGTAGTTCCAGCACAAGACAGCAATTTTTCTGAAGTATCTTCTGACTCAGATGCAACGTGAGACATCTTGCAATATGTAAGAGAAAAAACAATATATAAAGCAAAATTGAAAAAATTCCTTAAATGACAGTTTCAGGAATGGGAAAAAATGCCAATAAACAAGCTTCTAGTAACCAGAAGCAAAGAAAAAATGAGACTGAAATAATGTGGAGACAAAAGAGACGCCCATATTTTTTAGCGCCAAATAAGACGCCCACATTATTTGGCGCCTAAATGCTTTATGGCGCCAAAAATGACGCCACATCCGGAACGCCGACATTTTTGGCGCAAAAGGACGTCAAAAATGACGCAACTTCCGGCGACACGTATGACGCCGGAAACAGAAAAGATTTTTTGTGCCAAAAAAGTCCGCGCCAAGAATGACGCAATAAAATGAAACATTTTCAGCCCCCGCGAGCCTAACAGCCCACAGGGGAAAAAAAAGAGTCAAATTTTAAGGTAAGAAAAAAGATTGATTCAAATGCATTATCCCAAATATGAAACTGACTGTCTGAAAATAAGGAATGTTGAACATCCTGAGTCAAGGAAAATAAATGTTTGAATACATATATTTAGAACTTTATAAATAAAGTGCCCAACCATAGCTTAGAGTGTCACAGAAAATAAGATTTACTTACCCCAGGACACTCATCTACATGTTTGTAGAAAGCCAAACCAGTACTGAAACGAAAATCAGCAGAAGTAATGGTATATAAATAAGAGTATATCGTCGATCTGAAAAGGGAGGTAAGAGATGAATCTCTACGACCGATAACAGAGAACCTATGAAATAGACCCCGTAGAAGGAGATCACTGCATTCAAATAGGCAATACTCTCTTCACATCCCTCTGACATTCACTGCACGCTGAGAGGAAAACCGGGCTCCAACTTGCTGCGGAACGCATATCAACGTAGAATCTAGCACAAACTTACTTCACCACCTCCATAGGAGGCAAGGTTTGTAAAACTGAATTGTGGGTGTGGTGAGGGGTGTATTTATAGGCATTTTGAGGTTTGGGAAACTTTGCCCCTCCTGGTAGGAATGTATATCCCATACGTCACTAGCTCATGGACTCTTGCTAATTACATGAAAGAAATATATATATACATATATATACATATACACACATATACATATGCATATACATATATATACACATACACACACACACACATATATACACACAAACATTTCTGGCTCCTACATTTTGGGGCTTTTATTTGATTTGTAAACACCCAGCTCTAAACACAATGAGATGTCTCCTTCCCAGACAGAGCCAAGAGTGCTATACAAAGTGCACACCCAGCTCTGAACATGCTGGCACCATGCAGAGAGCCAAGGCACTTTCTCATGGGCTAGGACCCATCTGTTGTAGATGCCAGTGTCTATTGGTCTGTTCACATTTATGTCTAAAAGCTGTATAATTAAAATATATAATGTAGTTTTTTTTTGTTTTGTTTTTTTTAAATAACACAAAAACTAAAGTTTTATTTGGACAGAGGCATTTCAAAATAGTTACTTGTCATAATAAACTGTTTACTGGTCACACTTGCAGGGATGTGTCCAACAGTAAAATCGTGGTTATGAGGACTAGTAGGAAGTACAGAACCAATAATGCAGTATTAAACAGCTCTTCATTTGCAGACAAATACTTTAAATAATTGCCCACATCATGTAAAAATCCTGCACTTTCAAGTGTATGATAAAATGTGATTTAGTACAATGTACCACTACCTTTAAGAAATTATAATACTGTTCAAACTGCTTTAATTGTGTGCACTAAGCTACTCTACACTGGCAAATACATGACCTTGCTTTCATACTTTGAGATTCAGATAATACACAGGTTAAACTCTTCCTGGAACACTGCAGGAAAGATAGAAACAGATTGTGGGCACAGAACCAGAAGATATTTTAATCATTAGGATAATCTTATCCTAGGCGTTCTTAAATTCCATGGCTACATTTTTGAACACTTCGCTTGCAGTTTTTCTACATATCTACTACTTTTTTTAAATGAAATACTTTCACAAGGGATTTAAAGATGGTAACTAATATAAAAAGCAACATTTTCAAAGTGGTAACTTAAAGGGACTGTATACACTCATTTTCATATAACTGCATGTAATAAACACTACTATAAAGAATAAGATGCACAGATACTGATATAAAAATCCAGTATAAAACTGTTTAAAAACTTACTTATAAGCTGTCAGTTTGGCTCTGTTGAAAAGGCAGTTGGAAAGCCCACTGCAAGTGGGAAATAAGACCCTCCCCCTTCTTTTGCATATGAAAAGACCCTTTATACAAACAGAAGCAAGCTGGAGAAGGTAGCTGACGGTATTCACATAAAACTTTGGGGCTTGGTTAGGAGTCTGAAAATCAGAGCAATATTATTTAAAAGATAAGCAAAATTATACATTTATTTAAAAAAAAAAAAAACTTTATGGGCTATATAAATAGATCTACAAAACATTTATGCAAAGAAAAAATGAGTGAATAATGTCCCTTTAAAAAGGAAAGTTTCAGTGGCGTATGCAGTGGTCACGCTGTTCAATTTACCCAGAAGCAAGCTTCCATTACAGTCTATGGAGTGGTCTGTACACATCTGATTGGCGTTAATCGCCTGTCAGTCTGTAAAAACATAATTTATGCTTACCTGATAAATTCCTTTCTTCTGTAGTGTGATCAGTCCACGGGTCATCATTACTTCTGGGATACCAATACCAAAGCAAAAGTACACGGATGACGGGAGGGATAGGCAGGCTCTTTATACAGAAGGAACCACTGCCTGAAGAACCTTTCTCCCAAAAATAGCCTCCGAGGAAGCAAAAGTGTCAAATTTGTAAAATTTGGAAAAAGTATGAAGCGAAGACCAAGTTGCAGCCTTGCAAATCTGTTCAACAGAGGCCTCATTCTTGAAGGCCCAAGTGGAAGCCACAGCTCTAGTAGAATGAGCTGTAATTCTTTCAGGAGGCTGCTGTCCAGCAGTCTCATAAGCTAAACGTATTATGCTACGAAGCCAAAAGGAAAGAGAGGTAGCAGAAGCCTTTTGACCTCTCCTCTGACCTGAGTAAACGACAAACAGAGAAGACGTTTGTCGAAATTCCTTAGTTGCCTGTAAGTAAAATTTTAGTTCACGAACTACGTCCAGATTGTGCAGTAGACGTTCCTTCTTCGAAGAAGGATTTGGACACAAAGAAGGAACAACAATCTCTTGATTGATATTCCTGTTAGTGACTACCTTAGGTAAGAACCCAGGTTTAGTACGCAGAACTACCTTATCCGAATGAAAAATCAAATAAGGAGAATCACAATGTAAGGCTGATAACTCAGAGACTCTTCGAGCCGAGGAAATAGCCATTAAAAATAGAACTTTCCAAGATAACAACTTTATATCAATGGAATGAAGGGGTTCAAACGGAACGCCCTGTAAAACGTTAAGAACAAGGTTTAAGCTCCATGGCGGAGCAACAGTTTTAAACACAGGCTTAATCCTGGCCAAAGCCTGACAAAAGCCTGAACGTCTGGAACTTCTGACAGACGTTTGTGTAACAGAATGGACAGAGCTGAGATCTGTCCCTTTAATGAACTAGCAGATAAACCCTTTTCTAAACCTTCTTGTAGAAAAGACAATATCCTAGGAATCCTAACCTTACTCCAAGAGTAACCTTTGGATTCACACCAATATAGGTATTTACGCCATATCTTATGGTAAATCCTTCTGGTAACAGGCTTCCTAGCCTGTATTAAGGTATCAATAACTGACTCAGAAAACCCACGTCTTGATAAAATCAAGCGTTCAATTTCCAAGCAGTCAGCTTCAGAGAAGTTAGATTTTGATGTTTGAAAGGACCCTGTATCAGGAGATCCTGTTTCAGAGGTAGAGACCAAGGTGGACAGGATGACATGTCCACCAGGTCTGCATACCAAGTCCTGCGTGGCCATGCAGGTGCTATTAGAATCACTGATGCTCTCTCCTGTTTGATTCTGGCAATCAATCGAGGAAGCATCGGGAAGGGTGGAAACACGTAAGCCATCCTGAAGTCCCAAGGTGCTGTCAGGGCATCTATCAGGACTGCTCCTGGATCCCTGGATCTGGACCCGTAACGAGGAAGCTTGGCGTTCTGTCGAGACGCCATGAGATCTCTCTCTGGTTTGCCCCAACGTCGAAGTATTTGGGCAAAGACCTCCGGATGAAGCTCCCACTCCCCCGGATGAAAAGTCTGACGACTTAAGAAATCCGCCTCCCAGTTCTCCACTCCCGGAATGTGGATTGCTGACAGGTGGCAAGAGTGAGACTCTGCCCAGCGAATTATCTTTGATACTTCCATCATTGCTAGGGAGCTTCTTGTCCCTCCCTGATGGTTGATGTAAGCTACCGTCGTGATGTTGTCCGACTGAAACCTGATGAACCCCCGAGTTGTCAACTGGGGCCAAGCCAGGAGGGCATTGAGAACTGCTCTCAATTCCAGAATGTTTATTGGCAGGAGACTCTCCTCCTGACTCCATTGTCCCTGAGCTTTCAGAGAATTCCAGACGGCACCCCAACCTAGAAGGCTGGCGTCTGTTGTTACAATTGTCCAGTCTGGTCTGCTGAATGGCATCCCCCTGGACAGATGTGGCCGAGAAAGCCACCATAGAAGAGAATTTCTGGTCTCTTGATCCAGATTCAGAGAAGGGGACAAATCTGAGTAATCCCCATTCCACTGACTTAGCATGCACAGTTGCAGTGGTCTGAGGTGTAAGCGAGCAAAGGGAACTATGTCCATTGCCGCTACCATTAAGCCGATTACCTCCATGCATTGAGCCACTGACGGGTGTTGAATGGAATGAAGGGTGCGGCAAGCACTTTGAAGTCTTGTTAACCTGTCCTCTGTCAGGTAAATCTTCATTTCTACAGAATCTATAAGAGTCCCCAGGAAGGGAACTCTTGTGAGTGGAACGAGTGAACTTTTCTTTTCGTTCACCTTCCATCCATGTGACCTTAGAAAAGCCAGTACTAACTCTGTATGAGACTTGGCAGTTTGAAAGCTTGAAGCTTGTATCAGAATGTCGTCTAGGTACAGAGCTACCGAGATTCCCCGCGGTCTTAGTACCGCCAGAAGAGCACCCAGAACCTTTGTGAAGATTCTTGGAGCTGTAGCCAATCCGAATGGAAGAGCTACAAACTGGTAATGCCTGTCTAGGAAGGCAAACCTTAGATACCGGTAATGATCTTTGTGAATCGGTATGTGAAGGTAAGCATCCTTTAAATCCACTGTGGTCATGTACTGACCCTTTTGGATCATGGGTAAAATTGTCTGAATAGTCTCCATTTTGAACGATGGAACTCTTAGGAATTTGTTTAGGATCTTTAAATCCAGGATTGGTCTGAAAGTTCCCTCTTTTTTGGGAACCACAAACAGATTTGAGTAAAACCCTTGTCCCTGTTCCGACCGTGGAACTGGATGGATTACTCCCATTAACAAAAGTTCTTGTACGCAGCGTAGAAACGCCTCTTTCTTTGTTTGGTTTGTTGACAACCTTGACAGATGAAATCTCTCTCTTGGAGGAGAGTATTTGAAGTCCAGAAGGTATCCCTGAGATATTATCTCTAGCGCCCAGGGGTCCTGGACATCTCTTGCCCAAGCCTGGGCGGAGAGAGTCTGCCCCCCACTAGATCCGATCCCGGATCGGGGGCCCTCAATTCATGCTGTTTTAGGGGCAGCAGCAGGTTTCCTTGCCTGCTTGCCCTTGTTCCAAGACTGGTTAGGTCTCCAGCTTTGTCTGTAGCGAGCAACAGCTCCTTCCTGTTTTGGTGCAGAGGAAGTTGATGCTGCTCCTGCTTTGAAATTACGAAAGGAACGAAAATTAGACTGTCTAGCCTTAGGTTTGGCTCTGTCTTGAGGCAGGGCGTGGCCCTTACCTCCTGTAATGTCAGCGATAATTTCTTTCAAACCGGGCCCAAATAAGGTCTGCCCTTTGAAAGGTATATTAAGTAATTTGGACTTAGAAGTTACATCAGCTGACCAGGATTTTAGCCACAGTGCTCTGCGCGCCTGAATGGCGAATCCGGAATTCTTAGCCGTAAGTTTAGTTAAATGTACTACGGCTTCCGAAATGAATGAATTAGCTAGCTTAAGGATTCTAAGCCTGTCCGTAATGTCGTCCAGAGTAGCTGAACTAAGGTTGTCTTCCAGAGACTCAATCCAGAATGCCGCTGCAGCCGTGACCGGCGCAATGCATGCAAGGGGTTGCAATATAAAACCTTGTTGAACAAACATTTTCTTAAGGTAACCCTCTAACTTTTTATCCATTGGATCTATCCTCCACCGGGATAGTGGTACGCTTAGCTAAAGTAGAAACTGCTCCCTCCACCTTAGGGACCGTTTGCCATAAGTCCCGTGTGGTGGTGTCTATTGGAAACATCTTTCTAAATATCGGAGGGGGTGAGAACGGCACACCGGGTCTATCCCACTCCTTAGTAATAATTTCAGTTAGTCTCTTAGGTATAGGAAAAACGTCAGTACTTGTTGGTACAGCAAAATATTTATCCAACCTACACATTTTCTCTGGTATTGCAACTGTGTTACAATCATTCAGAGCCGCTAACACCTCCCCTAGTAATACACAGAGGTTTTCCAGCTTAAATTTAAAATTTGAAATATCTGAATCCAATCTGTTTGGATCAGCACCGTCAGCCGCAGAATGAAGCTCTCCGTCCTCATGTTCTGCAAGTTGTGACGCAGTATCTGACATGGCCCTAGCATTATCAGCGCACTCTGTTCTCACCCCAGAGTGATCACGCTTGCCTCTTAGCTCTGGTAATTTAGCCAAAACCTCAGTCATAACAGTAGCCATATCTTGTAATGTTATTTGTAATGGCCGCCCAGATGTACTGGGCGCCACAATATCGCGCACCTCCCGAGCGGGCGATGCAGGTACTGTCACGTGAGGCGAGTTAGTCGGCATAACTCTCCCCTCGTTGTTTGGTGAAATTTGTTCAATTTGTACAGATTGACTTTTATTTAAAGTAGCATCAATACAGTTAGTACATAAATTTCTATTGGGCTCCACTTTGGCGTTAGCACAAATAGTACAGGTCTCATCCTCTGAATCAGACATGTTTAACACACTAGCAACTAAACTTGCAACTTGGAAATATTATTCAAGTAAAATACAATGAAAAACGTACTGTGCCTAAGAAGCACAGAAAGATATATGACAGTTGAAATCAATAAACTGAAAAGGTTACAGCATCAAACTTTGTAAAAACAAAACACAATTTTAGCAAAGGCTTGTTCCCATTAGCAAAGAATAACTAACCCTGATGGCATAAAAAAGTTAAAGAATAAACGTTTTTTTATCACAGTCAACTACAATCTCACAGCTCTGTTGTGAAGATTACTTCCCTCAAACAAGCTTTGAAGACCCCTGAGTTCTGTAAGATGAACCGGAACATGCAGGAAAAAACAATGAGCTTCTGACTGAAATTTTTGATGCGTAGCAAAAGCGCCAAAAAAAGGCCCCTCCCCCTCACACACAACAGTGAGAGAGATCAGTAAACTGTCAGAATTAGATCAAGCAACTGCCAAGTGGAAAAATAGTGCCCAAACATTTTATTCACCCAGTACCTCAGAAAATGAAAACGATTTTACATTCCAGCAAAAACGTTTAACATAAATTAAGAGTTATTAAAAAGCCTGTTGCTTGCAAATAGGCTAAAGTCTTATATACACAGTGTAATTCCAGTGAAGTACCATTCCCCAGAATACGCAAATGTAAAATATACATACATGATATTATATTGGTATGGCAGGATTTTCTCATCAATTCCATTGTCAGAAAATAAAAGCTGCTACATACCTCTTTGCAGATTAATCTGCCCGCTGTCCCCTGATCTGAAGTTTACCTCTCCTCAGATGGCCGAGAAACAGCAATATGATCTTAACTACTCCGGCTAAAATCATAGAAAAAACTCTGGTAGATTCTTCTTCAAATTCTACCAGAGAAGGAATAACACACTCCGGTGCTATTAAAAATAACAAACTTTTGATTAAAGAAATAAAACTAAATAAAATCACCATAGTCCTCTCACACATCCTATCTAGTCGTTGGGTGCAAGAGAATGACTGGGAGTGACGTAGAGGGGAGGAGCTATATGCAGCTCTGCTGGGTGAATCCTCTTGCACTTCCTGTTGGGGAGGAGTAATATCCCAGAAGTAATGATGACCCGTGGACTGATCACACTTAACAGAAGAAATAATAATAATTAAAAAAAATGAAAAAGTCTCTGGAAGGGAATTGGTGGAGCAAAAGTTTCAGAAACCACCCAAAGGGGAGCTAAAATACTACAGGTGTATTCTGAAGCTAAAAAGGGTAGATAGTTTGCTAAAAATATAAACACTAATGTCCCTTTAAGAGACTGCCAAACAAAAACCGTAAATAAAATACAAAATTTATTTTCCCCCAGAATTCTTATTGAATCAAAGTATCAATACAATAACCTATCACATCATAAATCTACATAAGTCTGTACAGATATTTAGAACAAGCAAACATTCAAATATAAATATATTTACAATAAAAAGGTCACTTGAATTCAGTGTGAAAACAATGGTTAAAAGAACATGAAAGTGAAAAATAAAAAACTTGAATGGTTTTAGCTACAACATGGGATTTAAAAAAAATTTCAGTTTACTCTGTTACCAACTTTACTTGTGGGCTCAAGAGAAACAATGCATTAGTGGGGAGCTAGCTAGTGATTGGGGGCTACACGTCTCCAGATGTGTACAGCTAGCTCCCAGCAGTGCATTGCTAACTTTACCAGGGTGTTTAACCCCTTTGCAGGCTTCAACCACATAGACAGTGCAATAATAATTTATTTTAACAAAATATTTAAAAGTAGGAAATGATTTATGTTTACAAAATCACATGCAACAATTCAGTAGTGCCATAAATGAGTTTACAAAAAGGTATTTTGCCTGTGCTGTGCAAGTTCATACAATTACAGGTGCACTGAAACGCTTCTGATCTATGGAGATTTTCATGCAATTTGGCTCTGTTTGCATTCTTCACTGGCCCTAGCTGCACCCATTAACCCCTTGACTGCAATACATAGTTGCTGCTGTAACTGTCAGTCAAGGGGTTAATCACAAATGCTGCCTTTGGAAATCATTATGCTACTTTGCAGGCGGAACAAGTTTGTCACAGAATGCAGTTATTCTTGTTAAGAGGCTGCACAGTGCTTGTGTGTACATAGAAATAGCTTACCACACAGAGTCAAGTTATTTCACTACAAAGGATGTATTCCCGCCAAAACAATTACATACAAAAACATCATAAAGTAAAAAAATATTATTATTATTATTATTAATAATAATAATAATAATAATGACTAAAATAGGGCTCAAACTATATACATAAAATCCAAAATGTTACTTTCATGATTCAGATAGAACAGTGTTTTTCAACCAGTCTGCCGTGGCACACTAGTGTGCCGTGAGAGATCCTCAGGTGTGCCGCGGCAGACTGACAACAGTGCGGGGGTGTCCCTCTTTCAAATATTGGGAGGTATGTGACAGGCTCATCAGGCGTCATTTACTACAGCCATGACATTGACATTCATTCAGACAATCATTATAATTGTTTGTGAATGAATGTCAATATGTCATGTATAGTTTGTAGGAGGCATGGCATGACAGCACAGTACAGTGTGTATATATATATATATATATATATATATATATATACACACACATACATACACACACACACATATACACACACTGTATATATGTCCTGTATTAGGCTACAATGTGTGGGACGGTAGTGTGCCACAGGATTTTTTAATGTAAAAAAGTGTGCCACAGCAAAAAAAAGGTTGCAAATCACTGAGATAGAACATACGATTTTAAACAATTTTCCAATTTTCTTCTATTACCAAATTGTTTTTGTTTTCTAGTTATCCTTTGTTGAAAATTAGGAAGGTAAGTTTACGAGAGTGCACGCACCTGCAGCACTATATGCCAGCAGTTTTGCAACACTTAAAAAATTAGCAAGAACACTAGATGGCAGCACTATTCCCTGTCATGTAGTGCTCCATATATGTGAACGCCACCCATCTAGTTATCTAACCAACAAAGAGTAATAAGAGAACAAAGCAAATTTGAGAATAGAAGTACAATGGAAACTTTTTTTAAAATTATATTCTCCATCTGAATCATGAATGAAAAATTGAGTTTCATATCTCTTTAAAAAGATACATTAAACACGTCCCATGCTCCCTAGAGAAGCCAAAATTCAAAATCCATATCCTAGGTTACCAAAATGCTGAAACTGCATAAAGCCACATAATACTCATATGCTAAATCACTTGAAACTGATGCAGTATAACTGTAAAAAGCTGACAAGAAAATATCACCTGAGCATCTCTAGGTAAAAAAGGAAGAAATTTTGCCTCAATCTCCTCAGCTCACCAGAGTAAGTTCTGTGTAAAAAGTTATAATTCAGCTGCTGCCCAGCTGCAGGAAAGGAAAGAAAAAAGAGAAGAAAGAAATGAACAGCAGCCAATCAGCATCAGCAGTGCTGAGGTCATGAACTCTTACTGTGATCTCATGAGATTTCATAGTAAACTTCCTTAAACTGAATAGGGAAATAATATGAGTGTGCATGAATGCTCGTTCCTTTCGCTGTCCCAGGACAGACATACTGATTTGCTGCTTAGAAGTCCTTTGCAATTGGATGTGGCTACTGAGGAACTTTTGAGGTAAAATATCTCTTTTTTTTTACATAGAGAGGTTCAGGTGATATTTTCTGGTCAGCTTTTTACAGCTATGCTGCATCACTTTCAAGTGTTTAAACATTTGGGTATCATGGCCCTTTAACCAAATATTTGATTTGCAGGTTACAGAATTTGCTTTATGGCATTTCTAGGGAGCGTGGCACACATTGAAATAATTCTGTAGCACCAGTATGACACATTTTATTATATAATGTTAAAACATGTTCACATTCCTGCTGCCACCCTGATGCAAGGTATAATTTACAAACACTGCTAAGGTGCATGATGACTGCAATTCAGTCAATAAAGATTAAAAATGATACTAATTAGGTCTGCAGATACTACTGGACATGGATCTATGCAATTCCTTTAATAGAGGAATAAGCCTTCCCCCATTTACAACTGTGGAAATATTAACCTTATGGGTAGGAATCTGACATCATAAGATGCTTTAAAGTGGTAGAATATACTTTTGACATCTAGTTACAAAATATTAAAGAATTGCGGTTAGAAAATATTAAAGATTTGCTTACCCCTGCATTAAACCTTATCCCTCCTATGCAATTAAAAGGACATGAAACCCAAAAATTCTCTTCTATGATTTAGATAGAGAATACAATTTTTTTAAAAAGTTTCCAATTTACTTCTACTATCAAATTTGTTTTGTTCTCAAGTTATTCTTTGTTGAATAGATATCTAGATAGGTAGCGTGCACGTCTGAAACACTACGTGACAGCAGTGCTGCTGCCATCTAGTGCTCTTGCTAATATATACCATTGTTGCAAAACTGCTGTAGACACGTGCACACTCGAGTTTACTTTAATGCTTTTCAACAAAAGGATAAGAAAATCAAGAAAATTAAATTAAAAAGTCGTTAATGTGTTCTATCTGAATCATGAAAGAAAATGTTTTAGGTTTATGTCCCTTTTAAGTCTCTCCAATTGTTATAATATGACCAAATGTATGTTGACACCGGACCATCACACCGACAGGAGCTTGTTTAACTTCCCATTCCAAAACCAGACATTAAAAAGGGACACTAAATACATTTCATGCACCTCCCTCTAATCACGGGTGATGCCATTTTGAAACCTAGGTTACATTGCAGGTATCTGAAGGAGAGTTACTGCACATGTGCAAACAGGTCAGCACTGGAATGTAGTTAAGGACAGATTTCAACATGGCGGTGTCCATGACTTGAGAGGCAGAAATAACCTCAATACTATTAGCGCCGCGGAACCTGTTGGGCGCTCTACGAATAACTGATAATAAAATTCAATACTATAATTGCGTTTGTAATGTACATCGCCATTGGCAGTTGCGCACGCATCCTCAAAGGAATGTTGGCAGCACGTGGCAGCCAAAATAATTCACCTGGATGCAGCTTCGCTGCATCCAGGTGGCTTGCAAAAATGCCAGGGCGGTGAAAGAATCCACAGATTCTTTGACCACCATGTCATTTTCGGAATCCACCGGGATGCAGCGAAGGCATACTGAGCATTACAAAAAAATGCCTGCAATAAGTATGAAAAAAAAAAAAACAACCACATGCAATAAGTATTTAAAAAAAAAAAACTAAGCTACCGTACAAAGTTTTAAGAAAAAAAACCCAACTACCTAATACAATTATTAACCCCTAAATCCGCAAACCCCAACATTGCAAACTACCTAATACATATATTAACCCCTAAACCGCTAACCCTCCACAACGCATTAAACCTAATTTACCTATTAACTCCTACAACGCCAAACCCCACAACGCAAAAAAACGAATTTAATGACTAAGCCACATCCTGAAAAGTTTTATTATTTCAATCTTAGGTTAGCTGTTTGCAATTAAACTGTTTGTTGGTAGTGCTTTAAAAAAAAAAAATCCCCTCAATTGTGCAGCCAATGAGATCCATCTGCATAATCTCACATTATCATAATAAACAGTGTAATCAATGTCTTATAGCTTGTGATGAAACAAAGTGTTATAAATTATCACCCCATCCATTAGCCAGATCTGACCAAAACTGACCCCAGGAGAAATTTCACTAATCCCACCAGGCTGTTTCCCACCAGAATACCAGGAAGTATTTTTACCAGTCATAACCATAAATATTGTAACTGGCCCAGGGGGGGGGGGGTCGCTGTTGGTAAAGCCTGAGTCGGTGTGAAGCTGAGATCCGCTGGCGGTGAGCCTTTGTAAATGTAGCAGGGATGATGTTTAATTCTGTCACCTTCTCACTGTTATGGCGATTCAGACCGCTGCATCTTCACGGGCAAACTGTCTGAACGGAAGCAGAGTGCGCATTGAGTGCTGTGTGTAGTTACTGTGTCAGGGGGCGTGTGCGCTAGATAGGATATTCACCGTCCTCCAGTGACAGAAAAAAGTAGTCACAGTACAGTGGTTAGGAGCGGCAGTCTACCTGTTCAATGCCGCTCCTCCTGACCAGCTGTTAATCCCAATCGGATCGGAACCTCCAGAGAGGACAGTCACAGGTGCGGAAGACAGGAGCGGCAGTCTGATGGTAACTGACTGAAGTGCCGCTCCCTGTCAAGTGCCGCCTGGGTCCGTTGGTCCCATCATTAAGCCGGCCCTGCTCACAGTCATGCTGAAAAAAGAAAGAACCTTCCCCAAACTGTTGACACAAAGTTGGAAGCACCCAATAGTCAAATGTGTCTGTCATGCAGAATTAAAAGACCAGTCAACACAGTAGATTTGCATAATCTGCAAATGCAAGATAACAAGACAATGCAATAGCACTTAGTCTGAACTTCAAATGAGTAGTAGATTTTTTTTCTGACAATTTTAAAAAGTTATGTATTTTTCCACTCCCCCTGTACCATGTGACAGTCATCAGCCAATCACAAATGCATACACGTACCATGTGACAGCCATCAACCATTCACAAATGCATACACCCTTATTCTTGCACATGCTCAGTAGGAGCTGGTGACTCAAAAAGTTTAAAGGGAAAGTCAACACCAGAATTTTAGTTTTTTAAAAAGATAGATAATCCCTTTATTACCCATTCCCCAGTTTTGCAAAATTAACACTTATATTAATACATTTTTTATTTCTGTGACTAACTTGTATCTAAGCATCTTCTGACCGCCCCTAATCCCATGACTTTTAGTTATTATCTATTGACTTGCATTTTAGCCAATTAGTGCAGTGTCTGCCACTAGCCACGGGCGTGATCACAATGCTATCTTTATGGCCTACATGCGCGTGCTCTCCCCTGCTGTGAAAAGTAAATAAAATAGAGGCATTCTTCAAGGGCTTAGAAATTATCATATGCACCTTCCTAGGTTTGCTTTCAACTAGAATACCAAGAGAACAAAGCAAAATTGTTGATAAAAGTAAATTGGAAAGTTGTTTAAAATTACATGCCCTATTTGAAAAATTAAGTTTTTTTTGACTGCACTGTCCCTTTAAATATAAAAAGACTGTGCACATTTTGTTAATAGAAGTAAATTGGAAAGTTGTTTAAAATGGCATGCTCTATATGATTTAATGAAAGTTTCATTTTGATTGAGTGTCCCTTTAAGATGACCCTTCATTGGAACTAAGGGGTGTAGCCCAAACCCTGAAAAACAGCTCTATCCATTATCCCAACTCTACAAAAACTTTACAGTAGGCATTATGAATTCCAGTAGTTAGTATATGCCTGGCATCTGTTACAAGCAGATTCTTCCATCAGAATGCCAGAGGGTAAAGCATGATTCATCACTCACTCCAGAGAACATATTTCCACTGCTCCAGAGTCCAGGGGGGCAATGTGCTTTACACCACCCCAGCCATGGAAACTCTTCTCAAGAAGCACCTGACACAGTTCTTGTGCTTATGATGCTTCCAGAGGCAGTTTGGAACTCTGTAGCAAGTGATGCAACAGATAGGCAATTTGTACACTGCAGCACTCGGCATCCCTGATCTGTGAGTTTGCATAGTCTAACACGGTTTTGCTGTCGTTAGCTTTCACTTGACAATAACAGCACAGTTGACCAGGGCAGATCTAATAGGACAGAAATGTCACAAATGGATTTGTGGCAAAGGTGGCATTCCATAACAGTTCTAAGTTTAATGCCACTGAGATCTTAAAAGGGACAGTTCACCCAAAAATGTTCTCCCCTTTAAATTATTCCCAATGATCCATTTTACCTGCTAGAGTGTATTAAATTGTTTACAAGTAGCTCCTTTATTCCTATTTCAGCATTTTAAATAGCCGATTTAGCCTGTGTTATCCCCACCTATACTGAAAGTTTTGATACTGGAGTATCAGCTATTGAATAGCCTAAGTAAACACAGCCAGCAGAAGAAGTTGCACTGCCAGTGGGGTGCAGGATAGTTAAGTAATAAAATTATAAATTTTCCATTTTATGTATTGAGCTTTGGTGTTCCAGACAAATAAGATAAGGAAGAATGTGTGTGTACACAAAGTGATAACATAATGAGATCTGATATTACCTGAAGCTCAACCCATTGTAATAGGCTGTGATTTCAAAGCACACAACTAGCTACTTCATATACACAAATAAACCTGAAAATGCATTCTCTCAAATATTTTATACTCTACAGCTGGTATAACAAGTCATTGAACATACATTAATGGAAAACAATTTTACAGTGTACTGTCCCTTTAAAGTATGACCCATTGTATTGCAAAATTGTGTCTATGGAGATTTCATGGTTATGTGCTGGATTTTATGAACCTGTCAGCAATGGGTGGAGCTGAAACACTTTAAATTAATTCATAGGGGGTGTCCACATACTTTTAGCTATATAGTGTGTCCGCCTACATGGCTGTAAGGGAGTGCCCACTCTCCAAGATACCATCTGCATACCTTAGTACTATTCAATTTGTTTCTTTTTTTTTTTTCTTTTTTATTGACAATGGTAGTTTTTTATATTTATTCTTTTTTATTATTATATTGGTCTTTTGAAACAATGAAACAACAACAACAACAACAATGCTGTTACAGTACAATTATTTTCAAGATAGTACAGGTCATCATATTGTAACGTGGTAAATCACAACCAGCTGCAAAGTCTATTCAATCTGAATGTCCAAAGTGTTCCTTCCTGATAACAGTGGACTTGCAGTGGTTTACCAAAAAGAAAAAAAATTAGTCTGTGGTAAACAGTATCACAGAAATAACAAATAAATTTATAACAATAACTATGCCGAATCTCTCAAAGCAAAAAAAAAAAAAAAAAACATAATTTATGTAAGAATTTACCTGATAAATTCATTTCTTTCATATTGGCAAGAGTCCATGAGCTAGTGACGTATGGGATATACAATCCTACTAGGAGGGGCAAAGTTTCCCAAACCTCAAAATGCCTATAAATACACCCCTCACCACACCCACAATTCAGTTCAACTTATAGCCAAGAAGTGGGGTGATAAAGAAATAAGTAAAAAGCATCAACAAAGGAATTTGGAAATAATTGTGCTTTATACAAAAAAAATCATAACCACCATAAAAAGGGTGGGCCTCATGGACTCTTGCCAATATGAAAGAAATTAATTTATCAGGTAAATTCTTACATAAATTATGTTTTCTTTCATGTAATTGGCAAGAGTCCATGAGCTAGTGACATATGGGATATCAATAACCAAGATGTGGAACTCCACTCAAGAGTCACTAGAGAGGGAGGGATAAAAATAAAAAACACCATATCCCCACAGACCTGGCAACATGTAATCTCCCTCACTAAGAAGGCCTTACACTGCGTCACCCCGTTTGAAACGTACTATAAACTTCTAACGCACTGGTACCTTATCCCCGCTAGGCTTAACAAAATATATGGTTCTACTTTGCCTTTGTGATGGCGTAATTGTGGGCAAAGAGGCGACGCCTTACACATATGGTGGGACTGCCCTAATCTAACACCCCTATGGAATACCTGCTTCCGAATATTAGCTGGATTGGGTATAATGCTCCCCAAAACCCCTTCCAATGCCCTCCTTCACATTGGTACCCGCACTTTACCAAAACATCAAGCATATCTATGCATTTACCTACTAACAGCCACTAAAGCGGCAATAGCTAAATCATGGAAAAGCACGACCCCCCAAGTTGGCCCTCTATCTTAAATTCAATGGTGTGTATATATTATATTATATTATATATTATATTATAAAGAAAAAAAATGTCTACACCTTAAACAACTCAGATCTGTTCGAACTTATATGGGCAGACTGGCACACGCGCTATGACACCACCTGGTCTCCTAATGTTGTGACAAACACAAGCTAAGTAACCTCATACAGCCTATTTTTATAGTAAGATACCATGCATTAACATGCATAAAAACTATTCTTATGTGTTGAACTTGTTAGATTCTTTATACTCCTGTAAAGTAGGAGCCTGCGTGCTCCATGCATAGTTTTCATTTCTTACCTTTGTACCTGACGGTAATTTATTTCAATAAAAACATTTAAAACTTTTAAAAAAAAAAAAAAAAAAGCCATTTTCCGCTGAAAAAATAATCCACAACCCAAAAAGTTATTCTCATAATGAAAAGAAATAAACTTAAAACATCAGCAGAAGAATCAAACTGAAACAGCTGCCTGAAGAACTTTTCTACCAAAGACCGCTTCTGAAGAAGCAAATACATAAAAATGGTAGAATTTAGTAAATGTATGCAAAGAGGACCAAGTTGCTGCTTTGCAAATCTGATCAACTGAAGCTTCATTCTTAAAAGCCCACAAAATGGAGACTGATCTAGTAGAATGAGCTGTAATTCACTGAGGCGGGGCCTGACCCGACTCCAAATAAGCTTGATGAATCAAAAGCTTTAGCCAAGAAGCAAAGGAAATAGCAGAGGCCTTCTGATCTTTCCTAGGACCAGAAAATATAACAAATAGACTAGAAGTCTTCCTGAAATCTTTAGTAGCTTCAACATAATATTTCAAAACTCTCACCACATCCAAAGAATGTAAGGATCTTTCCAAATAATTCTTAGGATTAGGACACAAGGAAGGGACAATTTCTCTACTAATGTTGTTAGAATTCACAACTTTAGGTAAAAATTTAAATGAAGTCCGCAAAACCGCCTTATCCTAATGAAAAATCAGAAAAGGAGATTCACAAGAAAGAGCAGATAGCTCAGAAACTCTTCTAGCAGAAGAGATGGCCAAAAGGAACAACACTTTCCAAGAAAGTAGTTTAATGTCAAAAGAATGCATAGGCTCAAACGGAGGAGCCTGTAACGCCTTCAAAACCAAATTAAGACTCCAAGGAGGAGAAATTGATTTAAATGACGGGCTTAATACGAAATCTTAGCACAAACTTACTTCACCGCCTCCATAGGAGGCAAAGTTTGTAAAACTGAATTGTGGGTGTGGTGAGGGGTGTATTTATAGGCATTTTGAGGTTTGGGAAACTTTGCCCCTTCTGGTAGGATTGTATATCCCATACGTCACTAGCTCATGGACTCTTGCCAAATACATGAAAGAAAATAATAATAATTGTATACATCTTTAGCTCCTCCCATACCCTTCAAACCAATCCTTTTGTATATATAACATAATTAGTGTGTTGGTATAGGGATTAGGCATGGGAAAGAGGAAAATGACAATGAAAGTGAGAATGATGGGCGGAGGCAAGATCACCACTTGTGATTTCATCAGTAAGTTCAAATGCAGGTAATAACTCCTCATGTCACTCCAGAGTCCTGTGTATAGCTCCTTAAGTCAATTTGTTGATCATGTTGAATATTCTCCCAAATAATTTTTAGATCATGGAAAAATTCCAGTTTATTAGCTTTAAAGTAACCATATTCTTCTAACCTCAATGCGTCAGTCATGTGGGTAGTCCAACTAACCACCATCGGGCAGGACTTTGACTTCCAAAGTTTAGCTATTAAGTATCTAGCGTGTTTCTTTTTTTTTTATATAAAAAGGAGAAACTCCATCTTGAGATGAAATCTTCTAGAAAATGTATATACAAATAACCGGGTGAGTCTCGAGGCACAATATTGTAAAATCTTCAAGCTTTATTCGGAAACCAGGAAAAACATTGTGAAAAAACACTCTCTTAAAACAGGATAAAGTTCATAAGAACAGTTAAAGCTGGACTGTCTTACGCGTTTCGGCTAAGTTATAGCCTTACTCAGACATACTCATGCAACTGAACACAGGACTTAAGTAGCCCTGCATCTAGTGCAACATATAGCCCCAGCTGTTAACAATTAAAGAAAATAGAACATAACATTGTTCAATTATTAGAAATGAATACAGTATGGCATTTACTGACAGTTAGTATACTGCCAAGAATGATGTTTAAAAACCATCAAACAATTATATATATACATAAGAAGGTGATATTAGGATGTAACATTAGTAAGGGGATGGGGGACACTAGATAATCATATCGACATGCAGCAAGTTGTATATATTCAAGAGCTGTAATACCTAGTTAAGTTTTAAAGAGCCACAGTACTACCACTCTAGTTATAAACTCAAGTCTTCAAACTAGTGCTTGAGAAAAGTTTGATTAATTATGCCTTCTCTCTATCCATTAATAGCTAACTGATGATATGGGAATTACTCCAAACTAGGCTATTTTAAATTCAAATGCCCTTAAATTCATGTTTGTTTAATAAAACATAACCTCAGTCATCATGAACTCCTAATTTTAGAATGAAACCAGCTGAATATATGTATTTAAATGATCGGACATTATATACAGCTAAGTGTATGTATTGAGTTAAAATATACAGAAGAGGTGTAGATTTTAATATTATTGAATCATATATGGGGATATACATACTACTCACTTTAAAATTGCGCTTAGTTTTAATATTGTATTTAAAAGACCTACTTTAGTATTACGCAATAAAGTGTGATTAATATTCTCACTGAGCACTAACAATAAGAGTATTATTATTTTCGTTGCCAGAAATTAATGATGTCCCCTTCAATATCAAAACCTTCTGGTCTACGTGTCTTCAATTGAAAGATCCAGTAAGCTTCTTTATATAAAAAAAAAAAAGCTTACTAGTAGTGTCACCCCCTCTGTCTGGGGTTCTGACCTGCTCAATTATCTGCCATTGAAAACTTTTTACATTCTTGCTATGCACATGAATAAAATGCCTCGCTAGATCCAAAGACTCTATACCTTTATCTATATTATTCAAATGCTCAAGAATGCGTGTTCGAGCCTCCCTAGAGGAGCATCCTACATATTGCTTTTTGCAAAGTGTACAATCCACCAACTTTAAAGTGAGTAGTATGTATATCCCCCATATGATTCAATAATATTAAAATCTACACCTCTTCTGTATATTTTAACTCAATACATACACTTAGCTGTATATAATGTCCGATCATTTAAATACATATATTCAGCTGGTCTCATTCTAAAGTTAGGAGTTCATGATGACTGAGGTTATGTTCTATTAAACAAACATGAATTTAAGGGCATTTGAATTTAAAATAGCCTAGTTTGGAGTAATTCCCATATCATCAGTTAGCTATTAATGGATAGAGAGAAGGCATAATTAATCAAACTTTTCTCAAGCACTAGTTTGAAGACTTGAGTTTATAACTAGAGTGGTAGTACTGTGGCTCTTTAAAACTTAACTAGGTATTACAGCTCTTGAATATATACAACTTGCTGCATGTTGATATGATAATCTAGTGTCCCCCATCCCCTTACTAATGTTACATCCTAATATCACCTTCTTATGTGTAATTGTTTGATGGTTTTTAAATATCATTCTTGGCCGTATACTGTCAGTAAATGCCATACTGTATTCATTTCTAATAATTGAACAATGTTATGTTCTATGTTCTTTAATTGTTAACAGCTGGGGCTATATGTTGCACTAGACGCAGGGCTACTTAAGTCTTGTGTTCAGTTGCATCAGTATGTCTATGAGTAAGGCTATAACTTAGCCAAAACGCGTAAGACAGTCTAGCTTTAACTGTTCTTATGAACTTTATCCTGTTTTAAGAGAGTGTTTTTTCACAATGTTTTTCCTGGTTTCCGAATAAAGCTTTAAGATTTTACAATATTGTGCCTCGAGACTCACCCGGTTATCTGTATATACATTTTGGTGAAGTTTACCGGGTTGGATTCTCGGCACTCAGGTGGTCATGGCACTGCTTGGGGCTACGGAGACGTAGGAAGGAATCCTATTGGCTGAAAGCTTTGACTACGTCACAGACCGGAAGTCTACGGAGAAGGCGTCCAGTGAAACAGTGTAACAGTTGTGTTGGAGCGGCTCATCTTCTTACAGACGCCGAGGGGCAGGCGATTACCATTACATGCGGGAGAGCAAGGCCCGGTGAGAGGCAGGGGTAAGCGAGCTTCCGGTGGAAGGAATCAGGTGCAGCTTGGTGAGTTGTGCTCCATTCCGGCTACAGCCGTTACCACATATGCTTTAACGCAGACTTTGTTACTTTGCTATAAAAGTCTCCACGACTTACGACTGTTTACACATGCCTATGCTAGTAACTATTGTCTGTTAGACGTATGTTTCTTAACATATCTAACTACCGATTAAATTGGGATCCCCTCCCCACGCACCTTGAGCCACACTTGGAAGATTTGTGTTTTGCCTATCTAAATCTTCTAGACCTATAAGCGTTGCTCTTTAAGAAGATTTGCAAAGTTTTAATGGGACGTTCCACTTCATCATGAAATTCTGATGAAAATCCACTTCCCCTATCTCTATGGTTTGCACAGAATGTTTATCCTGCAATTAATATATTAATGTAGATTTCAACACATTTTTAACTATAAAAATGGTCAACTAGGGAGGAATGCCATCTTATTACATCAAAAAAAGAATTTTATACGAGTGTTTTATACAATTTTTATGGATTTGGAGGATTTTAAAAGCAATTTATTTGTGATAAAAAATAAATAAATTCCAGCAATGATTAAAAATATGCTAAATCTTTCCTGGCTCCTTGAAAAACGTAGCCAATTATTTTATAGATATTTGTCAACTTCTAAAAAAATAAATATATCTCTATGGCTTTCAGAGAGGGCTGCAATGCATCGCACAAAAATGTGTTGCAGACCACTCTGGCAGCCAATGAGTTAGTAAAATCTACTAAAGTTATTAAAGCAAACTCCTTTAAACTATAACACAAAGCCCTTTATTCACAGTACACAGGCACTTGTTGCAGTACAGCCTGCTTGGCTTCATTCCAAACAAAGTAACAAAGCACCAGCAAATCTATGTAACAATTCAGGGCTAAAATTAGCAACACATCACATTTTAATCCTACATGATTGTATAGGGGAATTTACTACTATTCAGCCACACAAGTATTCCACGTGATTATTTTTGTATGCATTACAAAACAACAAAATAAATATGTGATGCTTCATTTAATAAATAAAGTTACTCTGATCCACTGGTGTATGTTCATTTGGCACTAGAGCAGGAGGCAGCAAACTATGGAACTGTGGCATGTTTTGAGGGGGTGACACGGACTGCTCGCCACATTTGTCACATTCAGTCATGCTAACGAGCAGGACACAACCTGTGAGTCAATCAATAACAGCAGTCGCAACACCCCACTAATCACTGGCCATGTTATTCTCTCAAGGGTGACTGTAAGCTGCACAAAAGGGGAACACGTAGGTAAGTAAAGTCCCTGGTGAAATAAATGGCCGTTCTAATATATTAGGGCATGTAATGTTTGCATGAGAATGGCTCTTTACTGAAAGGTAGGTTTATCCTTTATAAATAATCTCTCATCTGATATCTGAAATGGACTATAAAAAAAACAAAGGTTCACACAATCCAAACTGTATGAGGATTAGCACAATGCTTTATCACAACAAAAACTCACGGAGCAGCTAAACGGTCTCCATACTTACAACGCTGCCATAAACACAACTAGGATGTGGAGCAGCAGAGAATGTCAGTCTAGAAAGGTCATGACGCCGTCCATTTAAAAAGGGACAATCTAATTATTTTTTATTGTTTAAAAAGATAGATAAAACGCCTTTACTATCAATTCCCCAACTTTGCACAACCATCATTATTACTATACTTTATAAACCTCTAAATTTCCGACAGTGTCTATGCTTCTGCAGGTCGTCCTCTTATCTCAGTGCGTTTCATCCACTTTTCACTGCCAGACAGTGCAAGTTCATGTATGTCATATAGAGAACATAGTTCTCAGTCCTGCTGAGTTATTTATGAACCAGCACTAATTGGCTAAGATTCAAGTTTGTGATCAGCAGTTTGCAGAGGCTTAGATACAAGATAATCACAAAACAAGTATGTTAATATAGCAGTGTTGGTTATGCAAAACTGGGGAATTGGGAATAAAGGGATTATCTATCTTTTTAACAGGAACATTTTTCAGGTAGACACTGATGTTTTCATGTTTGGTCTCAGCTGAATTAAAAAAAAACACAAGAAACTGAGGGGGAGAAAAACAAAACCCAGCCATGCAATGCTGTCATATCTATATGAAAACAAAACCATGTGACATGATATGGAAGTTTAAAGGGACAGTAAACCTTAAAAATAAGGTTATATAATTCTGCACATAGTGCAGAATTATATAACATTATTTAAGTGCTATAGTTCTAAACGCCTTTTTTACCTTTGAATATGTAAAAATTATGGCGCTTTTACAGACCCGCTCTCTGCTGAGCGGGTCTGTAATATTCAGTCAGCGCATCGGGCCAGCTGTATAGTCACAGCCCGGCTCGACCGCGCCATAAGACTAAGTGCAGCTCGCTCCTGTCACAGGAGCGAGCTGCACTTAGTGCTATGGCGCGGTCGGGCCGGGCTGTGACTATACAGCTGGCCCGATGCGCTGACTGAATATTACAGACCCGCTCAGCAGAGAGCGGGTCTGTAAAAGTGCCATAATTTTTACATATTCAAAGGTAAAAAAGGCGTTTAGAACTATAGCACTTAAATAATGTTATATAATTCTGCACTATGTGCAGAATTATATAACCTTATTTTTAAGGTTTACTGTCCCTTTAATAGAATGTTAAAAGAAAGCCTTGTTATCGAAATGTACTTACAGCACCAGAATAAAGCACATATAGAATCCCAGTCACCTGTATGTGTATTGCAAAAAGAAAAATGGGAATAGGGTTTAAAGGAAGCTCAGACTATTTAACAACTCACAGAAAAAATACATTTACAGATTATGTACAGGTGCCCTCTTATAACTTTATTTCCATACAATCCTTAGGCAAGTTTATATTAGCTTCTAGTAAACTGTTGTGCCTACTTAAAGGGACAGTCAAGTATAAATTAAACTTTCATTATTCAGATAGGACTTTTAATTTTAATTGACTTTCCAATTTACTTTTATCATCAAATGTGCTTTTTTCTCTTGGTATTCTTAGTTTAAACTAAACATAGGTAGGCTCATATGCTAATTTCTAAGCCTTTGAGGGCTGCCTCTTATCACATGCTTTTTAAATCTCTTTTCAACACAAAGAGACAGAAAGTACACGTGGGCCATATAGATAACACTGTTTTCAGGCACAGAAAGTTATTTAAGATCTAGCACAATACAATGCTAAATTTAAGATAATAGATAATAAACAGTCAGTCATGTGATCAGGGGGCTGGAAGAAGGTTCCTAGATACAAGGTAATCACAGAGGTAAAAAGTACATTAATATAACTGTGTTGGTTATGCAAAACTGGGGAATGAGTAATAAAGGGATTATCTATCTTTTAAAGCAATAACAATTCTATGGTTGACTGTCCCTTTAATTATTGGAAACCAGAATTGGTCCTCTAACTAATAAACACAGCATAGCTAAACTGGTTAAAGGACCAGTAAATACAGTAGATTTGCATAATGAACAAATACACCAAATAAGATCATGCAATAGCACTTAGTCTAAACTTCAAATGAGTAGTAGATTTGTTTCTGACAAATTTCAGTTATGTCTATTTCTAATCCCCCTGTGACAGCCATCAGCCAATCACAAATGCATATACTTATATTCTGTGAAGTCTTGCACATGCTCAATAGGAGCTGGTAACAAAGTGTAAATACAAAAAGACTGCACATTGTGTTAATGGAAGTCAATTGGAAAGTTGTTTAAAACTGCATGCTCTATTTGAATCATGAAAGTTTAATTTTGACTTGTGTCCCTTTAAGAGAAATCAAAGCCATAAAAAAAAGGTTAACTCTTCAAGGCTCACACCTTACAATACACAGGGAAAACAAATACACACAGGCTTTGGCTTCTGAGACGTTATAATGAAAAAAATTACACACTCTTATTTTATCAATAGTAAATAGGGTTGCACCGATACCGATACTAGTATCGGTATCGGTGCCGATACCAAGTATTTGCATGAGTACTTGTACTCATGCAAATGCACCGATACTTAAACCGATACCTGCACTTCCTACCCATACTCAATTGCATGTTCCCATTTCATTTTAAGCTGTAGGGGAGACTCAACTAAATATGGTTCACTTCTGTTCTTCCAATACAAATTGCTGTTGTATTGTATTATTGTAAGAGAGATCACTGTACCTTGTTCAGACAAACCCCTGAAGTGCTGGGTAGTTAATAAACTGAGATTTCAAGCTCTGTCTAAAATGGCCTAAAATGATCTTTCTGCCCCATGCAGTAGTGCTGAAAATGAGACTGTTCAGCTTAGCATCAAATGACATTACTGATAGCAGAAACAGACGTATAGCTGAACATACAGAGATACTTCTGTTCCTTAAAAAGAACTTGCTACTAAGTTTTCAAAAATTATTATAATTGCTAGATTGCCTGTTATACTGCTAGTTCTTCTCTTGCACAACTATGCTCAAAGCATACTGTACTCTGAGGAACATCCTTAGCTTATATAATTGCAGGAAGAGTGTTCATAGAAAAAATTAAGTTAAATCCTATGAACACACATCTTACAATAATAGGACTAGATTTAGATTACATTTGATATGTAAGCTTTACCAATGCTCTGTTCACATTTCCAACTCAATAGACTTTAATAGAGTTGCACATGCAATGAGCATTGGTAAAGCTTACCAGTCAAATGTAAGATAGCCCATAGTGTTGTTCCCCATGTTTAAACAGTGCACTTGTATATTTTTTACTGCATTGCACTTTTGGTTGGTTGTGATATTACATTTGTTATTTAATTTATAACATATATAAATGTGTTCTGTGAAATTTCTTCGAGTTTTTAGAACTTTGTGACAACAAGCAAATAAAACTTTTATTATTTCATAATATCTTTTGAGTTACAGTTCTTCATAATTATAAAGAAGCTATCTTAAATCATTAGTCTGTATTGTGCTTGGGACACTGTCACATGACATTAAAAAAGTATCGGTAATTGGTATCGGCGAGTATTTTTAAAAAAGTATCGGTACTTGTACTCGGTCTTAAAAAAATGGTATCGGTGCAACACTAATAGTAAAGCCTGCACACCTGCGCGTTTATCCCCCACAAAGGCAAATAGTTAAAGTACCGCTCGGGAGCTGCAGAGAATTTCTTGTCCCAAGAGGAAACTGCCACTGAGCCACTCAGCAAAGATAATGGTGCAGCTGGTTTGTACCACTATTATTGCTCATTGGGTCAGCAGCAGTTTTCTCTTGGGACCAGCAAGTTATCTAAACCTCCCAAGTGCCACTTTAACTGTGTTTAACCCATTTGTAGGGTCACTAGTAATAAAAATACTCTGACTATAAAACTCAATAAAAAATTCACAATTGTATGAAAAGAGATATATATATATATATATATATATATATATATATATATATATATATATATATATATATATACACATACACAATGATAAAGAACTTTGATCCCAGGCGAGGTATTTAAAAGCACAAAAAGTCTTTATTCAATTCCACTTGTGGTAAAAGCATAAGGAGGTACCAAAACACATAAAAAGAATATTCACACGAAAGCATAGGCTAACATGTTTCGGCCTGATGCCGTAGTCGTAGCTGGAGTAATGCAAGCGTGTGAAGCATTTAAAGGGACATCTGTTCAGTGATAGGTCACATAAAAACCAATCATGAACCTTCATTTTAAGTGTGTGTAATCAAACAATTAACCCGTTAGTTACCAGAATGATGCATAAAATACATTGCACATCGTATTAACTTAGTTACAAGATGCATTCTTAAATTATAGACATTTTAGCCAGAAAGACAATTGCATAAGTAATATACATAAACTTTTAACCTTAAGTGCTATGTGATACAATGTAAATATGAATCAAATAAATCGAGTCAAAGGGACATTAACATTTTCATTATTATCGTTTGTTTTTTGTCACTAACTAAAACAAGAAAGAGTTGTTTTGTATTGATTGACATAATTTATTTATTTATCAGTTTATCCCCACTTACTTAACTGTGAATATCAGTTTCTAGAATAACAGTGTGTATGAACACTGTGCTACATATAGGAATTGAGGGTGGATATTACCATGTGTATTGGATATTTTAATAAAGGAAAAGTTTTATTTTAGCTCTACACGGAATTGAGCCTTTTCAATTTATTTATTATCATTTCCATGCATATGGTATTCCATTCCATATGCAGTATATTGTCCATTTTACCAAGTTATATGGACTCGTAATTGTCCCCGTTTGACCATATACAAATGTATAAGCAATTGTATTGCTCCCTTTGACTCTATTTATTTGAATATATATATATATATATATATATATATATATATATATATATATATATATATATATATATATATATATATATATATATATATATATACACACATATATACACACAAAACTATATACAATTTTAAGCAACTCCCCAGCAAAGGACATATTGCCCTTGATTCACAAAGAGAGAACACATTCTTCATTATAGAGTTTGGTTGTCTCACATCAACTCAATGGTAGGGTATGTTGCGCAATAACCAAATCTCAGGGTAATATGTTTGACTTCTTTTAAATCACACGAAAACAGCAATAAAAGGCTCACTCGCATTTAAAACATTGTTGTACATGTGCGCATAAAATAACTCATATAAACAAGCTATTATGAGATTGTTCGTTCCCAGGTTGAGCGATTCTCTCTTTTGATTTATGCAAATTATGACTCTAAGGGAAGTCTTTCCAAGCGTGATGTGGGAATCCAGATGTGGAGCCATTGCTCAGTGTGCCTAGAGGGTTATGGCTGCACCTCACTGACGATGCACACACTAGGCTGAAACGTACGTCTGAGGTTTTGCTGTTTCTCTCATTCAGAGAGGGAATGCCTGGGATTTCGGGGCTGGACTGTACTGTGAAGTCAGGATCAGACTGATATGCTACAGGAAAGTTCTTCTCTGTGAAAGGCACATGTTGAGCAAAACGAGGCTGCTTCTAGGGTGGTAACTAGCCATAGAACAAGCTATTATGCTATTGTTCGTTCCCAGTTTGAGCACTTCTCTCTTTTTTTTATATTTAAAAAAACTCATATGTGCTGAGGTTTTTAAATGTGAGCGAGTCTTTTATTGTTGTTTTGTGTGATTAAAAAGGGACACTAATGTCAAAATAACATATAATTCAGATAGAGCAGCAGTTTTAAAGACACTTTCCAATTTACTTCCATTATTAAATTTTGCAAAATCCTTTTATATACAGATTTTTTTTGAGGCACCAGCTCACATGGTATACGACTGTATACTAGTCTGTGATTGGCTGATGCCTGTCACATGATACAAGGAGACAAGAAAATGGGAGAAAAAATAAAAATGTGTCAGAAAATAAATCTACTGCTTATTTGAAATTCAGAGTAGGTGTTGTATCATTATCTTTTTATTATTATGTACTTCTTAATAACAAAATTATAATGGCCCTTTAAACAACTAATTTTATATTAGGAGTTGTGTGCTGTGAACAATGGCTCAGATTGGGCAGGATCACCTTTGGCTCAAGCAAGAAAAAAAATAAAATACAGTACCACACCCTGATTCTAGTATTCCTAAATGCATCACATCATTATTATTAGCACTTAAATGATGAAGTGTTAGAATAAACTTGGGCAAGTTTGTACAAGCCACTCCTCTTCCCAGAGAAGAAAGGTCACAATGCATAAAACATAGACCCCACAGTAAAGCTGTCTGCATACAACAATGTCTATTGCTTTTCACCCAATCAGTTCAGCTAGGGACCCAAAGAAGGTCTTGATTCAGTCCAAATATTTAGAAGGGAGAAATTTGTAAAGGGTCTTAAAAACCATACACGCACGTATTATATCAACAGATAGACAGAAAAGAGATTTCACCACCTTGATTACTCAGAACAAAGGCTAATTATACACAGCAAAGATAGTTACCCGGAAAATACTTGATCAAGTAACTGAAAAATTGGTGTCAATAAAACCCCTGCAGCAACCATAATTCATTTAGTACAGGTGGGCAATCAAAAGGTTAAATTACAGCTGCAACTTCCAGTGGTGATTTAACCCCTTGATTGCCCTTAAGCATCAGCAAATTCACCCTTACCTTGGGGCTAGGTGAGCTATGCATGCTGTAGACTGAAGGGTAAGAGAATTAAATATAGCTGATGCATGGAGACGTGGCAGCCAGGAAGAATTTGTGCAGAAGGTGTGAGAAGCAACCGTTAGCCCCACTACACTTTCCTTCCAATGAGAAGAGCTAAGGCCATTCTCTAGGCACTTATGGCCACAGACACACAGGCATTCCTTCTCGTTGCAGATATCGCTCTTTTCACAAATTGAAGGTTTGTGGCAACCCTGTGTCGAGCAAGTCCATCGGTGCCATTTTCCCAATCAATATAGATATGTATATAAATATATCTCTCTATATCTATCTATCTATCCCCCTGTATATCCATCTATATCTCTCTATATCTACACACAATACTAGCATGTATTCCATGATATGAACCGCAATTCACCTTCTTATCCTTCCTTACATTTTGCTTTAGAATCTGTGGCTGGCTGCCAAAGAGATGAATGTACTATATTTACAGGAGGAGATTAAAGGGACATGAAACCCAAAATGTTTCTCTTTCAATAGATAGAGCATGTACTTTTAAACAATTTTCTCATTTACTTCTATTATCAAATTCTCTTCATTCTCTTGGTATCTTTGATCGAAACGTATATCTAGGTAGGCTCAGTAGCTTGGAGCTAGTTGTTGAATGGTGGCTACACATGTATGCATCCTTTTATTAGTTTACGGATGTGTTCAGCTAGCTCACAGTAGTGCAATGCTGCTCCTTCAAGAAAGAATATCAAGAATGAAGCAAAATTTATAGCTTGGAAAGTTGCTTACAAATGGATGCTGTATCAGTTCCCCATAGACCGCAATGTAAGGGCACTTTTCAGTGCCGTTTTTATTCTAACGCCCACACCCGTCAACTTTAAAGGGACAGTCTATCCAAAACAAAAACTTTCATTATTCAGATAGAAGTAAATTGGAAAATTGTTTAAAATTACATGCCCTATCAACAATTTTACTTTGTTCTCTTGGTATTCTTAGTTGAAAGCTAAATCTAGGAGGTTCATATGCTAATTTCTAAGCCCTTGAAGGCGCCCCTTAGCTCAGGGCATTTTGACAGTTTTTCACCACTAGTGGGTGTTAGTTCATGTGTTTCATATAGATAACACTGTGCTCATGCACATTGAGTTCCTAGGACCTTACACTGATTCGCTAAAATGCAAGTCTGTCAAAATAACTGAAATAAGGGGCAGTTTGCAGAGGCTTAGATACAAGGTAATCAAAGAGGTAAAAAGTGTATTAATAAAACTGTGTTGGTTATGCAAAACTAGGGAATGGGTAATAAAGGGACTATCTTTTAAAACAAATATCCTGGTGTAGACTGTCCCTTTAAGCAGTAAAAACTGCTTCGCGCAGTTATTTAAAAAAAATGCTACATTCTATTTTTATTACAAACACTACACTGAAATTTATGGGCAATTGGGGGACCTTTAGAAAATTAACCAGAGATATGACCACTGGTTAATTTTTTGGAGTGCTAATTGCTAGCACAATCTCCCGGTAGCAATAACCAGCCACTTGTAATGGCCGATAATTTATCTGCACCCGTAAAAGGGCGAATTTGCCCATTTACAGGCATGATAAAATAGTGCTCCACTTGTAATCTAGCTCAAAATCCTTAAAGGACTATTATAGTGATAAAACGGCATGCTGTAATTTGTTATCACTAGCTAGATTCTGAAATTAGCACTGCCGATTGGATCAGTGACAGTTTCCGCTTGGGGACCAGCAGTGCTCTGCAGGTCCCAAGTGCTACTTTAGCTATATGTCCAACCCCTTTGCAGGGTTAAAACACATAGCTTTGCAGCATCGCTAGTGATAAAATACAGCATGTCATTTTCTCACTAGAACGACCCTTTAAGCATAGTTTGTTTGTATTTAAATACATCCTGCATACTCAAAGGGGTGTTAAAGCAATTTGTACATATGTATAAAATATATTAACAGTTAAGAACTACGTTGAAAACAAAAAGTTCTGCACAAAAGCAAATGTGTTATAAATCATTAAAAAAAAAAAAAGATCATTTTATTAGTAAAATTAGCAGGGATACAAATATATGTATCTTATCCTCTCAGCTAACGCTAATTAGGAACAGTTAAAAATAAGTCTCTGCACAGATCTTAGAAACCTCAGCTAGAATACAGATGACTATTTTAATAAATATATATCAGTCTTCAGTTTGTTGCCCCGTCTTCTTTTTTTGGTGCCCAGATTCAAAAAGGGTTTCCAAGGGGTATATTCCTGGCTGCTGGCATACCTAAGTTTTGTGAAATCTCTACTTCAATGCTATGGAATATGTTGTATGCCGCTATATTTTCAATGTAGAGTGTATATAAATACACACACAGAACTAATTTATTTAACATGAAGGTCTCAAATAAAAGGAAGCAGTCTTGTAAGCAAGGCAGTGCTAAATAAACAGCTCTACTTGAATAGTAACAGAGTTAATTGAATAGATAAGAAAGAACCAATTATAAAACACTGCTGGTGTAAAGTACTGCAAGGAAAACAAAAAGTTATTTATTTACACAAGTATATAGAAGTCCCTAGCATGGCATTATAATAAAAATGCTATGTGGCAAGGAACACTTTGATCAGAATCCAAAAACCAGAGAGTTTGTAGGGTGTATCCTTAGATAACATATGTGGGAACTGAAGACAGAGATGTCAAAGTGGCAAAACACAGACTAAACGCTGCTCACAATTTAATCAGATTGAGCCTGGCTGCCAGCACAGCTGAACGTGAAAAAGAATGAATGCCAGGCAGCAAGATCAAAATGCAGCCTTAAAGGGATATGAATCCCAATTTTTTTTTTCCAAGATTCAGATAGAGCATGCAATTTTTAGCAACTTTCTAATATACTCCTCTTATCAAATTGTCTTTGTTCTCTTTGTATGCTTTGTTGAATGAGCAGCAAAACAATACCGAACACATGGGTAAGCCAATGAAAATCAGTATATATATATATGCAGCCACCAATCAGCTGCTAGAACCGAGGTTCTTTGCTGCTCCTGGGCTTTCCTTGATAAATCCTTAAGCAAAGGATAACAAGAGAAGGAACCAAATTAAATATAAATAAATTGGAAAGTTGTTTAAAATTGTATTCTCTATCTGAAACATTTTGGGTTTCATGTCCCTTTAATAGCTATGGTGCTCCAAATGCCAGGAACTGATCAGATGCCCTAGCAAAAAAAACAGTAATATCCTGTGACAGGACATGGGGGTAGTAGGTAAGGGAAACTTAAAAGGGATATGAAACCCAGAATTTTCATTTCATGATTTGGACAGTTATACAATTTTAAACAACTTTCCAATTTACTTAGATTATCTCATTTGCTTTAGTCTCTTGGTATCCTTTGTTGAAGGAGCAGTAATGCACTACTGGGAGGTAGCTGAAAGCCAATGATAAGAGGCATATATATTCAGCCACCAATCAGCAGCTTCTGAGTCTACTTAGGTATACTTTTCAAAAAAGTATACAAACAGCATGCAATTTTAAATAACTTTCCCATTTATTTTTTTATCTAATTTGTTTTGTTCTATTTGAATCATGAAAGAGAAAGAAAAAACATGTTTCATGTCCCTTTAAGGTCTTCTAAAGTAATCTGCAGATGAAGATATCTAAAAATACAAACACAACATAGATCAAAGCAAGCTGAAGGAGTCCAAATCCAGGAGCCTAAAATGTCTGGTTTCCTTGACAAATGTATAATTATTTATACAATAAAACACAGCTAATGAGCGAACATATATGTGTTTGGTGTGTTGCTGGCAGATAAGATGCATTATTACTGTGTGTATTACTGACACAAAAGTCAAAATGAAACTTTCATGATTCAGATAGAACGTGCAATTTTAAACAACTTTCCAATCATCTATTTTGCTTTGTTCTCTTAGCAACCTTTCTTGAAAAGCCTCCCTAGGTTGGCTCATGAACAGCAATGCACCCCTGGGGGCTACCTGATATTGGTGGCTGCACCTAAATTCCTCTTGTCATTGGCTTACCCAACGTGTTCTGCCAACTCACAGAAGTGCATTGCTGTTCCTTAAAAGGGACATTATACACTCATTTTTTCTTTGCATAAATGTTTTGCAGATGATCTATTTATATAGCCCATAAAGTTTTTTTTTTTTTGTTTTTTTTTTTTAAATGTACAGTTTTGCTTATTTTTAAATAACATTGCTCTGATTTTCAGACTCCTAACCAAGCCCCAAAGTTTTATGTGAATACCGTCAGCTACCTTCTCCAGCTTGCTACTGTTTGTGTAAAGGGTCTTTTCATATGCAAAAGGAGGGGGAGAGTTTCTTATTTCACACTTGCAGTGGGCTTTCCAGCAACCTTTTCAACAGAGCTAAACTGTGAAATTCTAAGTAAGTTTTTAAACAGTTTTATACTGGATTTTTATATCAGTATCTGTGCATCTTGTTCTTTATAGCAGTGTCTATTACATGCAGTTATATGAAAATGAGTGTATACAGTCCCTTTAAATAAAAGATACCAAGAGAATAAAGGAAAGCTAATAGTAAAATAAAATTGGAAAGTTAAAAGAAACAATGGAATTATATATACATATATGAGTATGCCCATAAACCATGTGTTTGAAGACTGAGCATGGTCTGTGACTTCTAACACAAATGTCTTATTCCAGAAGCAATTAAAAATCAGATATGACAAAATGGAAACCATAAGTAAAATTATGCAAGCTGTGGCTTCCTAGTTCCTGATATTCACCCAACCTGGTCTCAAATTCAGATTGAGACCAAATAACTATATAAAATTGTAGTTAAATTTTCTCACTCTAATTGAACAGCGAGTTATATCTTGTTTGAATAAAGCAATATCTGCCATGTGTATGATTGATGGGTCTCTCCATATAAAAAATGTGGCTAAAATAACACTACTACACTTTTCAAAAGCAGTACATGATATATTTTATACAAGTAATATTTTTTGCATCATAAAAATAAAGTAACTGAAAAAAACATTTAATGTGAAAATGGCTTAATGAAGCTTAATGAATAAAAAAGTGGACAAATGTTAATCAATTGCTGCATAATTTTGCACAACCCATGATTTCCACTATCCAAGCCTATCCTAGACGTTTCATGGATTTTGGTGTCGCACAAGGCAAATGAGTGACATTAAAGGACCAGTCAACACATTAGATTTGCATAATCAACAAATGCAAGATAATGCAATAGCACTTAGTCTGAACTTCAAATGCGTAGTAGATTTTTTTATAACAAATTTCAAAGTTATGTATATTTCCACTCCCCTTGTACCATGTGATAGCAATCAGCCAATCACAAATGCATATACGTATAGTCTGTGAATTCTTGCACATGCTCAGTAGGATCTGGTAACTCAAAAATTGTAAATATAAAAGACTGTGCAAATATTTTTAATGGAAGTAAATTGGAAAGTTGTTTAAAATTACATGCTGTATCTGAATCATGAAAATTTAAATTAACCTGAGTGTCCCTTTAAGCTTGTTTTTTGGGAAGCTTAATGTGGCTTAACATACAAAATTGAACTTAGATGTTAACCAATTTCCCTCAAACTTACCACAATACATTAATCTATTGATTCAAACATATTCTGAACATTTCAGGACATTTGATAAAACATACCAAAAGTTATTCACATTTAACTATTTTTTTACAATCCTAAAACATTTAATGTGAGCAGCTTAATATAAAAAGAGCTTAATGTACCAAAATCCCCCTAAACATTGATCAATTGCCTTGAAACTTGGCACAAACTAATTTAACACTTTCCAAACCTACCCTAGAAGTTTCATGGATTTTGGTTTCCCACAAGGAAAATGAGTGACATGAAGCTTGTTTTTTGGGAGCTTAATGTGGCTTAATGTACAAAATTGAACTTAGATGTTAAATAATTTTCCCCAAACTTCCCACTATACATTAATCTATATAGTCAAACATATTCTGAAACTTTCAGGACATTTGAAAAAACATACCAAAAGTTATTTGCATGTAACAATTTTTTACACTCCTAAAACATTTAGGGGGACATGTATCAAGCCGTCATACGCAAATACGCCGGGAATTCTGCAGCGTAATTGTTGCGAGCTTGATCCGAACTAGTTATCAAAGCCTACAGACTGGCAAATGTTGAAATTTGTGAAGTAACATATGAAACGCTGGTCTCAAACCGATGCTTACGTCATTACAGATGTGCCGAATACAAATTTGGCTCTGACACTTTTGCCATTTATCAAATTTCTAAAAGGTATGCTCGCGGCTATTCCGGCCCAGCGTACCTGTTTTTCAATTCGCCACCCTGGAGGCTGCGGATGCCATAGAAATCAATGGGAGTCTGAAAGCAGCGAAAGTCTTATGTTCAATGCTGCCAGATATCCCATTGATTTCTATGGTTGAAAACAAGTTACGTTTACACCTAACACCCTAACATAAACCCGAGTCTAAACATCCCTAATCTGCTGCCTCCGACATCGCCGCCACCTACATAATGTTATTAAACCCTATTCTGCCACTCCCCGACACCGCCACCACTAAATAAACTTACTAACCCCTATCCCGCCGCTCCCCGACATTGCCACCACCTAAATAAATGTATTAACCCCTATCCCGCCGCCACTAAATAAATGTATTAACCCCTAATCCTCTGGCCTCCCACATCACTACCACTAACTAAACCTATTAACCCCTAAACCGCCAGCCCCCCACATCGCTATTAAGCTAAATTGAGCTATTAACCCCTAAACCTAAGAAGCCGCGAACTTTAAATTAAAATTACCTTTCTTTCCTACTCTGTTCTTTTTAAATAACCTGGATTGGAAAGAAAAATATGACAGATACAAATTTGTTATGACTTAGATCAATGGGAACTAACATTTTCCCAGTAAAGTGCCATATTAGAATCTATTGATCACTTGAAGGACCAGTGCGCAAATTTTGAAACAAGATAGCAGGAGCAACCATTTTGATTGCAAGCTCTGGAGAAGCTTTATTTACTGCCAACTGCCCTAATGTATGAGGGTAACATACAGTTTCCTTTATAAAACCTAGAGCACACCCACTTAAACTGGTCTAAAATGAGCGAATCACATGCCCAATATAATGATCCCTCTTGATAAATCTGATTTAACCTAGCGTTATGACCTGGTATCAATGGCTTTGCAGTGTATAACATCCACTCAACAGACTGGCTACGCCTACTAGGAATGCAGAATTGCTTTCAGAAGGAGCCATAGAAGCTACGAACCAATCTTGTATTTGTATAATGGCCTCCAATGGTTAAAGGGACATAAAACAAGCTGGGATAGAGACAAAATATAGTAATATGTACTTTAATTACTTTACCTGCACATTTATACTGCAGTGCCTCGCCATTAACCCATTCTTTTTAGTTTCTGAATTGTAAAGCTCTAACTCCCCCCACACATTACCTTCTATGTCTGTATCTATATCTATTGTTATTTTGGTAGAATGCAAAAGTGAATAGGGATTATCTGCTGGAGCATGCCTAGAAGATGTGAACTCAGTTGCAATACAATGCCTGTGTCTAAACACTGATAAGGAGAGGTGGAGTTGGCTGCTCCGCGCAGCTTAGCTATGTAATTCATTTTGCTTATTTTTTAAAATGTTAAAATACTTTGCATAAACATTTTTTTTTTAAAAAATTGCTGCCAACTATTTTTAATTAATTTGCCCTTTTAGGATATGCACAGATCTCAACCTGTTTTATGTCCGTTTAAACTGAAGGGCACACTAGTGGCAAGTAGAAGTGGATCAACAGTGTTCTTTACAGGACATATACATTGGGCATACTACCCATCTGATTTTACTGACCACACGGCTAAAATAATAGGATTTTTTTTCCAAATCAAGGATTTTTATTGACGTTTTTATATAAAACAACATAATAGGAAATTATACATGTCGTTTTACATCGACAACAATCATATCAATTCAGCTATAGAGCATATTTATAATGGTACATGTAATGGTTGTCTACCTAAGAAAAGAAAAATAGATTCCGCAGGTTAACCTTATAAACAAAAGATAGGAAGACATAATCAATCAAATCATATATATTTAAAAAAAAAAAAAAAAATATGAAACCTCATTTTAGGTTTAATTAAACCTCCTGAATTAGCAATAGGCCGCTATTGGACCTATACATAAAGTTTATTGCACTGGAGGTAAATTGGAGTGATAGAAAGCCACTCTTGGGCATGACACAATAGCATACATTAAATTAACCTGTAAATATAAGCATAATGATATCTTATAAGAAATTCAATTCTTTGTAGATTGGAGATTGAACAATATTATAGAAATTGTGAGCTGAGCCATATGCATGGTATTCATTTGTAGTTACATATAGGCCTTGGGCCTCTTGAAAGGTTAGTACTTTGGCATCTGACAATATTAATGCGTAGATACAGTGTGTATGAAATAAATAATCCTGTAGTTTATTATATGAGAGAATAAGCATGTAGTCTTAATAAGTTATGAAGGGTAATAGCAGAACTTGGAAAACTGGGGAGAGGGAGCGAGTAGTATTCAGCGCCCCTATTGTTGCTTTTTTCATAGTTAGGGCCAGAATGGTTATTATGAGGGGTCTGATGGAAGTAGGTTAGCAGGTAGCTCACTAGAAAGAAAGGTTTATATCAAGTGTAACATATTAATGTCCATAGTTAACTATATGATGTAGTTGTAAGAGCAATAAATAGCCCATGTATTATACCAGTTTGATAATACTAAAAGTCAGATTGAACCCAGCCTCCACACTCACTTAGTATAATTTGGGACTTTAGGGCTTCCTCAAAGAAATAATTCCCTGATTTAAAGTTGTCTGGACCTTCTAAAAGTGTAAACACCCTGCTCTAAATGCTTGGTACCTGTTGAGTGTTGGTAAGATAAACCCAGTCAGAACCCACCATCCCAGCCGCCGAAGGCAGGAGCAACCAGAGTTTGCAGGGTGTTGCTTATTACTTAAATAGAATTGATATTAGAGGACGAGTATTATTATATGGGGATACTCATTATGGAGGGGTTTTATCTAGTGTTGCCGAGGGTCCTGTTAGTGATTGTGAGGTCATATTTTACTCTATTGACAGGGACAATAAAAATATAAACTTATTGAACTAGGAATTACGGCAGGGAGAGCTGAATTATAGGGCACTGAGTAAGGGAATGGGAAGATAAGGGGGGTAACTGATGTGGCCTAGGTACGCAAACACCTTTAGGAAATGCCCTGAGCACAGAGTATTTAGTTTGACCAGGTCATATAGCCTAGAACAAATATTATGAAGCACAATTCAGATAAGTAAGCGTGTTAGAACAATCTTGTAAGAGGAGTCTATGTAAAATATGTAGCAGTGTACTAGAAAGACATCAAGCTTTGGTTTTTACCTAGATAAATGTTTAAATATCCTTTGCATATCATTGCTAGCAAAACAAAAATAAGTACTGGAATGTGTTAAGGATTCCAAAGGTCTGGTTTCATCCAAAGTATATAACTGTGTCTACTTAAGGTCATAAAAGAATGGAGAAACCAGATCTCCTGTGGCTGTCTAAGGATCTACCTTAAGTTCATGGCGCTAGCTGTACAGTCTCTTAAAAGACGAACCATAGTGAGCTTTGGCATCCGGGATAAAATTACCCCACTCCAGTCGTTAAAGGGACACTGAACCCATATTTTTTCTTTTGTGATTCAGATAGAGCATGAAATTTTAAGCAACTTTCTGATTTACTCCTATTTTCAAATTTTCTTGGTAGCTTTATTTGAAATGCAAGAATGTAAGTTTAGATTTCAGCCCATTTTTGGTGAACAACCTGGGTTGTCCTTGCTAATTGGTGGATAAATTCATCCACCAATAAAAAAGTGCTGTTCAGATTACTGAACAAAAAAAAAAGCTTAGATGCCTTTTTCAAATAAAGATAGCAAGAAAACGAAGAAAAATTGATAATAGGAGTAAATTAGAAAGTTGCATGCTCTATCTGAATCACAAAAGAAAACATTTGGGTTCAGTGTCCCTTTAACACTGCAATATGTTTGCAAGAGCACTAGGTAGCAGCAGTGCAGAGTTTATGACATGTGCACACTACCTACCTAGGTATGCTTTTTAACAAAGAATACCTTGGAACAAGGCAAATTCGATAACAGACTAAGCTTGAAAAAAATTAAAATTGTTTACAACAGTATGATCTGTCTGAATGTCAAAAGAAACATGTTGGGGTTAGAGCTGCGGAATCTGTTGGCGCTCTACAAATAACCAAATAAATAATAATAATAATAATATCCCTTTAAGAACTGTACTGTAAAACATATACATAAAAAAAATGTTTCTAAAGAATCACAAAAAAAGAAGAAGTCATTTTAATATTAAAAGCTGCAGATTACCAGACACACCTCTAAAAAAACCTTTGCTCTTTTCCAATGGTCAACTAGACGAAAAAGAAGGATAGTTTTGCCAAGACATAAATTGTGTACAAATTAGAAACCCATTTTTCCATATCAATCCATACTCCAACATCCTAGATGTATTCCTTACGTGATATCTTAAAATGATACAATTATAGGGTTTTTCAGACTGCTTGATTTTAAAGGGACACTGAACCCAAATTTTTTCTTTCGTGATTCATAGAGCATGCAATTTTAAGTAACTTTCTAATTTACTCCTATGATCAATTTTTCTTGGCTCTCTTGCTATCTTTATTTGAAAAAGAAGGCATCTAAGCTTTTTTTTGTTTAAGGACTCTGGACAGCCCTTTTTTATTGGTGGATGAATTTATCCACCAATCAGCAAGGACAACCCAGGTTGTTTACCAAAAATGGGCCGGCATCTAAACTTACATTCTTGCTTTTCAAATAAAGATACCAAGAGAATGAAGAAAATTTGATAATAGGAGTTAATTAGAAAGTTGCTTAATATGTCATGCTCTATCTGAATTACGAAAGAAAAAAAAAACTGGGTTCAGTGTCCCTTTAAGCTGTACATTTTGAATTTCCCTAATAAAGCTATATATACAATTTTTCAAGTCATTTGCTTGTCATGAGGGAGAAGCAGTATATTTTTCCATTTGTCTTAACCCCTTAAGAACCACAGCACTTTTCCATTTTCTGACCGTTTGGGACCAAGGCTATTTTTACATTTCTGCGGCGTTTGTGTTTAGCTGTAATTTTCCTCTTACTCATTTACTGTACCCACACATATTATATACCGTTTTTCTCACCATTAAATGGACTTTCTAAAGATACCATCATATCTTATAATTTACTCTAAAAAATTTTTTTATAAGATATGAGAAAAAAAAAACACTTTTTCTAACTTTAACCCCCAAAATCTGTTACACATCTACAACCACCAAAAAAACACCCATGCTAAATAGTTTCTCAATTTTGTCCTGAGTTTAGAAATACCCAATGTTTACATGTTCTATGCTTTTTTTGCAAGTTATAGGGCAATAAGTACAAGTAGCACTTTGCTAATTCCAAACCTTTTTTTTCTCTCAAAATTAACAATAGTTACATTGGAACACTGATATCTGTCAGGAATCCCTGAATATCCCTTAACATGTAATGGCCGCTAAACACCGCTGCGCACCACACTTTTATTATGCCAAGCAGTGAAGGGGTTAATTAGGGAGCTTGTAGTGTTAATTTTAGCTTTAGTGTAGTAGACAACCCAAAGTATTGATTTAGGCCCATTTTGATATATTTCATGCCACTATTTTACCGCCAAATTCGATCAAATAAAAAAAATCGTTCACTTTTTTTTTTTTTTTTTTACTAACTTTGGGTTTCTCACTGAAATTATTTACAAACATCTTGTGCAATTATGGCACAAATGGTTGTAAATGCTTCTCTGGGATCCCCTTTGTTCATAAATAGACATATATGGCTTTGGCATTCCTTTTTGGTAATTAGAAAACCGCTAAATGCTGCTGCGCACCACACTTTTATTATGCCCAGCAGTGATGGGGTTAATTAGGTAGCTTGTAGGGTTAATTTTAGCTTTAGTGTAGAAATCAGCCTCACACCCGACACATCCCACCCCCTGATCCCTCCCAAACAGCTCTCTTCCCTCCTATTATCAATTTTTCTTTATTCTCTTGCTATCTTTATTTGAAAAAGAATGCATCTAAGTTTGTTTTTTTTTTATTGAGAACTATGGACAGCACTTTTATATTGGTGGATTAATTTATCCACCAATCAGCAAGAACAACCAAAGTTGTTCACCAAAAATGGGCCGGAATATAAACTTACATTCTTGCATTTCAAATAAAGAGAATTAAGAAAATTTGATAAAAGGAGTAAATTACAAAGTTGCTTAAAATGTCATGCTCTATCTAAATTACGAAAGAAAAAATTTGGGTTCAGTGTCCCTTTAAGCTCATGTGACATCAGTTTTTTAAAAAAAAAGCAATACTTTTCAAAAGACCCTCTTTAAAGTAGTACAAAATGGGAGTCTAGCTCCCTTAATATTTTTTCTGTTTGTTTTAACCATTCATGACCCTGTTATGCAAAATAGGAAAAGAAAGCTGCTATTCAACAGAACAGCTCTGCTATTGAACATATTTCACTGTATGTGTTAACCTCTGTGACTAAGCTGAAGCAGTGAAGCAATGATAGGTTATGATTTTGAAGTTATCCTTTTGTTAGAAACATGAATACAACAGTCATAGTGATTTATAAACCACAATGCAATTAAAGAAATGTTGTCCTGGGAATGTGTTTAAAACACAGAAAAAATATTTTATGTTTATGGCTCCTATGGAATCAACAATGTGGCGTCACTTCGCATACTTTAAAAGCACTGTATGAATACAATGTGTTCCTCTTCAAGATCAGAGTAAATATTTTTTTAAAAGTGTCTTATGGGTAAGTACTAATATTTACAAAGACAATTATGTTTAATTGATACTTTTTATAAATAACATTTGCACATCATTGTCTATCAAAAATGAGCAAGTTCACAATTTGTATTGAAAAAGAAAAATATAATAAAAAGTAGAATAATATGCAAGCCTATCACCTATAAAAAACAATTATCTACAGGACGTATTTAGTGGGCACATCACCTGGCTGACCACTTAGCTAGAAGCCAATATTAACCCAAAAGTGATCTAATATTACATTTTGTTTATGTTTGTTACACAAATTATCATTAAAAGAATTTATATTAAGTTACGCAATTAATGTGTGCGTATAACGTATAAATAACAGAAAACTTGTCATAAAATTATGAACACAAACGTACACATAAATAATTGAAATAAATGTTATTCTCACTAGTATATATGAAAACACATAAAATGAAATAATTGTGTGCAGAAAGCAATTAGAGCTGAGAGTTCATTTGAGATCTTGTAACACTAGAACAGAGCATTTTCAATTATAGTTTGCACTTAGGAAGCAAAGTTTTTTTTTTTGTTTTTTTTTTAAAAGCTGGTTGTCACATGTAAATCAATACCTCATTTACTGCTCTAATGTGCTGTGGGCTAAGCCTGAAGAAAAAAAAAAAGTTACACAAATTTGGGAGGTGGCTTTGGCGTATGAAACTACCCTTTTAACATCTTCATTGCCAAAGGTTTTGACTATATTTGAATTTAAAACAAAATTCAAAACAAAAAGCTAAAATTACCCATCAACAAAGCATTAAATGTTGCAGCCTTTTTATTGTACTACAAGCGCCATGCTCTACATTGTACAACAGACACATTTAGCTAAACCCTGAGCAAAGCAGGGAGAGATTACCTTGCATTATACACACAAGCAGTCAAATACTGCTATTAACAGTGACTAGGGAGACTAAAATACCTTACTTACTCTTTTGGATTTGTGGCATCTCAATAGTTACAAAGGTAATTCAAACAGCCAGAAATCCAAGCAAAATAAATGTAATGAGGAAAATATATAAAGCCAAATAATTCATAGGGTACTACTGCATGATGCTAATACTGCTGTAGAGTGGGATACTTTAGTTTAAGTAAATGTGTTTGCATCACACAATAAGATACTGCATATGTATGCAAGGACACAAAATACTTTAAAAAAAAAAAAAAAAAAATCTGCAATTTTGTTAGCCTATCCAAGTAATTCTCAACCAGAATATCTAAACGCACAGAAAATTTGCCATAGCACCTGTCTGGGAGTGTCAAGGAATTAATACTCAAGGTGATGCATGACAATATGTGAGAAATGGCTAGAAGGGTTTTCAGTATGTGCACAATGTGCTAAATACTGAATATAGTTTGACTTTTCATAAAGTCAAGGCAAATGATGTATATACTAAGTAAAGTTATGCAACATATTAATCAGATCTTGCTTGTATCCATTTGTACACTATACATATTCTCTGTAGTAATAATGGAGTTACAAAACAAATAATTTAATGTCACTAAGCAAATATATGAGAAACAGTAGCTTATGTAACAAAACCTCTTGTTCTAGAATAAGAGGATCCACTAAAAAAAATGTTAACACTCCAAGAACAATGTTGTCTCCTTGCCTACCGTAGCAAACCCCTTTTTATTGTGTCAAGCGAGAAAAATAAATAATATAAAAAAAGAGTTATACCTGTATTATATAAACTGATGGCTACTTTATGATATCTTATAAACTGACAACGGCATTATTTAACGCAGGCAATCACTGGAACAAATATAGCCTTACTATGGAACGTTGCTTATTTTACTAGGAGTTGACACCAAAACTTTTGCATAAAGACAAAATCAAGGTGTCATTGGTTAAACCCTTTGCAGTAAGGGAGGGCTGCAACATTTTTGCATAGATCTATTTGACAGTCTAAAATATATATACAGTGTGTATATATATATATATATATATACACACACACACGCACAAACAGTAGTCACACAATATGTTAAAAAAAAATAAGTAGCAGAGAATGATCATTTGATATATAAAAATAAGGCTTAGTGCAAGCAAGTAAAATTGCAACTGTTAGCTATTTTGTACGTACCTTTCCAACAGTTGCACCTCAAAAGAAAACTTGCACGTCTCATATTGAAATAGAGGTGCAGGCTTTATAGGGAATCAACGTATTGAAATAGCCCAAAATGTATTTGACACATCAGCTGTGATGCAGCACAGCAGCAAAAGCACATGGTGCTATATACAGAAGGAAGGTATATACATTTATATTTAGCATAATGGGTACTTACAGAAGCCCTCTCTACATCAATCGCAGCCATAATGCTTTGGTGAATGCTTCTGCCACCAGTCGTCTCGCAATCTGCTTGCTTATGAATTGATGCAATCAGAGCTCCTAGATCTCAATGGGATCCAATATGGCCACTGTACTTCCTGGAAACTCCCATCTGCATTACAGAGTCCCCTTTCACCGCCCACAGGTTTGAGCAAAGCACGCATATACAGTTTATCTTGCACAATTTAATTAGAAAAATATGCGATCCAGCTTAGAACATGTAAATACATACAAGTACACTGATGTCAAAATAGTAAGTTATCTGTTTATTTAATTTATCCTGTTTTTTTCTACCCGCGAGCGCAATGTATGCTGGACATTGTAGTACAGAGCTCAGTTAGGTAGGAGATGCTGTCATTCCACCGTAAGGGCGGTGGAGGATACTGTGCCAGCGTCTTTACATGAAACGGTTAATTCTCCAAGTCTCTGTATTACTCACCGTTCCAAACTATCGTCCTTTTTAACAAAGTAACCGTCACAGTTATTGACAATGTTACAACATACATTGTTTCTTAATTATAACATGATTAAAATATATTCAAGTATTTACGTTTAGCCATAGTTTATAACCGCAATTAACAATATCGCTTCAATTTATCTAAATATAAAATTATTTAAATCTCATTTGACCTCGTTGTACAGCTACAACTTCTTTGTTTGCCTGGGATCAGCAGTTCCCAGTGAAGTACTTTTAGTATGTGTATAATCCCTTTGTAGGGGTTAAACTCATATACTTGCATGCTTTGTAGTGCTAGAATGACATACTCTAACAAATGAGAGCATGTACATTTTGTACTACAATGACCCTTTAAAGGGACATTATTCTAAAATATTGCCATCCATATGAAAGCAGCATCTAAACATATAATCTTCTTTATTTTATTTTATTTGCTTGAAATTTTTTTTGAAGAAAAACACTTTTTAAATTTAAATTGTAAATAATATTGCAAAATCAATTTTTGTTTACTTCCCAGTACTCCTAAAAGCTCATTGGTTGATAGGTATTTCCTATTAGTGCCCACTGGTAGATTGGTACTTCCTGTTAATGCTCACTCACTTAGCATTAGTCAGGAGTACCTATAATTCAGTAAGCATTAGTATGAAGTGCACAGCTGATACTGGTATATTAGGATACATTTACATTTAAGCCACTTCATATTTTATCAGGCAAAAAAATAATAATGTCAACATATTTGAAATTCTTACTGCAGTGTCCCTTAGGTACACAATTTACACTCCATCTTATCTTGCGGAAGTGGAACAAGAACACATTTCATTTGTAAATATTTTTTTTCTTTCCCTTTTAAAGGATTGGAGACTTGAAGTGCATATGGAAGTGTTCTTAAGATTATCTGCATATAGGAAAGTGTTACGTAGAATCGCATATGTCAGAGCAAGGCCATGTTTTGTCACAGAAAATGAGACAATAATCATACTCAGGAGGCTTTTCATGGGGTTGTATCCATGGACTGTTTTGAATTAGCAAAACCCTGCAAATTAATGATACAGTCTTAAAACATCTTTTTGTATGCAGACGTTTTGAAAAGTAGAACTTTTAACTCACTGTAATGTATTAAATTGTTTACAAATAGCCTATTTACCCTTGCTTATCATATAATGTAACTGTTTTTACTTATTAAAACCACAACTTTTACTTAAAATATGAATACTTCAAAAATCTCTATAGAAAAGCTTTGTAAACAAGCTGCTGCATCAAAAATCAACACAAGTGCTTGGAATATAATGAATTATATTATCAGCTACTTGCCTAATACATTAACTTTTTATACAAGCGCCATAACAATAATGTATTGGAAATTGCACCATTAAGTTTATTCTAGCAACAGAAAATGACAATTTCAGTACATAAGTATTGACCATTCTGCAGAGATGAAATAAAGAAGAATTTGGGTAAATATAAAGAGATGAGATATACTGTAGAGGTCTGCTCATTCTGCAGGCTCATAACATTTGAATGAGCATGTTCTTGAGATAAATGGATTCAGGTTTTATTGAGCAAATCAGTATTTTTAAACTCAAAAATAAACATAAAGGAGAAACGTACAAGCTACTCTGCAGCTGGTACAAGTCTTTGGAAGCATGTTAAAGAGAAAAGAATTTGCAAGACACTGTCCCTTTATTTGTTTATATCTGTTATGTATAAATATAAAGTCCCTTTAAATTGTGTGCAACATAATTTAATAATTATTTTTTTCTACAATTAATTGGATTGGGATTATTTTGGAGAAGTAAAAAAAAAGACTACAAAGAAGGTGGGTCTTATTGTAATGAATACATCTAGAGATTCTAGACCAATGATTAATTGCTGGAACCAATAACATCACCATAATCAGATGCAGGGATAGGCACGGACCAAGGCTGTGGCGGACATTTTCCAAGTACAGACCTTAGTGAAGGACACCAAGGTACATTTCAAATTAAAAACATCAAAAAACACTCTCTTTACCGAGAGGGTAGTAGATGCATGGTGGAATAGCCATCCAGCAGAAGTGTTAGAGACAGTGAAGGAGTTTAAAAATGCAAAGGATAGGGATAAGGTTATGCCAGGTATAAGATAAGGCCAGGAACTAATAAAATTATTCAGAAAATTGGGCAGAATAGATGGGCCGAATGGTTCCTATCTGCCAACACATTCTAAGTTTCTATAAGTCAGGAGAGCGGCACTTTGCTGTCAAATGGGCTGCTTGTTGGTTGCCCCTGGTCTAGTTCCACAAGTACAAATTAGTCATCTAATAAAACATGTTTAAAATAACATTTATGTAAAGACTGCTTGTGGTAAGTAAAATGTTTTTAAAATTCTAACCTTTCTTTTTTGTATTGAGAGTCTGCAACTCCTAACCAAACTCACCCACCTTGATGTTAACCTCATGATCATCATGGTTGGTTACCTATTTAGTTAGGTAAGGTTTATCAGAGTAGGCGGCAGTCTTCTACACACAGACACCAGCACCACGCTGCGGCACAGATCAAGGAATCGGGACGGGTCACGGCTTCATGGTGGTTGACACAGGCTGCACTGCAGGCAGCTTGCTTCTTTCCTCTCTCTCACTTTCCCACTACTAGGCGGCGTCCCGTGGGTGCGGCCCAACCCCGCAAAATGTGGTACAGCCTGCGTTAAGGAGGAGTCAGGACCAGCATTCATCTGTCCTACTCCTCCATCCCAACGGGTGGCGGACACTGCAAGGGCCAGTCACGGACACCAGTGTCCGTGTACGGACACCTTGCCTATCCCTGATCAGATGTAAACAAAAACATAAATTATTTTTATTCTGTAACTTAAAATGTGTTATCTCTGTAAACTCTTTGAAACAGGGTTTACTATCTGCTGTTCCAATTTGCATTACCAAGTCTAATTTTAATATATTGTGTACCACTGCAAATTAAAGTGGTGCTTTATTTATACATAGTAATAATAATGCTAATAGATTCAATATTCTAATTTAAACTTCCAAACAAACTCACCAGCCCTCTGTCTATTTTGTATTAATAAACAAAAACACTAGTATAAGCCACCAACACAGTGGTTTCATTTTACAATTTGTCATATACACAGACACAACAACATCTTCTTATAAATGGAAGCACCATTGTTTACTTTGCACATGACAGCAACTTTCTGCAAAATGACATCTCATGTGGGATTGAGATAAATAGAGAAATGGAATTCATGTATTTATAGGTGTTGGTGTGTAATGTAAGCTCTATCATTAGTAGCAACAGGACATATCTTGAGTGAGGCAAAGAAAGGGAAGGCAGACAGCCAGGATAATTACACAAAGAATCACTTAAAAGGAATGTTTTACTCCCAGTGATCAGAGGGGATGAGAACCACTATTATAAATATAAACAGTGTAATTTAAGCCAGGAAGCACTGGATTGCTGTTACATCCACTCTAGAGCTACAGTGTGTACTGGTTTTATAGGGTAGTTGGAAAATATACACTGGTTCTCTGTATTTTAATAAAAATCTAATAAATAGCACCGTTTCAAGTGATCCCCTTTTGGAGACAAACCAAAACAACATCAAGCCATTTAGTACTTACAGCCCTCATGTCTCAGAGTTGGGATATCCCCACACTGAGACAAGCTGCACTATTGGCCTGCACTAGTTAGAATAGTAGTGTAAGGAGCTGGACTTCCGGTGGGTGGAACAATCACACATAGTGTGCGTCCAGGTAGATCCTGCACACCCGCACCACGACGACAATTACAGGAGCCGTCGTCTTGTTTGATTCCTTGGCCGTGATCTCACATGCCCGGCCTGGATACTCTGAAGCCCCATAGAGGTGGGACCTGACGAGCGGAAGTTTGCACCAGGGCTAGGAGCCAGTTTGCCTCGGCATAGCACCCCTGGACGCCTATACGGACTACCCTAAAATCGCAGTGGAAGTGTCGCTACAGCTGGACGTAGTACACTGCAGGACAGCACACAGCCATGCACCTGATAAGCCTTAACAGTGGTAAGCCACGCAACGGGTAGGAAGACAAATCAAATTGGGTGGATTAGTGCGCGCTAAAGGAAGGTATTGCTAAACACTACTCTAAAGATACAATCTCTGTATGTATCAAATACAAGTTAATAACCAAATAGTGAAGCCAAAGCTTCAAGATAGAGAAAGTGCGCTAACAAGCTGAAAGTATACACACCATATAAGGAATTGAAGTGAAAATTTAATAAACATATAGAATAAGATACACAAATATATACACTAAAAATAGGGACGTCTCCCTGTAATGTAAATACAACTAGGAAAAAATCCTAATGAAAAAACAGGTTAAAACCTAGAAATGATGAATAATGCAGATACTAATTGATAATCTATGACATAAAAAAGATATAGCATAAAAATGATAATTAAAAGATATGGCATAACAGTGATATCATAAAATAAAATAAAACTTAAAAGACAAGCACCAAGTTCATATGTATCAACACAGTGCAGGTGGCCGTATGCAAATGAATGCCGATATTGGAACAGTGGAAAGAAAATAACGGCTTGTACCACAAATAGATACAGTTTACTGTACCGTAAGTCAAGAGAGTGTTCAGAGGGTGTTACCGAGGAGAAGAAATCCTTCGGTCAAGGCTTGGACCGCGGCTGCAGTAACTGCCGTTCCTGGAGATAGAAGTGTGCAAACCTCTGCACATGTGAGTCGGCGTCTGACGTTACAGGCTTCTCATCGGCTCCTCTCAGGGTGTTACTCGCTGCTCCAGCAGCATAAAGGAAAAGCAGCTGATTGCTGTGTCCTGGTGGGAACTTTCTGTGAAGGCAGACTTGGCTGCTGTAGGTATGTTTAATGATCCAATACAATAGTGGGGCACAAGTTATCCCTCACCTTGGGATATTCAAAGATGCTGGTAACCCGGGTTTAAAGTTGCAGTACAGGCTGTACTGAAATATCCCTTGCTGTTTCAAAGTCACAGTGTCACAGTGTCACAAATGCAAGTGACGCGTTTCGCCCTCCCTTGGGCTTTATCAAGATGCATGTGACAGGTAACTGCGAGCCTTTTAAATGATCCATTTGGTTTTGATTGGTTGGTGGATTCAGTTGTAAAGGTAACACCCTCCAGGTAATTAAGGTGGTATCTCTTTTGCTTTCACCTTTGAGATTGTTATTCTTGAGTTGTTAAGGTAACACCCTCCAGGTACTTAAGGTGGTATATGCTTCATTCAGTCATTAAAGATTCTTTGTGCATGTCTAATATAAAAGAACATTTCCATAAAAAATACATATATCTGTGTAATACATTATCACTATCAGTGGTATCATAACCATAAAACCGTATTGAATTTGTAGAATTAATCACTTATAGATATAATTCTAAACCAAAAAATACTTTTACAGAATATAAAATATCTACCATGGGTGCACTAATGTGTTAAAAAAAGAGAGGGGTATTTATATAGCGAGTTTAGTAGAAAAAAAAAAAAAGAAAGAAAAGAATTATATAAAAAATATCAGTGCATGATAATTAGGAGTGAGTGAATGAATGAATATATAGCGGTGTATTCAAAATTCCAGAGCTAAAAAAGTGGTTATACGTATCGCTCTTAAAAATAAGTAATGTGCCTATGTAAATGAAAATAAGGTGCTGCTGGGTTAATCTATTCAAATAAAAATGGGGAGAGGTCCAATTCTGAATTTAGTCCCTTTGGGAACAGTGTATCATATTTATAAATCAATTCAGCCTCTTGTATTAAAGGTGTTTTCTCATTGTTACCACCCCTCCAGTGTCCTTTGACCTTTTTAATCCCCCTTTTTAATCCCCCAAAAATTAAGTGCTTTTGTGTCCCCATAGTGTTTTTCTTTAAAGTGTTTATACAGTGAGGTGTCATCCCTACCCTTTTCTATACATAATAAGTGCTCCCTAATCCTATCCTTTAGGGATCTAGTGGTTTCACCAAAATAAAAAAGATTACACGAACATTTTAGTGCATAGATAATGTTTTTATGGTTGCACCTAATTAAATCTTTAATTTGAAAATTAGTTTCTGAACTATTTATTTGTAAAGCCTTTAGTTTGGAACTGTGTTTACAGGCCTTACGGGTATAACAGGGAAAAAAACCCACTGGTATTTTACCCTCTAAGTCTTTTTGAATTGAGTTTTTATTCTTTTTCAGTTCATTGGGAGCTAGCTGCATTTTAAAATTCTTCGCTCTTCTAAAAATAAAAGTTGGTTTATCTGCCAAATGTTTCCCAATTATATTATCCTCCTTTAGAAGGGGCCAGTGTTTCCTTATTATCTTTTTGATTATATTGTAATCTGCACTGTAGTCCGTAATGAGAGGAACATTAATTAGATCATTCTCTTCTCTTTTTTTAGTCTTATATTTTAAAAGTTCATTTCTGTTGGTCAGACGTGCTTTAGAGATTGCATTTTCAATTTTAGCTTTCTCATATCCCCTATCCTCAAATTTTTTTGCTATTAGAGTGACTTGGTTCTCAAAGTCTTCTATTCTTGAGCAATTTCTTTTAATGCGTAGTGTTTGTCCATAAGGGATATTATCCTTCCAGGTTTTCAGATGGCAGCTCTCTGCATGAATCAAATTATTACAATCGACTGGTTTGAAGTGGGTTTTAGTTTCTAATTTATCTTGGATTGCCATGATTTCCAAATCGAGGAAATTGACCTTAGTATGACTATAGTGACTTATAAATTTGAGGCCATAGTTGTTGGAATTCATCCGCTCAAACAGTTTAATAAGTTCATTCTCAGGACCTTTCCATATTAAAAACAAGTCATCTATGTAGCGCTTATAGAGCACGAGGCTCGAACCGAGAGGGTCATTTCTGAAGAATTCTTCTTCCCAAAAGCCCATAAATAAATTGGCATAACTCGGTGCGAACCTCGTGCCCATGGCTGTACCCTCTATCTGTCTGTAGAACTTACTGTTAAAAGAAAAAAAATTATGCTCTAATATATATTGAATGCTTTTTAATATGAAGTCACTTTGTTTGGCTTCCATGTTGGTGTCTCTATCTAAAAAATTTTTTACAGCTGCAATTCCCTGTTGGTGATCGATCACAGTGTACAGTGATGATACATCGCATGTTGCGATTATCATTCCATCCTCCCATTTTATGGAATTTAAAATATTTAATAATTGTGTTGAGTCTTTCAAATGTGAATTTAACTTAATTACATAAGGTTGCAGAAATCGATCTATATATTGAGATAGGTTGGTAGAGATCGAATTGATCCCAGAGATAATGGGCCTCCCTGGTGGATTTATGAGACATTTGTGCACTTTTGGAAGGAAATAGAAAATAGGGATTTTAGAATGTTTAGGTGTTAAATAATTAAATTCACGTTCATTAAGAAGTCCTTCAGCTTTTCCTTCGATAAGAATTGTATTTAGTATTTTGTTATATTTATCTGTGGGATTCATTGGTAGTACTTCATATGTTTTCTTATCATTTAACAACCTATAGGCCTCTACCATATATTTTTCTGTATCCATTATTTCAGTACAGCCTGTACTGCAACTTTAAACCCGGGTTACCAGCATCTTTGAATATCCCAAGGTGAGGGATAACTTGTGCCCCACTATTGTATTGGATCATTAAACATACCTACAGCAGCCAAGTCTGCCTTCACAGAAAGTTCCCACCAGGACACAGCAATCAGCTGCTTTTCCTTTACGCTGCTGGAGCAGCGAGTAACACCCTGAGAGGAGCCGATGAGAAGCCTGTGACGTCAGACACCGACTCACATGTGCAGAGGTTTGCACACTTCTATCTCCAGGAACGGCAGTTACTGCAGCCGCGGTCCAAGCCTTGACCGAAGGATTTCTTCTCCTCGGTAACACCCTCTGAACACTCTCTTGACTTACGGTACAGTAAACTGTATCTATTTGTGGTACAAGCCGTTATTTTCTTTCCACTGTTCCAATATCGGCATTCATTTGCATACGGCCACCTGCACTGTGTTGATACATATGAACTTGGTGCTTGTCTTTTAAGTTTTATTTTATTTTATGATATCACTGTTATGCCATATCTTTTAATTATCATTTTTATGCTATATCTTTTTTATGTCATAGATTATCAATTAGTATCTGCATTATTCATCATTTATAGGTTTTAACCTGTTTTTTCATTAGGATTTTTTCCTAGTTGTATTTACATTACAGGGAGACGTCCCTATTTTTAGTGTATATATTTGTGTATCTTATTCTATATGTTTATTAAATTTTCACTTCAATTCCTTATATGGTGTGTATACTTTCAGCTTGTTAGCGCACTTTCTCTATCTTGAAGCTTTGGCTTCACTATTTGGTTATTAACGGGTAGGAAGCCCAGAAAGTTTCCCCCTCGGCACAGGCTGTGCAACTGTATGCTTCTCCCAAGCCCAGAGGCAAGTGTACTGGGGTAAAAATTGTCATCAAGAGGAGCAAGTAGTGGCATCCGTGGATGAAAGTCCCTGAGGTTTTACAGGGTGAAGATAAATGCTGGTGTAAGTCCCAGGTATCGAGAATAAAGGAAGCCGCTAGAGTAAGTCCCTGTGGCCTACAGGGTGAAGGTAAGGCGGGATATACAGCTGGGTGAAGACACAGAAAGGTCCTGTGTTTATCCAAATTGCAGAAGATCTGCTGAGCCAGGGGACATAACCGGGATACAAACCTGTACACATATCCTGTTACACGCCATATATCTAAGTAACTTAAGGGCACCCAAGAGGGAAATTTCATGCTGAGAAACCTTGAAAGCGTGTGTGTTATGATAGGAAACAAGCATGGCATGTATGTACTTTAAATTCAGATAGCGTAAGCCTACTTTTACTCCCCCTGTGTAACAGCCTATAATACATAGCTGGTTAAAAAGGAATAAAAAGGCAAAAGGAAAGGAAAAGAAAAAAGGGGCTGGATGTATAATAAATTCGAGATTTTACAGATCGTACAAAGAAAATCCCTAAAAGTATACTACTGTTAAAGAAAAAAATAATAATAATATATGTACACAGGGGCTACTGGTCCTCCTAGATAGGCTTACAGACGAAGTTTAAAGAAAGTCCTGGACTGTATTTGATAAACTTGGGACAGTACATAAAGCCTGGGCAATATTGTATATATACGCCAATAAGAGGACTGATCAATAAGTGCTCATAATCATATCAATAATGTTAACTGTGAATGTATTTATATGATTCCCAACAGTTTTGGAGAATAATTTTGTGCAGACTTGATTATAAAATTGTGTATATGAGTTGGTATAACGTGTAAAGTTATAAGAAAAAAAAAAAAAAAAGTGGGGAAAAATGTATCTCCCTAAGCAGAGCTATAGGTACTATGTATGATATATTAGCTAAAATGCTTAGATAATCCTAATCGGCAGGGTAAGACATGGTTTATGTATTATAGATATAGTATATTTAGATATCCTGAATTATGTATTATAGATGTAGCCTATCCTGGGATTCTGTTTATATATGTATTTAGATTTATGCTTTACACACAGGTGTAGGGTTAGGAATACTCCCCTATATTCATTTATATCTACAGGTGTGCCTGCTTGTATTTGTATAGCGTTGTTTGGGAGATACTGGAATATGCTCCAAGCTAAAATGTTTACAGAGTTTAATTTACAAAATATGTTATCCAGCTGTGTATAGCGGTTCTGGGAAATGGGATAAGTTCATTGTATTTCTAATAGAGTTAAATTCTGATAATAAGTTCAGACATTGCATAGAATTCTCTATGGTCAGATTAACAGTTAGCAGTAAAACTAGAACGGCTCAGAGGTGGGTAGAGGTCCCTCTCTGTTGTTGCAGATAAAGCAAAGAGATTGCCGGCATAGCCGAAGAGATTTTCTTTTTTTTCCCCATTAACATCTCACTATTCTTACTGTTTCTGGGCCTGTTTAGGCCATTCACATATGACACACACCTTTCTTCTTATTGGGCCTGCTTAGGCTGCTGTCACACTCTATTACCTGTTTTTCTTTTACACAGCTACTCTAACTCTAACACTCAATTTTTCACCTTTTGCTGACCTGAATAGGTCTTACACTCCTCACTTTTTTTTTTCTTTCAATCAATGGATAAATTCCTGACTTCCACCCCCTATAATCCACCAACTATGTTGCCTAAATCTAAGGATAAAAAAAGACTTAAGAATATTGATACCAGTTTAAATTCCCTGGAAGAGACCCCTCACATTTCTGTAGAGAGTAAACAACTATTACAACAAATGGATGACCTATTTACACCTCAATTTGCAATTGGGGACAGTCAACACTAAAAATAAACTAGCTTGAATGCATTACTTACAACACGATTAGTGCAAACATCCTTATTCACATCCTATAATGCAGACTGAATCGATTTTTAAAAAACAGGTGTGCCTGCTTGTATTTGTATAGCGTTGTTTGGGAGATACTGGAATATGCTCCAAGCTAAAATGTTTACAGAGTTTAATTTACAAAATATGTTATCCAGCTGTGTATAGCGGTTCTGGGAAATGGGATAAGTTCATTGTATTTCTAATAGAGTTAAATTCTGATAATAAGTTCAGACATTGCATAGAATTCTCTATGGTCAGATTAACAGTTAGCAGTAAAACTAGAACGGCTCAGAGGTGGGTAGAGGTCCCTCTCTGTTGTTGCAGATAAAGCAAAGAGATTGCCGGCATAGCCGAAGAGATTTTATTTTTTTTCCCCATTAACATCTCACTATTCTTACTGTTTCTGGGCCTGTTTAGGCCATTCACATATGACACACACCTTTCTTCTTATTGGGCCTGCTTAGGCTGCTGTCACACTCTATTACCTGTTTTTCTTTTACACAGCTACTCTAACTCTAACACTCAATTTTTCACCTTTTGCTGACCTGAATAGGTCTTACACTCCTCACTTTTTTTTTTCTTTCAATCAATGGATAAATTCCTGACTTCCACCCCCTATAATCCACCAACTATGTTGCCTAAATCTAAGGATAAAAAAAGACTTAAGAATATTGATACCAGTTTAAATTCCCTGGAAGAGACCCCTCACATTTCTGTAGAGAGTAAACAACTATTACAACAAATGGATGACCTATTTACACCTCAATTTGCAATTGGGGACAGTCAACACTAAAAAACAACTAGCTTGTATGCATTACTTACAACACGATTAGTGCAAACATCCTTATTCACATCCTATAATGCAGACTGAATCGATTTTTAAAAAAAAACAACAACTGCCTTTCTAAGCAAAAAAAAACGATCATAAACTCCTCCTATGTTGACGTCACTCTCAGGCTGATTCTAACTTCAAATCACAGGAGTGTCGGCCACGACGACTCCTGAGCGTTCACACCCAATTGCGCATGCGTAAATCGTATGTTACGTCAGTATCTGCCTCTTTATATCCGGAACAGTGTAAAGGTTCCCTATTCAGCGACGGACCAGCGCTGTCTGGATAAATATAGTATTCACATTTAGAAATTCCAGAACATGGAGAAATTATTTTTATTGAAAAGTAGCAGATTCAGAAGTGATTTTCTGAAATAATTCCTTATAGAAAGGATAGCTTATGGAAAGTTCTTCCTGTAACAGCTGTCTGGATAAATATAGTATTCAGGTATGACAGTATGCACCTCCTCCTACCTGCCATTGGGTTTCTACACCGCTGCTCGCCACTAAAGTAATCTCCCTCTTTAGGTTTCCTTCCTCCCAACAGGCTGTTACAGCTGCTTTCCCCTGAGCTCAGGGCAGAGCCATACACTGTTTCCCTACTGCGCCCCGGGGTGACGTAGTCACATACACAAGTCTGAAAAAAACAGACGTAAACTAGAGAGACCGACACTCTTCAGGCACCGCTGTGAAACAGTTATTAAAAATGTATATGGCTCTGCCCTGAGCTCAGGGGAAAGCAGCTGTAACATCCTGTTGGGAGGAAGGAAACCTAAAGAGGGGGATTACTTTAGTGGTGAGCAACGGTGTAGAAATCCAATGGCAGGTAGGAGGAGGTGCATACTGTCATGCCTGAATACTATATTTATCCAGACAGCTGTTACAGGAAGAACTTTCCATAAGCTATCCTTTCTATAAGGAATTATTTCAGAAAATCACTTCTGAGTCTGCTACTTTTCAATAAAAATAATTTCTCCATGTTCTGGAATTTCTAATTTTCAGAAAATGTGTTTTACTTCTGAATTGTTCTGACAGCCGCACTCTAGTGTTGTGGCCAACTCCCAAGGGCCCCTCCTGACCGCTTTGTGGCTGTTAGTCTGATAGAACAGATAACATACCAATAGACACGTTGTGTCCATCTGCACCCAGACGAGAACCCCTCAGGACACTGAAAACGGGCGCCATTACAACAACCCTATGAGCAGCAGAGGGGTTAACTATACATACTGCCCCGGTTCACATAGTAAAGGCAAACGCCATCAGAAACAGAGCGTGAGCTTAACATCAAAGGGAAAGCTTGTATCACTTAGAAGAATTATATATCCCCTAATAGATAGGATAAACCCTGGACTTCAAAATGCTAGAGCATATATTAAAACCATCATGGTTGGAGGCATGATGATTCTGCTGGTGGCTACACACTGATACCGAAATAAAAAAAAACAAAGCTGCACAAAGGAAAACGAGCAGCGTGGGACTGGTGCAACACTAAAATACATCCCCGCCTCTTCCTGCAGAAAAAAAAAAAACGGATACTATGCGCATGCGTCAGTTATTATAATCTTTGGCGGGCACTACAGAGTTTCATACTAGCCGTGGGGAAGAAGAAGATGAGAGGAGGAGTTATGGAGCCATGTTTTTTTACCCAAACGGCTCAGAACGGCAGTTGTTTTTTTTTACAAAATCGGTTCAGTATGGATTATAGGATGTGAATAAGGATGTTTGCACTAATCGTGTTGTAAGTAATGCATTCAAGCTAGTTTATTTTTAGTGTTGACTGTCCCTTTAAATCTGAAATAGCTAAGCTTGTGACAGAAGTCAAACAGTTCTCTAATCGTCATGATGAAGCAGAGCTAAGAATTTCTAGTTTAGAGGATCAAACAAATAATCAAGAGGTAATAGTAAATGCCCATGAAAAGAAAATGGCTATCCTGCATGCTAGGATTGAAGAACTTGATGATAGGTCCAGACGCAATAATGTTAAAGTAGTGGGTCTGCCTGAAACCATAGAGTATAGTGATCTTATGCTCTTTGCATCAGTTTTACTTCCACAGTGTCTGGGCCTAGCCAACCAGCCCCCGATTTTAATAGAAAGGGTGCATAGAATAGGACCAAATAAGGAAAATACCAGCAGATATCCTAGACCTACAACAGTCATAATAAAATTTCTCAATTTCCAAGACAAAATAAATATAATGAAAAATTATCGCAAAATGCAGGAGTGTAAAATTAACCAGCATAAACTATTATTATTCCAGGATTTTTCAGCAGAAATCTCAGCAAAGAGGAGAATAATGGCCCCATTTTGCACAAAATTTATAAATGCCAAGTTTCATAAATTTATAAATGCCAAGTTTCTACCCGGCTAAAATTATAATTAATGTAAATGGCACCACACATATAATTACTGAAGCTGAGGCTGCACAAATCTTATGCAAAGAACTTAATCTAAGCTTGTAGGAATAGATGGGGAAACAGAAGGGTTTTCTGGTGTTGTACTGATAAAATGGGAATGGCGTCTGGTCTGTATGAAAGTTGTATCTGGTATGAATGGATTTTTTTTATTTTTTTATTTTTTTCTTTCTTCCTCTCGCCCTTCGTCCCTCTCCCTCCTTTCTGATGATATGGCTTATTTACGGAGTCTTTTTCCCTTCTAATAAAAGAATATGAATAAAGTTAATTTTTTATCCTGGAATGTGGGTGGGATAACATCCCCTATTAAAAGAAAGTCAATAATAAAACACTTACGGCTAGATTTAGAGTTGGGCGGTAGCCGTCAAAACCAGCGTTAGAGGCTCCTAACGCTGGTTTTTACCGCCCTCTGGTATTTGGAGTCAGTCCGGAAAGGGTCTAACGCTCACTTTGCAGCCGCGACTTTTCCATACCACAGATCCCCCTACGCCATTTGCGTATCCTATCTTTTCAATGGGATCTTTCTAACGCCAGTATTTAGAGTCGTGGCTGAAGTAAGTGTTAGAAATCTAACGACAAAACTCCAGCCGCAGAAAAAAAACAGTAGTTAAGAGCTTTCTGGGCTAACGCCGGTTCATAAAGCTCTTAACTACTGTGCTCTAAAGTACACTAACAACCATAAACTACCTATGTACCCCTAAACCGAGGCCCCCCCACATCGCCGCCACTCTATTAAATTTTTTTAACCCCTAATCTGCCGCTCCGTACACCGCTGCCAGCTACATTATCCCTATATACCCCTAATCTGCTGCCCCTAACATCGACGACACCTACATAATATTTATTAACCCCTAATCTGCCCCCCCAACGTCGCCGCTACCTTACCTACACTTATTAACCCCTAATCTGCCAACCGAACCGCACCGCTACTATAATAAATGTATTAACCCCTAATCCGCCTCACTCCCGCCTCAATAACCCTATAATAGTATTAACCCCTAATCTGCCCTCCCTAACATCGCCGACACCTAACTTCAAACATTAACCCCTAATCTGCCGACCGGAGCTCACCGCTATTCTAATATATTTTTTAACCCCTAAAGCTAAGTCTAACCCTAACACTAACACCCCCCTAAGTTAAATATAATTTTTATCTAACTAAATAAATTAACTATTATTAAATAAATGAATCCTATTTAAAACTAAATACTTACCTGCAAAATAAACCCTAATATAGCTACAATATAAATTATAATTATATTGTAGCTATTTTAGGATTAATATTTATTTTACAGGCAACTTTGTAATTATTTTAACCAGGTACAATAGCTATTAAATAGTTCATAACTATTTTTTTTTTTTAAATATTTTATTTATAATCCAAAAATATAAATACATGGCCTCTCAATTGGGCTTACCTTTCACCTCGCAGGGTGCATTACCAAATGTAAATAATAAACAAATGAACAGCCTTTCGTTCAGGCCCGCTTTTCACCATGCAAGGTGTAAAACCATTTCCCGCTTTATACAACCTAAGCCCTTGTGATTTAATCCTAAAGCTTACTTTTTATCCAACGTTATTTCATACAGTGTAAGCCATCCTATGTTCTGTACTTATATTAGGATAATTTTATTCCCTCATATCACCCTACCCTAAACAAAAAAAAAACAAAAAACAGAATTGACATACAAACACTCAAACAGACAAGAAGAAAGGAAAAAAAAAAAAAAAATTAGATGTATATAATCTCTCTCCCCCGGCCCCCACACCCCTCGCACTACAGCTTCCTCTTAGGTTTCGGCTGTTTTCCTAAAAGAATACCAGAATTGTTCTTGTATAGTGTTTGGGAGGGAATGTATCAATTTTTCCCATTTCTTCCTATATTCTCTGCTGGTAAAATCATTCAATTCTTGAATATCAAATTGTTCAATAATAGCTTGTTTTATCAGAAAATTTTTCCAGTCTACAAAATTAGGTTTTTTACTATTCTTCCAATTTCTAAAGATTATACTTCTAGCCGCAAGTATTGAAATATTTATAAATCTCCAGTCTTCCCCCCATTCTTTGACCCTTAGTAAAAGTATTATGTGTTCTAATGTAAAGATACTAGATCTCTTTAGTATTTTACATAGCCAAAACTCAATTTTAAGCCAGAATTGTCTAATTATAGGGCACTCCCAAATCATATGTATTAAATCCGCTTCAGTTTGACTGCATTTAGGACATTTATTAAATTGTGTATTACCCCACTTCGCGCCCCTCTCTGGCGTGTAGTAAGTGCGGTATAATAACTTTAAGTGAGCTTCTCTCCAGGTTTCGGATATTGTTGTTTTAGCCACTTGGGAGATTGATTCTTTTATCTTTTCATTAGACTCGCCTAATTCGGTAATGAAGGGACTCCATCTATTCGTTATATTACCTAAGTTATTTAGACCTTCTTTAACAGAGATGAGTTTATACCAGGGTGAAATTGAACTCACTCCATGCATAACCATTTTTATCCATGATTCAATTTTTTCCCATCCCCAATTCCACCCATTTTCCCTGATCAATTGCTGAGCATAATGCCTGACCTGGAGATAGGCGAAAAAATCTCTGTTATCTATATGGAAATCAGTTTTCAAAGAGTCGAATGATTTAACAGTCTTTCTTTCTTTATCTAGTATTTGCCAAATAAATTCTAACCCTTTGGCCCCCCAGCTCTGAAAAACAGTGGAATTAAAGCCCCCTGGGAAAGCTAAGTTATTTTGTATTAATAAATATTTGGACATCTTATATTCTATTCCTAAGATAATACACAACTTCTGCCAAGCTATGATGGGATTTACAATAGTTTTTATATTTTTAATATTTGTTGGCAGTCTTCGCCATGGGCAGTGTATCAAATTCACCAAGTTATGTGGCATACAGAAATTCCTTTCAATTTCTGGAATTGTGAAGTACGAGACCCCTGTTATCCATTCTACCACTATCCTACTTAACATTATCCAGTTATAATGTTCCAAGTTTGGGAGAGCTAATCCACCCATATCTCTTTGTAAATATAATTTATCCATAGCTATTCTTGGTTTCTTATTATTCCATATGAATTGCCTTACCGCCACCGAGATCTCTCTGATGTCTTTCTTTGACATCGGGATGGGAACGTTTTGGATTAAATACAATATTTTTGGGAACATTATCATTTTAAATGTGTTAACCCTGCCAGTGAGTGATAAGGGTAATTTAGACCAAGCTTTTAAATCTTCTTTTAATTTTCTAATCAGGGGTGTATAATTTAAGCTATACAATAGGTCCTCTTGAGTTGAGATTAAGATTCCTAAGTACCTTATACTCTCTCGAGCTAGCTTAAAATGATTTCCTGGGCTCCAATCTTTATCTTCCCTTAGTATCATCAATTCAGATTTGTTTATGTTAATCTTATAGCCTGAAAAGGTACTAAAGTCTTCTATTATTTCCAAAACTAATGGGATATTAACCTTGAGATTGCGAACGTATAACAATAGGTCATCTGCATAAAGGGAGACTTTACTCTCATATTTGCCCACCATTATGCCCTGTATTCTTTCTCTTAACATTATGGCTAGTGGCTCTATAACTACATTAAATAGTAGCGGTGAAAGAGGACAGCCCTGTCTAGTGCCTCTCTCTAACAATAGGTTTTTTGATACCTGGCCATTCACCAAAATTGCAGTGCATGGTTTTCTGTAAATATTTTTAATCAATTGTATTATAGTTTCTGGGAACCCAAACTCTGACATTGAGGTGAATAAATGGTCCCATTCCACTGAGTCAAAAGCTTTCTGTGCATCTAGGGAGAGTATAGCTAAACTAGGTCTGTCCCCTTTCATATTTTTATCTTTATGTTTTTGAGAATGTTTTTCACTTTTCGTAGAATCTAGCACTAAAAACAATTTTCGTAAATTGGAGGCGGAGTTTCTTCCTACCATAAAGCCCGTCTGGTCAATATGAATAATAGATTTTAATACTGCCTGAAGTCTGTTTGCGACAATACCGGTTAAGATTTTGTAATCCGAGTTCAACAAGGATATGGGTCTATATGATTCCATCAGTGTGGAATCTTTATCAGGTTTTAAGATTAACGTGGTCCAAGATGCCGTGAAATTGGAAGACATTTCTTTCCCTTTTATAAAGTAATGGTTAAACAGTGTAGTTAAAGTTGGAACTATACCCTCTATTAATAATTTATAATACTCATTAGGTAATAGATCTGGACCTGAAGCTTTGTTATTTTTTAACTTCTTGATGGCGTTGCTAACTTCTTCTTCTGATATTGGTTTGATAAGTTTGTTTCTTTCTATTTCATCAAATTTTGGTTTTGTTATCTTAGCCCAGAAATCATCCTTATTTTCGAGGTTCAATTCTCCCGAACCATAAACCTTTTGATAATATTCTTTAAACAATCTTAAAATGTCTTTCGTCTTATGTTCTATCTTCCCCTTTGTCATTATCCCGCCAACATGATTATGTCCTTTAGCTCTCCTTACCAAGTTAGCTAGGAATTTCCCTGTTTTATTTCCATGTCTGTAAAATTTTGCTGACAGCCTAAGTTCTTCTTGGGTAGTTTTATTAAGAAGCCAGATGTCCCTAGCCTCCTTAGCGTCTATAAAGTGTTGCCAGTTGGTGCTATTTGATTCCTCCAAATACTTATTATATGCTCAAGATAATCTTTTTAACATTTCCTTTTCTTTAATTTTTTGTTTTCTCTTTCTATTGCTCAAAAAAGCAATAACTTCACCACGCATTACTGATTTTGATGCTTCCCAAAATATCTCTGTTTTTTCCAAGTATTCTACGTTATTTGTATAAAAATCCTGCCATTTTGTCATCAACATATTTTTAAATTCTCTGTCATTAATCAAATACTTAGGAAACCAGAATCTTCTCACGGGGGGAGTTATCATTATCCAGGCTAATTTTAAGAATTATTGGGGCATGGTCTGATATTATTATGTCTTTTATTTCTGCATCGACCTCGAGGCCAGTTAATTTCTCTGAGATCATAAACATATCTATCCTTGAAAACGTCATATGAGCCTTTGAGGCACACGTATACTCCCTGCCAATTGGATTCCTCTCTCTCCAGATATCTTTCACTTTAAGATTAGCTATAAATTTACTGAGTAACTTAGCCTCAAGCTTATCTCTTCTAGTTTTCCTCCCGGTATCTCCTTTTCTAGCTCTGTCTAGAGGGATTTGAAACACCATGTTAAAATCACCACCTAGGATAAGAACCCCCTCTGCCTTTTCCAATAGCTGAGATTGGAGTTCTGACCAGAATATTGGATTGTAATCGTTGGGACCATAGACGTTACATATAGTAAATTTTCTTCTCTCAATTACCAATTTTAGAATCATATATCTTGCTTCTGAGTCTAGCTCAGTGGATAAAATAGTATATTGTAATTTTTTATTCAAAAGAATTGCTACCCCTTTCTTTCTTTTGCTGCATGGGGTTCCCACTACTTCTCCCACCCAGCCTGCTCTCAGTTTGAGCAGTTCTACTTCTTTCAAGTGTGTCTCCTGGATGAGGGCAACATCTGCCTTCAGACTCTTAAGCTGAGCCAAAATTGTTTTCCTCTTCATCGGGGAGGTGATGCCGCCCACATTCCAGGAGACAAATTTAATTTGATTAATCATTTAAACTATAGTAAAAGTGCCCACCTGAGTGCGAGTAGCGTATAGGGCACGGGGAGAGCTAAAAAAAAAAAAAAAAAAAAGAACACCCCCCCCCCCTCCCAGGCCCACATTTCCCCGCTTCCCAAAGAACTCTACATTCTCTATCTATCTTGTCCATCAAATATATTCAAACCTTTTTTTTATTATGATTAACCACTGTTATATTACCTCTTCTCTCATAAAGGCTTCAGCCTCCCTAGGGTTTTCTAGCAGTCTATTCCCTTCAGTGCCTTGTACACGGATTCTAGCAGGGTATATTAATGTGGCATTGTAACCTTTATTGATCAGCTGAGTACATGCAGGCGCCATTAATTTCCTCTTGCTAGATACCTCTGCCGAGAAATCCTGAAATATAAGGATCTTTTTCCCTTCAATAACTATGTCTCTCTTTTTCCTAAAGTGCTGTAGTATTTTCACCTTATCTTGGAAATTGAGGTATCTAGCAATTATTGGTCTGGGTCTGTCGGGATTACTATCTTCTCTTCTATGCCCTATTCTATGTACTCTCTCCACTGTAAGAGGAAGATCTGTGGATGGCACATCTAGTAATTTTGGTAGAATTTCAGACATAAATAAATTTAGATCCTTATATTGTGTGTTTTCGGGTAATCCTATAATCTTTAAGTTGTTCCTACGTGCACGGTTTTCTAAGTCCTCAACTTTCTGCTGTAGTCTATCCAGATCTTTCCTCATGTCAGTGTTGCTTAGCTCATGCCCTTCCACCCTATCTTCCAAATCTGATATACGTTGTTCAGCTTCCCCTAACCTTTTGGAGAAGTGTCTAACTTCATTAGCAAGGCCAGATATCTCAGATTTAATTAGTTCAAACTGGGGCAATAAGATGTCTGACATCGTTTTAGTTAGTGCTTGTGTATCTAACTGGTTGATACTCTCATTTATGGTTTCAGATATATTTTCACTACCTCCTTTATTTTTTTTCTCCCTGCTCCTGGCTGCCATAGCTGGGGATTTATTTTTGTATTGTGAAACAAACTTGTCCATAAGGGATCACACCGCCGTTTGTTGAAATACTCTGACAGGTTTTTTTTTTTGTTTTGTTTTTTTCCCTTTCTTTTTTTTTTTTTTTCCCCTGTCTGCTTCAACTGTTAATGATTCTAAAACTTAACCAAGAGTATGTTTTCCAGACAGTCTTTTACCCCTGATTATATTCTATGGAGTTTAAGTTGTTATGCTAAGCTACCAAGATCAGACAGGGTTAGAGGCACGCCTGGCCCTGTGATACTATGCTCTGTATAATGTCACGATTTAAAGAGCAAAATGTGATATATCACTCTTTGAGTATACTTATTCTCCTAAGCTTCGGCTAAAAATAGGATATCCCTGCTTAACTTTCGAGATCAAACAGGGTCAGGTGCTCATATTAGTACTATAAAAACTATTAGGGAATAAGCTTTAACCATTATATCATTCACTATAAAGACTTCAAAAGCAAAATATGTCTAGGATGGCACTATGTAATGTATAACTTTTCTGAGAGCTAATTGCTCTAAATCTAGGGATGCTCTGCTTATCTGATACCCTTTAAAACAGAAAAGATTGTCAAGCCCACTGCTTAGCTTTTTACAACTGAGATCTATACGTTCAGCAAGTCTGCCCTCTGGCCTTTAAGCACATTCAATTTTCAAAGAATCCACAACTCAGACAGAATTCACATAATATATATCACATTTCACCATATTCTTTAAAGTGGTATTTAACAATTGTGTCACTCAGTACTTTCTCTGCCCCCCTTATTTCCTCTTTCTTCCCCCCCTTTTTTTTTTTTTTTTTTTTTATTATTTTTTTTTTTTTCCCTTCAGAGGCAAATATTTATCAAAATTGTAACAGTGCCTTTTATCTTGTGCACTTCAGAGAAAAAACCCATATATCATAAATCCAACTCCTTTTAACCTTAACCAACTATGTTAACCTGTTTTCTGTTACTAAACAGCTCACCAGCACATAATGTCCAAATAATGTTCATTGTACTACATATATATACATATGCAAGTGTCTATTGTCATTTTCTGTGATAGAGAAAAAGGCAAACATATGATATAATGGGAAAGTCAGCAGGAATAGAGTTCTGAGAGGACCAGCTCCTCCAGGCACAACAGTTGCTCAGTAAAGTTCAGAATTTCCCAATGACCTTCCTTAAACGTTGCTTTAGCAAACAGTCATGTCAAAGTTTAAAAATAAAGCTCTCTGTTGTTGTCCTACCTTCCGGATAGACAGTGAAGGAAATAGAAAAGAAAAAGTTACCTGAGTGATGAGTAATCCCTCACCACCATTAAACCTGCATTCAGGCTTGTTACATGTAGGAGATGCAGTCAGCCGCAGTCAGCAATTCTCTCGCCGCTTCTAGCTACAGTTTCCTTGCTACTGCAGCATCCTAGAAAGCGGCAATTCTCCTCCTCAGCTTTACCCGGTGTACACAGGGCTTCCACCTCTGCCTGCTGTGTGGATGTCAGCTGTCACTGCTACGCGGGTCTCAGTTACTCCAAGTGAGCTCAGGGTTTCAGCCTCCTTCTGCTGAGCGGGTGTCAGTAGCCCACTGGTGTGCGTGTATGCGGGTCTCAATTGCCCCCTTTCATGCAGCATCAGAAAGATACGGGCTTCTCCTGCACGCTAAGCCAAGCCTATCTCTCAGACTTGCCTGGTTAATGCCTGTTTCCCCTTTTGCTCCTCTGCACTTCCTTGGGGCCAATCCTTTCCTTCGCCTCTCGAATGTAGAGGACTTCAGGTGTCTTCCGACACGCGGATCTTTCGACCCTGACCCGGTTCCACTGCTGGCTCCTAGGGTCCGTTAGGAGGGCTGTACTATCAGCGTCTCTCACACATGCGGCAGACACGCTGCAGAGCTGCAGTCAACCTACACGCTCCTCCTCCAACCGGAAGCCTGACGAGTGTTAGCTAGTTCATAACTATTTAATAGTTACCTAGTTAAAATAATTACAAAATTACCTGTAAAATAAATCCTAATCTAAGTTACAATTAAACCTAACACTACACTAGCAATAAATAAATTAAATAAAATACCTACAATTATCTACAATTAAACCTAACACTACACTATCAATAAATTAATTAAATAAAATACCTACAATTATCTACAATTAAACCTAACACTACACTATCAATAAATTAATTAAATACAATACCTACAAATAAATACAATTAAATAAACTAACTAAAGTACAAAAAATAAAAAAGAACTAAGTTACAAAAAATAAAAAAATATTTACAAACATTAGGAAAATATTACAACAATTTTAAACTAATTACACCTACTCTAAGCCCCCTAATAAAATAACAAAGCCCCCCAAAATAAAAAAATGCCCTACCCTATTCTAAATTAAAAAAGTTCAAAGCTCTTTTACCTTACCAGCCCTGAAAAGGGCCCTTTGCGGGGCATGCCCCAAAGAATTCAGCTCTTTTGTCTGTAAAAAAAAAACATACAATACCCCCCCAACATTACAACCCACCACCCACATACCCCTAATCTAACCCAAACCCCCCTTAAATAAACCTAACACTAAGCCCCTGAAGATCTCCCTACCTTGTCTTCACCTCACCGGGTTCAGCGATCGGTCCAGAAGAGGGTCCGAAGTCTTGATCCAAGCGGCGGCTGAAGAACTCCATCATCGGGCTGAAGTCGGAAGTCCATCATCGGGATGAAGTCTTCTATCAAGCCACATCTTCAATCTTCTTTCTTCCGGAGCGGAACGGAGCCATCTTCTTCCCAGCCGACGCGGATCCAACCTCTTCAAGCGACGCCTACTCGCCGAATGATGGTTCCTTTAAATGACGTCATCCAAGATGGCGTCCCTCGAATTCCGATTGGCTGATAGGATTCTATCAGCCAATCGGAATTAAGGTAGGAATATTCTGATTGGCTGATGGAATCAGCCAATCAGATTCAAGTTCAATCCGATTGGCTGATCCGATCAGCCAATCAGATTGAGCTCGCATTCTATTGGCTGTTCCGATCAGCCAATAGAATGCAAGCTCAATCTGATTGGCTGATTCCATCAGCCAATCAGAATTTTCCTACCTTAATTCCGATTGGCTGATAGAATCCTATCAGCCAATCGGAATTCGACGGACGCCATCTTGGATGACGTCATTTAAAGGAACTGTCATTCGGCGAGTAGGCGACGGTAGAAGAGGATGTTCCGCGTCGGCTGGAAGATGATGGCTCCGGAAGAAAGAAGATTGAAGATGCTGCTTCATAGAAGACTTCATCCCGATTATGGACTTCTTCAGCGCCCGCTTGGATCAAGACTTCAGCCCAATGATGGATTTCTTCAGCCGCCGCTTGGATCCAGACTTCAGCCCGAGGATGGATGTCACTCTTCAGCCCCCCGCTTGGGCTTGGATCAAGACATCGGAGGCTCTTCTGGACAGATCGGGACCCGGTGTGGTGAAGACAAGGTAGGGAGATCTTCAGGGGCTTAGTGTTAGGTTTATTTAAGGGGGGTTTGGGTTAGATTAGGGGTATGTGTGTGGTGGGTTGTAATGTTGGGGGGGGTATTGTATGTTTTTTTTTTACAGGCAAAAGAGCTGAATTCTTTGGGGCATGCCCCGCAAAGGGCCCTTTTCAGGGCTGGTAAGGTAAAAGAGCTTTTCTATTTTAATTTTAGAATAGGGTAGGGCATTTTTTTTATTTTGGGGGTCTTTGTTATTTTATTAGGGGGCTTAGAGTAGGTGTAATTAGTTTAAAATTGTTGTAATATTTTTCTAATGTTTGTAAATATTTTTTTATTTTTTGTAACTTAGTTCTTTTTTATTTTTTGTACTTTAGTTAGTTTATTTAATTGTATTTATTTGTAGGTATTGTATTTAATTAATTTATTGATAGTGTAGTGTTAGGTTTAATTGTAGATAATTGTAGGTAGTTTATTTAATGTATTTATTGATAGTGTAGTGTTAGGTTTAATTGTAACTTAGGTTAGGATTTATTTTACAGGTAATTTTGTAATTATTTTAACTAGGTAACTATTAAATAGTTCTTAACTATTTAATAGCTATTGTACCTGGTTAAAATAAATACAAAGTTGCCTGTAAAATAAATATTAATCCTAAAATAGCTACAATATAATTATAATTTATATTGTAGCTATATTAGGGTTTATTTTACAGGTAAGTATTTATATTTAAATAGGATTAATTTATTTAATAAGAGTTAATTTATTTTGTTAGAATAAAATTATATTTAACTTAGGGGGGTGTTAGGGTTAGGGTTAGAATTAGCTTTAGGGGTTAAAAAATTTATTAGAGTAGCGGTGAGCTCCGATCGGCAGATTAGGGGTTAATACTTGAAGTTAGGTGTCGGCGATGTTAGGGAGGGCAGATTAGGGGTTAATACTATTTATTATAGGGTTATTGAGGCGGGAGTGAGGCGGATTAGGGGTTAATAACTTTATTATAGTAGCGGTGCGGTCCGCTCGGCAGATTAGGGGTTAATAAGTGAATGCAGGTGGAGGCGATGTTGAGGGGGGCAGATTAGGGGTTAATAAATATAATATAGGGGTCGGCGGTGTTAGGGGCAGCAGATTAGGGGTACATAGCTATAATGTAGCTTGCCGTGGTGTACGGAGCGGCAGATTAGGGGTTAATAATAATATGCAGGGGTCAGCGATAGTGGGGACGGCAGATTAGGGGTTAATGAGTGTAAGGTTAGGGGTGTTTAGACTCGGGGTTCATGTTAGGGTGTTAGGTGCAGACTTAGGAAGTGTTTCCGCATAGCAAACAATGGGGCTGCGTTAGGAGCTGAACGCTGCTTTTTTGCAGGTGTTAGGTTTTTTTTCAGCTCAAACAGCCCCATTGTTTTCTATGGGGGAATCGTGCACGAGCACGTTTTTGAAGCTGGCCGCGTCCGTAAGCACCGCTGGTATCGAGAGTTGCAGTGGCATTAAATTATGCTCTACGCTCCTTTTTTGGAGCCTAACGCAGCCATTCTGTGAACTCTAAATACCAGCGGTATTTAAAAGGTGCGGGGGGGAAAAAGCACACGTAGCTAATGCACCCCTTTGGCCGCAGAACTCTAAATCTAGCCGTTAAATTCCTTTAACCCACAAATTGTCTTTTTGCAAGAAACACATCTAAAACCTGAGGAATCTCTAAAATTAAAATCTAAATGGGTAGGAAACGTAGTATATTCTCCATATTGTGGCCGGAAAAGGGGCGTAGTGATTTTATTTAATAAGAGCTTGTAGTGTGATATCTTGTCCCAAATTATAGATCAACACAGGAGATATATAATTTTAGAAGTATTAATTTATGAAGTAAAGCTGGTCCTGTGTAATGTATATGGTCCAAATAAACCAGATAAAGGATTCTGGGATGATTTGAAGGCAAAGTTGTTGTATTATAGTAATCAGAAAATCATTATGGGTGGAGATTTTAATATAGCTCCTAGGCCGCGATTAGATAGGTTTAAATGCCTAAATAAATGCGAGCAAGGGAGGAATAGGATCCTTTCAAATCTTATGACAGACTTAAAACTAGTAGATATATGGCGTAGACAATTCCCTGATGTAAAAGCATATACATGCGAATCTAAATCATATAATACATTGTCGCGCATAGATTTTTTTTCTGGTTTCGGAATATGTATTAAATCTAGTTATTTGTGCAGATATAAAGGATATTGCGATCTCAGATCATGTGGTCACTTCGCTCCAGATAAAGGCGGGTCCAGATTTTGGTCCAAATTTTTTCTAGGCTTGCCTTTCCTTCTTACTTAATTAACAATTTACATTTCATGAACTGGCTGACTGATAAGTGGAATGAGTATAAGCACAATAATAACACATATGTGGTCAAGCCTGAGGTTTTCTGGGAAGCCTTTAAGGCATTTATCAGGTGTGAGATAAGAGCTTACTTATGTAAATGAAAAAAGAAAAGTAAGGCCAGAGTAACTCAATTAACAAACCAGGTTAGAAATGCTTATGAAACATATATAAATAACCCGGTTAAACTAGCTTGGGATAAATATTCTGAAAAAAAATTAAAGGGACCTATTCTTTAAACATAAGACCATACAAGAAGATCTAAAAATAAGAGCAAAATATTGTGGAAACTACAGAAGGTCGGCTAGATATCTCTCAATTCTGATTAAAAATAGACAAAGTAGTAAAATAATTCATAAAATCAGAACTGAAGGTAGGACTAGGATTGTCACCAATCCTAAAGAAATAAAAGAGGCTTTTTATACATTTTATAAGAGGATTTACAAAAGCGAGGAAGTTAATATGCAGAATAAACAGAATTTCTGGAATAATCTCAAAATCCCAAAGATGTCTCAACAAGACCTAGAATCATTAAATCTACTGATTACAGTGGAAGAAGTGATAGAGCAGATTAAATTATCTAAATCATATAAAGCTCCAGGGCCAGACCAACTCCCAGTTGAATTATACAAAACTCTACAAGATCATATCTCAGAGACTTTAGTGAAATCATTTTAATTCATATTTTATTGAAAATAAAATTCCATCAAGGTATTTTTCGGCGTCAACAATTACGTTGATATATAAAAAAAATAAAGATGCAGAAAATATGTCTGCATACAGACCAATATCTTTATTAAACAGCGACTACAAGATCTTTATGTACATTATAGCCAATAGGTTAAAAATCTATATTGGGAAGTTAATCCACCCAGATCAAGTGGGGTTTACGCCAGGTAGAAATGTATCTAAAATTATACATAGGGTCCTAACGGTGTTGGAGTTTTTCTGGACTGAAAACAAGGGTAAAGATATTCAGAGTAGAACAAATATGGTGCTATTGGCGATTGATGCTGAAAAGACATTTGATCTCATTAATTGGGATCACTTATATACATCGCTTGCGCATTTTGGGTTTAAGGGGAATTTCGTAAATATAATCCATGCAATCTATCAAAATCCAATTTCTAACATACTAATCAATTCTGAACTTACGCAAGATATTATCCTAGAAAAAGGTACTCGTCAGGGCTGTCCCCTCTCACCCCTATTGTTTAATCTGGCCTTAGAGCCGTTCGCGATTAAACTACGACAAGAACTATCCGGTATTAAGGTGGGTACAGCTAAAATAGTCCTTACTTTATATACGGATGACCTACTTTTATTTTTGAATGATTCAGATCATTCAATACAACATTTCTTAACGTTGGCAACTCAATTTGGGTCCTTTTCAGGTTACAAAATTAATCTTGAAAAATCTGAAATTCTCTGGATCACGCCAAATAAGTCCACTAGTACTAGCTACCCCTTTTAGTCAGTTGAATCAATAAACTACTTGGGGATTAAAATACACCGGGACCCTACCACTTGGTACAATTTAAATTATATGGCCTACTTTTGTAAATATAAAAGAGATATAGATAAGTGAATGTCGCTCCCAATTTCACTTTCAGCACGGGTCTCTATGATTAAGACTATCTTTTTTCCACAAGTACTATATTTATTGCAAAATCTCCCAATCATGATTAAGGCCAGATTTATTAATTTGTTTAATGGTATTTCAGCAGGATTTGTAAGGAAGCAAAAAACGCAAACGTATTTCTGCACACAATCTTAGTTTACATACGTATGTAGGAGGTCTAGCACTCCCAAATCTTAGATATTATAACCTAGCTACATTAAGTAAATATATCTTAGATTGGATTACAGAAACAGAGTATTCAACGAACCTGCATCTAGAGATGGAAATGGTAAAACCATTCTCAATGAAGGCCCTGATGCATCTAGCTAAGACAGAACTACCTAAACGGATGGCCTGGATGGGGACATTTGTGAATCCCATTCTGGCTTGGCATAAACTATGTGATGAATTAAACATTAATTGGAAATCATCTAAGTATTAACCAATAAGTGGAAACCCAAATTTTCCTAGTAGGATTTCTTTTAGAACCTTTACGGACTGGTCTAATAAAGGTTTAAAAGATGTGATACAAATTAGGGATGAGACGCTAGATATGGTTAAGTCCTTTGCAAAGAGAGTATATGATTCATAAACATAGCTTTTTTGCTTATTTGCAATTGAGACATCTGTACTGGAAATTATGAGAGAATAATAAATCAGACTGGAAACTAGGAGATATTAATTCAGCAATTAATGTTTATAAACAAGGCAATTTCTCCATCTTCTTTTTATACAACCTGTTACTTCATAAGGCTGGACAGAATCGTATAGATGAATTATTAAAGAAATGGAAAATAAATTTCCCGGCTATCTCTACTGAAGAGATTGAGGATAGTTTTAGACTAGCTCAAAAAGCAACCACTATAATCGTGGAGAGAATCGCAATGCAAGCTCTTAAATATGGTGTATGTAACTCCTGTTCAACTTAAAAAATGGTACCGAGCTGACAATAATATCTGTGTGAAATGTAGTAATCTGAATGCAGACCTTATACATTGTTTTTGGAGATGCCCAAAAATCAAACAATTTTGGAATAAGGTAAATTTTTGGCTGTCCTTAAGCTTAGATGATCAATATATTATTAGTCCGCAAGATATTTGTTTCTTATGCAACTATTCAAAAAATAAACAATATAAGACAATCAATACACTGATTCTAGCTGGACGTAATTTAATTCTGTTAAATTGGAGAAGTGGTAACTTTCCTTCTTTTCAAGTCTATAAGGCTATGATAGGCAATACAACCAATCCAGCCAATGGAACAATACTCTTGTGATATCTATGTAGAGGGGAAACTGGAGAAGTATCTCCAAAAATGGCTGGGTATAATGAAAACTTTTCCCATGCCATCACAACAACAATTTATAACTATTTTTAAAAAAACTATCGCCTAGATTTAGAGTTTTGTCGGTAAAGACCCGCGGTGCTAACGCTGCTTTTTTTCCCAGCGCACCCTTAAGACAACGCTGGTATTTAGAGTTGTCTGAGTGGCTGCGTTAGACTCAGAAAAGGGAGCGTTGAGCATAATTTACCTTCCCTTCAACTCTCAATACCAGCGTTGCCAACGGTAGCGGTAAGCTGGAAAAACGTGCTCTGCCGACCGGACCTCGCCGCCACTATAATAAATGTGTTAACCCCTAAACTGCCGCACTCTCACCTCGCAAACACTATAATAAATTTTATTAACCCCTAATCTGCCCTCCCTAACATTGCCACCACCTACCTACAATTATTAACCCCTAATCTCCCGCCCGCAACGTCGCCGCTACTATAATAAAGTTATTAACCCCTAAACCTAACTCTAACCCTAACACCCCCTTAAGTTAAATATAAATTTTAATTAAATGAAATAATATTCCTATAATTAAATAAATTATTCCTATTTAAAACTAAATACTTACCTATATAATAAACCCTAATATAGCTACAATATAACTAATAATTACATTGTAGCTATTTTAGGATTTATATTTATTTTACAGGCAACTTTGTATTTATTTTAACTAGGTACACTAGCTATTAAATAGTTAATAAATATTTAATAGCTACTTAGTTAAAATAAGTACAAAATTACCTGTAAAATAAATCCTAACCTAAGTTACAAATACACCTAACACTACACTATCATTAAATTCATTAAATAAATTACCTACAATTAGCTAAACTAAAATACAATTAAATAAACTAATCTATAATACAAAAAATAAAAAAATATTACAAGAAGTTTAAACTAATTACACCTAATCTAAGCCCCCTAATAAAATAAAAAAGCCCCTCAAAATAAAAAAATGCCCTACCCTATTCTAAATTACAAAAGTAATCAGCTCTTTTACCAGCCCTTTAAAGGGCTTTTTGCGGGTCATTGCCCCAAAGTAATCAGCTCTTTTACCTGTAAAAAAATACAACCCCCCCAACATTAAAACCCAACACTCACATACCCCTACTCTAACCCACCCAAACCCCCCTTAAAAAACCTAACGCTAACCCCCTGTATTGAGCTTGCATTCTATTGGCTGATTGGAACAGCCAATAGAATGTGAGCTCAAAACGATTGGCTGATTGGATCAGCCAATTGGATTGAACTTCAATCTGATTGGCTGATTGCATCAGCCAATCAGATTTTTCCTACCTTAATTCCGATTGGCTGATAGAATCCTATCAGCCAATCGGAATTGAAGGGACGCCATCTTGGATGACGTCACTTAAATGTACCGTCATTGTGTTAGAAGACTCTGGATAAAGAGGATGGCTCCGCGTCGGCTCCTTGGAAGATGGCTCCGCTCTGGATGGATGAAGATTGAAGACACCGCCTGGATGAAGACTTCTACCGGATGAAGGACCTCCTCTGTGCACCTTGGATGAAGATTTTGGCCCGGTTGTGTGAAGACGACTCAAGGTAGGGAAATCTTCAGGGGGTTAGCGTTAGGTTTTTTTAAGGGGGGTTTGGGTGGGTTAGAGTAGGGGTATGTGGGTGGTGGGTTTTAATGTTGGGGGGTTGTATATTTTGTTTACAGGTAAAAGAGCTGATTACTTTGGGGCAATGCTGGGGGTGTTTTTTTTTTTTTTGTATTATAGATTAGTTTATTTAATTGTATTTTAGTTTAGCTAATTGTAGGTAATTTATTTAATTAATTTAATGATAGTGTAGTGTTAGGTGTATTTGTAACTTAGGTTAGGATTTATTTTACAGGTAATTTTGTACTTATTTTAACTAGGTAGCTATTAAATAGTTATTAACTATTTAATAGCTATTGTACCTAGTTAAAATAAATACAAAGTTGCCTGTAAAATAAATATAAATCCTAAAATAGCTACAATGTAACTATAAGTTATATTGTAGCAATATTAGGGTTTATTTTATAGGTAAGTATTTAGTTTTAAATAGGAATAATTTAGTTAATAATAGTAAATTTATTTCGTTTAATTAAAATTATATTTAACTTAGGGGGGTGTTAGGGTTAGAGTTAGGTTTAGGGGTTAATAACTTTATTATAGTAGCGGTGACGTTGCGGGCGGGAGATTAGGGGTTAATGATTTAGGTAGGTGGCGGCGATGTTAGGGAGGGCAGATTACAATTTATTATAGTGTTAGCGAGGCGGGAGTGCGGCGGTTTAGGGGTTATTAATACATTTATTATAGTGGCGGTGAGGTCCGGTCGGCAGATTAGGGGTTAATAAGTGTAGTTAGGTAGCGGCGACGTTGGGGGGGGCAGATTAGGGGTTAATAAATATAATATAGGTGTCGGCGATGTTAGGGGCAGCAGATTAGGGGTTTTTAGCTATAATGTAGGTGGTGGCGGTGTCCAGGCGGCAGATTAGTTAAAAATTTTTATTAGAAGGTTTGCGATGTGGGGGGGGCAACGGTTTAGGGGTACATAGGTAGTTTATGGGTGTTAGTGTACTTTGCAGCACAGTAGTTAAGAGCTTTATGTTCCGGCGTTAGCCCATAAAGCTCTTAACTACTGACTTTTTTTGGCGGTAGGAGTCTTGTCGGTAGAGGCTCTACCGCTCACTTCTTCCAAGACTCCAAATACCAGCGTTAGGCAAATCCCATTGAAAAGATAGGATACGCAATTGACGTAAGGGGATCTGCGGTAGCCTGGAGTTGCAGAAAGAAAGTGAGCGGTAGACCCTTTCCTGCCTGACTCTAAATACCAGCGGGCGTTAAAAAGCAGCGTCAGGACCCCTTAACGCTGCTTTTGACGGCTAACGCCAAACTCTAAATCTGAGCCAATGTTTTTTGAGACTTGGATACAGATGGGTAGATTACCCGCTAAATGGGCATAGGTATATTTTAAGCAGATGGATATCCCCTTGGTAATTTGAGAAAGTAGCGGAGACCGGACGGGGGGGGGGGGTCCCCTTTTTTTTTCCTTTTTTTTTTGTGTTTGTGGGTTCAGAGATTAAAATTTAAAACTTACTAACAGTGGTTAAAACCTCAGCAGAAATTTGAATGAGGTTACTAGACAAGACATGGACAACCAGCGGGGTAATGATAGGTCAAATATGGTGCATAAAGTATTTATGTTTGGAAATGTTATAACGAAGTTTATACAAAACAAAAAAGATTGTATTATTTATACTGTATTAAGCACACTGCGTGGTGAAATGATTTGGTGTTGCCAAAAGAATTTTGTGTTATATGCCTCATGTAATTGATATGCTGCTGGTTTATAAATAAATAATATACAAAAAAAAAGTACTTACAGCCCTGCTGTTTGTGACCTTAAACGGACATGAAACCCAAACATTTTCTTTAATGATTCAGATAGAGCATACAGTTTAAAAAAACTCTCCAATGTATTTCTGCTATCTAGTTAGTTTGTTTCTCTTAGTATCCTTTGTAGTATCCTTTGTTGAAGGAGCAGCAAGGGACTCCTGGGAGCAAGCTAAGCACATTGGGTGAAAGAATCAGAACAGGCATATATGATAAGCCTAAAGCAGATCAGTAAAAAACTGATATTGTAGTACACCTTTAAAGCACTCACATTCCTGCTAATTAAATTGGAGGGATAGATAGTTTCAGACTATCGGATGGAGTACAGAACATTTACAAATAAAATTTAACCTTTAATAGAAATATTAAAATAGTATATTTACACAAGGACACACATTTAAAATTAACGTCTGTATCATATCAGTGCGTAAGATTTGTGAATTACCATATGTGGATAGAGGATGAGAAAAATTCTCAAAATGAAAGTAGTAGGGTTAGTATCAGCCTATTATGTTTGCTATTATAATGGCTTACTAGTATGAACCGAGATGCCCTCAAACTGGAGCAACAGGATTAAATCTGCTGGTGAGGTACCAGTCTATATTGCTAGTATTTAGTGCAAATCAGCATGATTGTTTGGATCTAAATATATTGGTAGGATAATGCTGCAGTAAGGTTATGCAAATATTACAACACACTAAAAAGCGCCCCACACTAAAAGGATATATGATGTGTAATTAGCATCCAAAATGAGATTCCAAAGATTCTTTTCACAAAGAAAGGGTTGCTGCCACCACTGATACACGGTTCTGGAACCGGATAGGCTATAGAAAAGAGAAAAAAACAAAGGCAGGGCGCATCCCCTCTAAGTGTAATATGTAAGTACAAACAAATTTTATTATAAAATACAATTTCACACTCACACAGTCAAACCTCAAACATGTGAGGTATGTAAAAGCACTGGAAGGACAGCTTATGGGTCTCTCAAGGTAAGTATGCTGCAGTGTCTCAAATACAGCTCACTCGGTCTGGAGGTCAGGTGTAAAATCCTCACTAGTGTTCTCCAATTTCAATTCCCAGAGGCTCCTCAAGTCCCAATATTGTCCCCGCATCACGTCCGTTCCAGCACTCGCAAGCAAGCCGGCTTTGAACTTGCGCTACAGCTGTTTGAGGACTGAGCGTGGTGGTAGCTATACGCAAATTTTCTTTGCTCTTCTATAAACTGTTTTTATATGGAACATTTTAATTCTTTTGGGGACAATATTGGGACTTGAGGAGCCTCTTGGAATTGAAATTGGAGAACACTAGTGAGGATTTTACACCTGACCTCCAGACCGAGTGAGCTGTATTTGAGACATTGCAGCATACTTACCTACAGTAAGGTTATGCACTTCGATATTCCAGCCTGTACCACTGCTAGTTAATGTAAGATCAAATGGATTATATCTCAATGATTATATGTCATTATAATAGTTTTCCTATATCTGTTGTGGCTTTAGCATATAGATAGATATACGGTGACAGACTTTACACACTGTTAGTCTGAGTCTTCTGCTATAATCTCTAATCCCTGAATAAAGAATTACCGGCCTTTACCTTTAGTAGCTAATGTGTACAATAGGATAGAATATAGAGCCGTTAGAAATTACCACTCTATACCTCTAATAAAGTATATAGGTTGAAATTACCGTATAGTAGAGGTTAATAGGTTAACTGCCTATATCACCACAAATATATATGGTTTTGCGTTCCTGCGTGTTACCGGCCTATACCACGTACTATAAATGAGTACAGCAATTTCTGTTTATTAATATATATAATAATAGAGTTGCTATAATTTGTAGTTTCTAAGTGCATAAGGTTAATAGCACTTGATTACCGGCCTATACCGTTGTCTATATCACTGCTTGTAAGTATCAGCTTTATTACTTCAAATCTTAAGTTGTTGAGTTACCACTCAGTACCATTGTTAGTATACAGCTACTATCAGTGTAGCGTATTAAACTATACCAGTCTGTCACTCTAACTGGGTGGGTAGGGTTAACGTCAGTTAGTTACCGGCCTATACCGCTGCCTGTACCACTGCTCACACGTGTCCGCTCTATTACTGCATATCTTATACGGTTAAGTTACCGGTCTAAAACCACTATTTGTATAACAAAGCTGTGAATATCACGCATTTAACTGGTATTTGGTTCCCAGCTTGTGGATACTGGTTACTTTATTTGTTACAGTTGTATCATATTCTTAGATAAAAGATTTTTTTGTGTTACCGTCCTATACCTTCTAATGAGACAGATTAAAGCTGTTCCAACATATAAGTTTGGAATCTCCTACAAGTGGTTATATAAATGTGAATACGCTTACAAGATACCTGTCAATATCATTGACTGATTGCTGCAATTATAACCTTGATATTTAGGATACCGGCCTATACCACTGCTAATATATATATGTTAGTTACAGCGTATCTGCTGTTCTGCGGTTACCAGTCTATAACCTTGTGGATCTACTGGTGCTGCAATTGTAGCGTATCATTACACATTAAGTTGCTGGTTGATATTGATAGTTACTTATATCTATTACTATTGCTCTATATCTTTGGGCATGAAATTACCGGCCTATACCTTTATGTACACATAGATACTAAAAGCCCAGCTTAATACCTCTATCAACACGGCGATTCTTGAATAAGTTCAAGTTTAATGGAAATGCTTAAATTACATATGCCTAGATTTAGAGTTCTGAGTTAGGGTTAAAAAGCAGCGTTAAGGGGTCCTAACGCTGCTTTTTAACGCCCGCTGGTATTTAGAGTCAGGCAGGAAAGGGTCTACCGCTCACTTTCTTTCCACGACTCGTGGCTACCGCAGATCCCCTTACGTCAATTGCGTATCCTATCTTTTCTATGGGATTTGCCTAACGCTGGTATTACGAGTCTTGGAAGAAGTGAGCGGTAGAGCCTCTACCGACAAGACTCCAACCCCAAAAAAAGTCAGTAGTTAAGAGTTTTATGGGCTAACGCGGGAACATAAAGCTCTTAACTACTGTGCTATAAAGTACACTAGCACTCATACTACCTATGAACCCCTAAACCGAGGCCCCCCCACATCGCAAACCCTATAATAAATTTTTTTAACCCCTAATCTGCTGCTCCGGACACCGCCGCAACCTACATTATCCCTATGAACCCCTAATCTGCTGCCCCTAACATCGCCGATACCTATATTATATTTATTACCCCCTAATCTGCCCCCCCAACGTCGCTGCCACCTACCTACACTTATTAACCCCTAATCTGCCGACCGGACATCACCGCCACTATAATAAAGTTATTAACCCCTAAGTCTAACCCTAAGCCTAACACCTCCCTAACTTAAATATAATTTAAATTAAAAGAACTAAATTTACTATCATTAAATAAATTAATCCTATTTAAAACTAAATACTTACCTATAAAATAAACCCTAATATAGCTACAATATAACTAATAATTACATTGCAGCTATTTTAAGATTTATATTTATTTTACAGGCAACTTTGTATTTATTTTAACTAGGTACAATAGTTATTAAATAGTTAATAACAATTTAATAGACTACCTAGTTAAAATAATTACAAAATTACCTGTAAAATAAATCCTAACCTAAGTTACAAATACACCTAACACTACACTATCAATAAATAAATTAATTAATTAAATAAATTACCTACAATTATCTAAACTAAAATACAATTAAATAAACTTTTTGCGGGGCATTGCCCCAAAGTAATCAGCTCTTTTACCTGTAAATAAAAATACAATACCCCCCCCAACATTACAACCCACCACCCACATACCCCTACTCTAAAACCCACCCTTAAAAAAACTAACACTACCCCCCTGAAGATCACCCTACCTGGAGCCGTGTTCACCCAGCCAGGCACCGATGGGCCAGAAGTGGACATCTGGAGCGGCAGAAGTCTTCATCCGATCGGGGCAGAAGAGGTCCTCCAAGCGCCAGATGTCTTCATCCAAGCGGCATCTTCAATCTTCAATCAACCGGAGCGGAGCCATCTTGAATCCATCCGACGCGGAGCCATCCTCTTCGTACGATGTCCTAAGGCCGAATGAAGGTTCCTTTAAATGACGTCATCCAAGATGGCGTCCCTCGAATTCCGATTGGCTGATAGGATTCTATCAGCCAATTGGAATTAAGGTAGGAAAAATCTGATTGGCTGATGCAATCAGCCAATCAGATTGAAGTTCAATCCGATTGGCTGATCCAATCAACCAATCGGATTGACCTCGCATTCTATTGGCTGATCGGAACAGCCAATAGAATGCAAGGTCAGTCCGGTTGGCAGATTAGGGGTTAATAAGTGTAGGTAGGGGGGGCAGATTAGGGGGTAATAAATATAATATAGGTGTCGGCGATGTTAGGGGCAGCAGATTAGGGGTTCATAGGGATAATGTAGGTTGCGGCGGTGTCCGGAGCGGCAGATTAGGGGTTAATAATAAAATGCAGGTGTCAGCGATAGCGGGGGCGGCAGATTAGGGGTTAATAAGTGTAAGGTTAGCGGTGTTTAGACTCGGGGTTCATGTTAGGGTGTTAGGTGTAGACTTAGGGCTCCATGTACGAAGCAGCGAAAGCTGCTCCGGAGCCTTTGCGGGGCAGGTTCGCATATGCGAGCCTGCTTCCCGCAATGTAAGAAGCAGCGGTCATTAGACCGCTGCTTCCTACACCCTACGCCACCTCTTAGGTGGCGAAGCAGAATCACCGAGAGCTCGCTCGCTCTCGGTGATTGACAGCCCCTTCAGTCGCGTGATTGGTCGCGCGACTGAAGGGGCGGGCATTACACACTCCGCTGAGTGTGTAATGATACATACGGGCAAGCGGATCAATAGATCCGCTGCCCGTGTGTAGCGGAGGCGGGCGGACAGCTTTGCGAGTTAAGAAGCTGTCCGCCCGCCTCTTAGTACATGGAGCTATTAGAGAGTGTTTCCCCATAGGAAACAATGGGGCTGTGTTAGGAGCTGAACGCTGCTTTTTTTGCAGCCAGCTCAGCCCCATTGTTTCCTATGGGGATATCGTGCACAAGCACGTTTTTCCAGCTTACCGCTACCATAAGCAACGCCGGTATTGAGGGTTGAAGTGGAGCTAAATTATGCTCAACGTTCCCTTTTCTAAAGCTAATGCAGCCATTCAGACAACTCGTAATACCAGCGTTGGCTTAAAGGTGCGCTGGAAAAAAAAGCCTTGTTAGCACCTTGGGTCTTTACCGACAAAACTCTAAATCTAGGCGATAGTTTTTTTCTAATTTTACATTAGTGGATAAGTGATATATTTCCGCAACGAATACTGATATGAATACAGACGAGCTAAAATTTAACACAACCACAGTCCCCTAACATGTTTCACCAGTAACCTGGCTTTGTCAAAGGGTGCGGGCGCGCCTTTGTTTCAAACATTTAACAGCTCTTACTCCACCCCTTTACCGGGTTAGAGCCAATCATGAGAAGAGAGACAAAACCTCAATCATATTCCTTCTCTTGTTGTATTACGGTTAGAATGCCTGCTTATTGGTCCTCCTCGTTTTAGCTAAATCTTGATACAAATTCGTAATTGTGTCATCCAATTAGTATACATCATGTCACCAATAGTTATTATGTTTTTTAATAAAATATGTAAATACAAAAATTACGGCTATGTTACTGATTAACGTAATTACTATGCATTTAAACTGAACCAACGTATTTGGTGAGCTTTTTATAAGAATCAAATTCGGAAAAAAAACTTTTGTTGAAAAAATCTATATTTTAAGGTGAAATGTCACATAAATAACCGCTGAAGTTGTACTTATGAGACCTGTGAGTGAATATAAAGTGCTTGGGAATAAATAAAGTGCAATTTAAGAAAAACAAACTATAGTGATGCTGTGCTATTAACTTTCTGTGTTTATCAAAAATCTCTTGTGAATTATCATCTGAAGCTGTGAATAATCTCTATTAATTATTAGAGGTGATTTCGTTGGTGTGAGTTATAAATTTGCTGTACTGTATGCCTACTGTATTAGTTAAATATCTCTTATAAATCATGTTCTATTTAAATAAAATAAATCTATTCTGTTTTTAAAAGATCTATAAGTGTGAACTGTGGATTAACTGAAATAAATTTGACTGTGATTGGACGTAATGAAGTGATGAATGCTATATTTATTATAAGAAAAACCTTATTCTGTGCCTAAATTAAAATTTAAATTGTGACTTGCTTTTTATTTTTTATTTTTGCAATTCAGTTACTTTAGCATACTGTAATATTGATTGTGTTAGTTCATCCTATTTGGATCTTTGCTAAATTGATATTGATTTTAAGCATCTGAGGAGGATATGATTAATATCTTGATTTTTAATGTGGCAGAATTTCTTCTCATTGTATATTTACACCTTAAAGATAAGAAAAATAATTGTTATGTTCGTTTAGTCCATACGGTTGGACTGAATTCAAAGGGTAAATCCATCTGCTTTCATTTTGTAGGAGAATAGTCTCCATGTCTCCGCCTCTTATACCAAGACTTATTTTTTGTATTCCACAACAACACAGATTATCAGGTTTGGATTGATGGTATCTGTAAAAATGATACGCTACTGATGTGATCGATTTCATTTTAGTGAGATCTTTTGATGCATTTTTGATATTACGAAGATGTTCTTGTAGTCTAGTGCGTAATCAAGTATTTTACTCACAAGGATGTAAAACCCAAGAAGAACGTATTCGTTGAATAAAACAAATATTTTATTACTACACAATTGGGTAAATACCCATATATAAAATTCAGACTGAAATAAAACAGACTAAAAATAAACCAACACCGGTGTCTACCTATGCGTATATTATGCCATGCATTCTAAAAATTGTTATACAGAATATAAAACACAAGGTATTGATACTTGATCTAAACAATAACCACACTGATATACAATGTATCACTCTGATATACAATGTGTCACTCTTGAAGTAAAATATCTAGAGTTAGTATTTGATAATGTTGGATTGCCCAGACTTGGTAAGTAAAGTAACCGCAAAGTTATAGTCCAATCCTATGAACTGATGTACGTAGTGAAAAAACAGTCTTAATGTGACGATAGAAAGTAGGCTTAAAGGTGACTGTATAGCGTTGAAGATCGCTATTTTAGTGTGTCAGTTATTGGAAAGCAAAAAAGGAGTATCCAAACATTAAAACACGTGAAACTTACGTGAATCTTCAGCCTTATGGCCTAATAATACCTTGAGCGGATGGAAATGTATATCCGCACTTCTGTCACACCGCGCCGCTCTAGCCGTTGCTAGGGGTGCAGCGTCTCCTTCCTGCTCATTGCCAGGGGCAGTGTCGGACCTGGCGTCTCCTTCCTGCTCGTTGCCAGAGGCAGTGTCGGCTCAGGATGGGTGCAGCGCTGACGTCATCGCCGCACTCTCCTGATGCTGCTGGGAGCTCTCTGGCATGAATCCTGCGCCTATTTAAACCCTGCTCTAACGATATGTCACTGCCCAAGTATAGGTGTTACTTTGTTTGCTCCTGGGTGTGACAGATCGTTCTATACCATTGTTACTGACTACTCTACCTGCCTTAACCCTTTAACTGCTGGACTGATCTTTTGTTGCTGAACCTGCCTGTTGCTGACTACTCTGCCTGTTTGTAACCTGAATCTCTGGATTGATTTACTGCTGCTGAACACTGCCTGTCTGACGACTCTGCCTGTTTAACCCCTCAATTGCTGGACTGATATATTGTTGCCAAACCCTGCCTACCTTGACCATTCTAGTGGTGTGCCCTTGGACTGCTTTATTGTTGCCAAACCCTGCCTGTCTTGTACATTCTAGTGGTGTGCCCTTGGACTGCTTTACTGTTGCCGAACCCTGCATGCCTTGACCATTCTAGTGGTGTGTCCTTGGACTGATCTGCCGTTGCCGCTGGGACCGTCCTGCCTGTGGTGAGTGCCGCTCTCCTCATCTTACTAACTTTCTCTGCTCTGGGATATTCCCTATCATTGCGGCTCAACGCCGGGATAACAAGACTACTGGCCGAGTTCGGTCTGATAGAGGAGTATCCCACAAGCATTTCATTTCCTCGCCCCCTGATATCCTGATATCATATTGGACTCGACTGTCTAGTTTATGTACCTAAACTTAAATATAATTCCACAAGTATTATTCGTGATCATATTGTGGAATTTAGGTCCATTTCACTGTTGAGGCCTTTTGGAAATAGTGTGCCTAACCTATAGATTAGTTCGGCTTCTTGATGGAGTAGTCTTTTCTCCATATTTCCACCTCTGTCATCTTCCATTACTTTTCTAATACCCCAGTACAACATATCCTTTGGGTTGCCTTTATGTTGTTCTTTGAAATGTTTATACAGTCTAGTATTGTCTTTTGCCAATTCTATGCTTCTGATATGCTCTTTTATTCTGTCCTTTAATTTCCTACTCGTTTTACATAAATATTGTAATTTGCACAAACACACTGTAGTAGGTAAATAATGTTGTGGTCCGTGCACCTTATGATATTATTAAACTTAAACTCAACATTTGTACTTGTAGATTTCACTGATTTTCGTTTTTCTGCTAAACTGCAAGATTTGCAGTCGTGACAGGGAAAAAAAACCTTCTAATTTTTCACCTTCTAGCTAAGAGTGATCCATTAATAGGCAAGGGACTGATGCATCAACCAGATATAATATTCAGAAAGGCTACTAACCTAAAGAACATCCTCGCACCAAGCGAATATAAACCGAATATTACACATATACAGCAAAATATAAAAGGTGAAAAATTAGAAGTTTTTTTTCCCTGTCACGACTGCAAATCTTGCAGTTTTAGCAGAAAAAACGAAAATCAGTGAAATCTACAAGTACAAATGTTGAGTTTAAGATTAATTATATCATTACGTGCACGGACCACAACATTATTTACCTACTACATTCCATAATATGATCAGGAATAATACTAGTGGAATTATATTTAAGTTTAGGTACTTTAACTAGACAGTCGAGTCCAATATGATATCAGGACTTTTTTGACTTTAGGACATACATGTTTAGTAGGACCACATTATAACCAGTACACATTATATTTAGGATATATTCCTTCAGTTATGACTAGATAGCTCTTAGTATACATTTACATCTATATTGCTTGCTTTAGATATGGTATTTAGATAGGTTTAGAGAGCACTCAACAATATATTAGCATATTTGGGTTGTGACTATAGTGTAGGCTGACCATATTGCCGCTTTAAAAAGGGACACATATAAAAAATACATATGTCAGGGCTGTTTTCAGGGCTGTTTAAAGAAATGGTTTTGTATAAGAACCCTCACATATGTATTTTTCATACGTGTTCCTTCTTAAAGCGGCAATATGGTCAGCCTACTATAGTGTGAATATAAAGTTAGCAGTCCATCTTCAGTACCAAATACTTATAAGCTATACATATATATATATACGTTAATGATGCATATGTCCCTTAATATAGTTTTTTTTTTTTTAATACGTCCCATATTATACATTAATCTGAGGCTATTTAAATAATACTGAAGCTTCATACCATTTATGAACAATATATACTACAATCCTATAAATTGGGATTAGAATAGATAAGTAGTCAAAATCAACAATATTTTTTACAAATTTCTAGTAATAATATCCTGACAACTATAATAGTTTAATAACATTTAAGGACAATTGTAGCATTATCCTTAAAGGACCAGTCAACACAATAGATTTGCATAATCAACAAATGCAAGATAACAAAACAATGCAATAGCACTTAGTCTGAACTTCAAAGGAGTAGTAGATTTTTTTTCTGACAATTTTAAAAGTTGTGTCTTTTTCCACTCCCCCTGTACCATGTGACAGCCATCAGCCAATCACAAATGCATACACGTACCATGTGACAGCCATCAGCCATTCACAAATGCATACACACTTATTCTTGCACATGCTCAGTAGGAGCTGGTGACTCAAAAAGTTTAAATATATAAAGACTGTGCACATTTAGTTAAGTAAATTGGAAAGTTGTTTAAAACGGCATGCTCTATCTGAATAATTAAAGTTTAATTTTGATTGAGTGTCCCTTTAACTTTAGTCCAAATCTGGTACTTGTGAATTTCAACTATACTCAGTAACTTGAGACCAATCAAGTGTATGCGGTTACAGCACATCTTATAGTAATACTATCAAAACGCATTCACGTATTAAGCCTATTTATATATAATAAATATCTTTAGAGGGGAGTCCCAGAATAAGTGATTATAGATATTTAGCCTATCACAATACGTACTCCAAATAAGAATTCAATATTTATTTTTGAAACGTCTCTTTAATATTTATTTATGCACTGTCACTCTTTTATTAAGTTATGTTAGTAATAAGATTATAAATTAAGATCACAAATTAAATGTACAAATAACTTATTGTCCAACAACAAGTAACCATTCAAATAACTATCAAAAGGCATCCTATAGGATAATTGACCAAATTGAATCTGAAAGAGTTAAAGAAATAATGGGCATAACACAGCAGGGCTTTAAAAGGACAAGTGATGATCATATTAGGTATCTCGAGGAAGGCTGTAAGCCGAAACGCATAGAACCTGATAACCACACCAGCTGATTGCTGGCCCAACAGAGGACGAAAAGGCGACATACCCGATAAACGGAGCTTGCCAACATATGCTGACTCGGGACGTGTCAAGGATTCATCATTGACCCAGGAGGAAAACAAAGACTGAGCCTTTGTGATTAAGAAAGGACGAAGAAATCACCTGGTAACTTGAAAGTTATAATTCCAACGCTCCACCAAGGAAACCGGAGACCCATCTGGCAAGAGTAAATCAAGACAACAGTGCACTGTTGAACGGTAAAGGAACTGACAGCGAGGAGTGCAGATATACATTTCCATCTGCTCAAGGTATTATTAGGCCGTAAGGCTGAGGATTCACGTAAGTTACACGTGTTTTAATGCTTGGATACTCCTTTTTTGTTTTCCAATAACTGACACGCTAAAATAGCAATCTTCAATTCTATACAGTCACCTTTAAGCCCACTTGCTATCATCACATTAAGACTGTTTTTTCACTACATCTATCAGTTCATAGGATTGGACTATAACCTTGCGGTTACTTTACTTACCAAGTCTGGGCAATCCAACATTATCAAATACCAACTGTAGATATTTTACCTAAAGAGTGACACATTGTATATCATTGTATATCAGAGTGATACATTGTATATCAGTGTGGTTATTGTTATCAAGTATCAATACCTTGGGCTCCATGTACTAAGCAGTCAGCGAGCTACCCGCAACAAATCTCGCGTCCAAACTCGCAAACTGATATGTACAAAGCCGTCAATTATGTAAAAACTCGCATCTTTAAAATTGCGAGCGTACTTATCCGCCATACCTCGCTACCTCTCCATTTTTTACTGTAATTAGACACATTTGACCACCAACTCACCAAAAACGAATGTACTAAAAAATCTATTTGTCCGCTCGCGTCAATCTCCGCCCCCACCTCGTTATTTTTGCCTCGCCACCTTTTAGGTGGCGGGCAAGGTACAAAACAATAGGAAAGCCACTAGACGCCAGTCTATACATATATAAAAGGCAGTAATATCAGCATTGTACTTACATTGTTCATTTCAGCAGCTATGGAGAGAATTCTGTTTTTGTTTATTCTCCGTTTGATGCAAATCCGGGCTAGAAGACAGAATACTGGAAATGTAGCTAATCGATTGGTTAGAAGAAGGAGAGTTAGAGTCCCCCGTGTATTCCTTCCACGGGTTGGTTTGCACGGCCTTTCTGACCGAGAGATCATACAAAGATTCCGGCTTGATCGTGAATCGATATTACACCTGTATCGAGAGATTGAAGATCATTTGGAGCCGATGACTGCTCGTTCACAAGCTATTCCGGGACTTCTGAAACTATTAGCGGCATTGCATTTTTTTGCAACAGGCTCCTTTCAGGCAGTTTCTAGCGTCATTATTGGAATGAGTCAATCTGCTTTTTCACGCCACTTATCCAAAGTAATAGGGGCTATGATGGTTATTTTTCATCGATATGTTTGTTTGCCATCTACCCCTGAAGAATGGCAATCTATCAAGTCAAATTTCTATAGGATGGCTGGGATGCCCAATGTCCTAGGTGCCATAGACTGTACCCATGTTGCTGTAAGACCACTTCAAGCTCGTGAGGAGATCTATAGGAATAGAAAGCATTTCCATTCCTTGAATGTCCAGATGGTCTGTGACCCCAACATGAGGATTATCAGTGTCCGTTCTAACTTTCCTGGCTCCTGTCATGATTCTTACATTTTAAGGCAGACTGGGTTATACCGGAAGTTCGAGGACGGAAATATGCCTGACGGATGGCTTCTAGGTAAGCATAACTGGCGTCTAATATGTCTCTCATTTCAATGTACCAAAATTGCGCCCAATTTGTCGACTGTAATCTGTATAGTTTAATTGTATTGTATAGTTCTGAATCTTTATAATTATTCTTATATTAATATTTATATTTATTATATCTTCTATTAGGAGATGGAGGGTACTCATGTACAGAATGGCTGTTGACTCCCTATAACAACCCACAGACCAGAAGTCAAGTACGTTTCAATGAAGCTCACCGATCTACCAGGGGGATTATTGAGAGGACTTTCGGTATTTTGAAAATGCGGTTTCGATGTCTTGATCGTTCTGGTGGTGCTATGCAGTATGCACCAGAGAAAGTTGCAAAAATTATATTGGTTTGCTGCATACTGCACAATATTGCAATTAAAAGAGGCTGTCCATTAGAAGATGAAGATCCAATAGATGCTGATGATTTACCAGAAGAAATATGTGTAGAACAAGCTAATAGGCGTGGAAATGCAACAAGGGACATGGTTTCAGAACAATATTTTGTGTTTGAGGATTAAAGTTTCAGTTGATCAATAAAAAACTTTCTTTATTAACTTGTCTCCATTTTTTTTTTAAGAATTAAGGTTATTAAAAATCACTCATGATAAACAGTTAAATACATAACAGTTGTTGCTCTTCAATTATCAAAGGTTTCAAATAAATAAAGTTTATGATCAAAGTTATTACAGACAATATATTATAGGTAAGACATTGTCTTTGTGACATCACACTAGTGTCTACAGCTGCTCTCACTCTTTTACATATGTGATTATTGTAATGTAATCCCTCCATAGCTGATGCTAATTCATTGTATTGTGTCATTGAATTGTAGCTGTAACAAGCGACAGTATATTCAACAGTGCTTTATGTTATCAGATTGGATTTTTGAGTTAAAAAAGACTTGCTAATTTTATTTGTTTTATTCTAACCTCTATTTTTAACAGCTACTAGGTTTTCCCATATTCAAATAAATACCTTAAGGGCTTACTCTTAGCACTTATTTTCTTAACCTTTATAATATATTTTTGCATTCAAGATTTGTTAAAAGAATAGTGGCATATAGAAAATAATGGCAAAATAAATTATTTTATTAAAAAATTATAATCTTTAAACATTATATATTAACAATTGTAAACCAAAGTAACTTGTAATACATATAAACACATCTGAAAAAAAAGGAAATGTTTAGAAACCAAATAACAATTGTAAACCAAAATAAATTCTAATACATATAAACACATATGAAACAAAGAAAATGTTTAGAAACAAAATAACAATTGTAAACCAAACAACATTTTAATACATATAAACACATCTTAAAAAAATTAAATGTTTAGAAACAAAATAAAAATTGTAAACCAAAATAAATTTTAATACATAAAAACACATCTGAAACAAATAAAATGTTTAGAAACAAAATAACTATTGTAAACCAAAGTATAAATGTTAATACATATCAACACATCTGAAACAAAGAAAATGTATAGAAAACAAATATCATTTGTAATAACTATAAACATCGATATTTACAAACCTTCATAAAATACATTAATCTACATATACATTATATTTTTCTCTATTTTTCGGGGATACATATCTATATCAATGCGCTAATGATTGACATAACGATTAATCACGTCATCGTCTAACATGTCGCGTCCTGAACCTTTTGGTGCTGGAGAATTGGTGATATTAGTTTATGCCATGGATAAATATTTCCCTAAACGGATTGGTGGTGTGAGGGGAGTGAGACAGGAATGCAGAGACAAAATTATATACGAGATGCTGAGAAGAATGCATCGTATTTCAAAAATTAAAAGAACAAGACGACAGTGTCTTAGAAAATATAGTGATTTGAAGAGAAGAGAACCGAAGTACTATAAATCGATTCGAAGATTGATAAGGACATGTAAGTTTCAAAATTATATATGAAATAATTTTTAATAATATAAAAAAAGTGTTTATTTTTGAACTGCGTCATCATTGACGAATCCAGGAAAATAATATTTTCTGAGTGTTACTTTGACTATATTAGTATATACAATTGCAAAAAGTTACAAAAGTAAGCATGCAGAACTGAGTTAGTAGATTAAAATTTAACTATATTACTATATACACTTAAAAGGTTAGAAAACTTAGCATACAAAAATGAGTTAGTAGAGTAAAATATAACTATATTAGTATATACCATTGAAACATGCAGAACTGAGTTAGTAGAATAAAATATAAATATATTACTATATAACATTGAAACATGTTAGAAAAGTAAGCATGCAGAACTGAATGTTTTGAAAACAAAAAATTACTTGGAATAATTAAATAAAAAAATTTTATTCCAATTTTTTTTTATATATATGTTTATAGATATGAGAAGTAGGAGAATGAAGTGTGCACACCCACCACGCTACTTAAGGTCAATGTTGGTGCAAACACCCAGAAGTGAAGCTCTTTCTCCACCTTTGCCAATAACACTATTGGATATTGAATTATCTCCAAATCCATATGAAATTTGTCATAAAGAGACACAGACAGGTAATGACTTATTTTTTAAATTTTAAATCATATATTTTAGGTTTTGGCTTAAAAAGTTTTAGCATGCAATATTAATCAAGTTGCTAATTTACTTCTATTATCATTTTTTTCCTCATTAACTTTCTATCTTTATTTGAAAAAGAAGGCATCTAAGCTAAGGAGCCAGCCAATTTTTGGTTGAGCACCATGGACAGCACTCTTTGATTGGTTCTGTCCAATTAGCAAGTACAACACAGTTGGTTCACCAAAAATGGGCTGGCATCTAAACTTAGATTCTTGCTTTTCAAATAAAGATACAAAAAGAATGAAGTAAAATAGAAAGTTTATTTAAATTGCATGCACTATCTGAATCATGAAACTTAGAAATTGGGTTCTATGTCCCTTTTAATGATTATTATTATTATTGTTTTAAATAATATATACAAGGTTTTTGATTTAATAGTTTTCTATCTTTATCTTTGTAATTTCGTTCATAGATATTACCATGGAAGACATGGAAACTAGTATGGAAATGGAAGAATTTCAAAATCCTGATAGTGTGACAATATTTGAAGCATTGACTTCAGATGATACTCAACCAAGGATAGAAGTTTTACCAACAATGATGTTAGATAAAGGTATGTTTCATACTCAGTAATCTTAAATCTAAGAAAATCCAAGTTTTAACTAATACATATTGTATATTTCAAATAGGAGTTGGCTCAGATGAAAGCTTTAAAGGAGTGGACATAAGTGTAGAAGCTAATATAGTAGATAACGTAGATAACAGCACATCAGGAGGTAATATTTGTGATGGAAAACCCTATCATACATTGAATATGTATATGAAAATTGAATTAAAATTTGCTTTGCATTTATTTTTCTACAGATTTATCTTCAACATCAACTATTGAAACTGCAGACAAAAGTACTCAGAGTTGTCTTGAAGATCATGTTAAACAAAAAATTTCTAAAATTAGGGCAACTTTTGGAATGTTAATGGAGCAAGTAGATTTTTTATACCGTAAATATGTAATTTGATTTAATTTTTTGTTTTGTCATGATGATTGTCAGAAGAATGACAATTAATAACTGAGAAAAACTTTTGTGTTGAAGAATCAAAAGTGAGTTTGAATTTATGTAAATAAACGTTTTTTTTGGCCATAAAAAAATTTGTCTTTATTAAATAATAACATTTTAAACTTAAAATACACAAAAAATAACTTAGTAAACAATATACAGAATTAAAAAAATGAACAGTGACTAAATAATACAAAATGTTCACTCCAGACGTGGCCTCTTTGGGTCTGTTGTACCCTCCCTTTCACTGACAATAGCCAACAGAGATTGTAATGTCCTTTCGCTGATGGTTAAAGCTCTGTTAATTTGATGGTTTTTCTCTTCATCCATCTGCCTCTGCCACTGGAACATCTCTCTTTGCAGCTGTAATTTCTGCATCTCTATCTCATTCCTTTGCATTTCTATTTCCACATTTTTTTCTGACAGAGCAGCCCAGCGGTCAATATTTGTGTTAATAATATTTTGCATTTCTCTGTGGTCCTCTCTGTATTGCCTTGCCAGTGTCAACATTTCCCTCAATGCAACATCGCCCAATAGTCCTTCTGCCGGTGTATTGTCAATATTTACACCACCTGTTTGCAGTGCAATTGGTGGTGCCTGTGTTTCAACAGGTTCCTCAATGTTTTCTGGTGTGTGAATTTCATCCGGTTGCGCATCTCCCAAATCTTCAAGAATATCTGGAGTCTCACTTCCATCATGCCCTCCTGGTGGTTCATCTTGAATGGGATTTTCCACTATCGGCATGAGATTGATAGTGATCTCCCTTGATGAGTTTTCTTCTTCTAGATCAAGACATAACAAATTGTTAGTAAATAAAAATAAAATGTTATAAAAACACTTGCAGAAATAGAATAGAAGGAGAGAGCAGATACAACAGTCATACACCAATTTAATTTATATTATATATTTATACATATGTGATACATACCATCAAATAATGGAGATGAATGTCCAGTCAATCGCTGGAAAAGACGTCCCAAATCACCTATAAAAAAATAAATAAAATAAAAATAAATAAATAAATAAAATTAAAATGTTTTTTTGTCAATGTAACGATATATTCAAAATTATTAATGGAAATGTATTTTGCAATTAACTGGACACTGAAGCAAAAATAATCTTTTTGAGAATAAGATATATTGCATGGAATTTTTATCAGCTTTCTTATGTAATACTATGATCAATTCTCAAAAAGAAAATAATGATAAATTTTAAAACCATTAGAAAGTTGATTAAAATAGCATGCATGCTCTACACGAATCCTCATTTACAAAAATTTGTACAGTGTCCCTTTCATGAAAATCTATGATCATTGCTATTTGAACTTCAAATTACATTCCATCTGTAAAAGATCTCGAAATAGAATATGTCAATAATGACATTTGACATTTAAAAAAATAAATAAAAAATAAATAAATTGAGAGATAAAAGAGATAAAACACACAACATTGAAATTATTCATTTGTAAAGTACTTACCAGTTGCTCTACCAACACCAGTTTGTGGAGTGCTGGTCCTTAGATCAGGTAGTGTGTCCGCCGAGGAAGTTGTGTGTGTAACATTAGATGATGAGCGTATTAATTGTCCATGTGTAAAACTGGCCGAAGGTCTGGAAACAGCTGCACTGGGTGGTCTTGAAACCGCAGAAGATGAAGTAGAACAAGTGGGCACTTCGTTACTCCTCACAGGCTCTGCTTGTGTTGTTGGCATCGCTTTAAAAAAAAAAAAAAAAAAAAATTAGGTTTATTTTTATTTCTAGTTGAAACTGAAAGCTAAAAGTGTTAATAATAATAATTACAGCAGTGAATGCAGGCTCAGTCATTAAAGGGACATGCCAACCACCTTTTTTTATGATTTGGAAAGAGAATGCAGTTATAAACATCTTAATAATTTACTTATATTATCTAATTTGTTTTATTCTCTTGATATTCTTTGTTGAAAAGCATTTGATTGATGCACAAAGAAGCCTCGTGTGATTGGCTCAACATGTGTATTTATTTTTCTTCAACTAAGAATATCTAGAAAATGAAGCCAAAGAAATAATGGAAGTAATATGTTGTTTAAATTTCAATTCTCTATCCGAATCATTAATAAAAGATTTTGGGTTTAGTGGCCCTTTAAAGGGACATGAACAAATATAATTACCTTTACAAATTGCATAAGAAAATGCTTTTTCAAAAATATTTAAATGTATTATGTTTTTGTATTCATTGGATTTTTATACTTTGAGGAAAAGCAAATCTATACAGGCACAGTAAATGATCATTGGTTGATGCACATAGATGGTTCATGTGACTGCGTCAACTATGTGCATAGCTATATCTGAAAAAAGTATGTTTATAAAGCGGAGAACAATTTGGAAAGATGTTAACAATAATATTCTATAGTCAAATAACGCAACATGGAAGTCAATAGATCAGAAATTTAAGAAGGCATGTGATCTGGGGTTAGTCTCATGATTAATGTCGGACATACTATTATTTTAATAGTTTCAAATTACATTATTTCTATTGTCATTATCTCTTTAAGGTTTCTATGCAATACTGGTTTGAAAATAAACACATGGGTGTTATCTTTAGGGATCACTATATTAATAATCAACAAATCTTTAGTTCCGTTAGACCATTAAAAAAAAGGCAGTATAACAACACTATTATTGTACAATCCCTTAAACATATATGCGACATAAATGATTACAGTATTTGGGGCCTAAATGGCTTGTACAATCCCTTATACATATATGCGACATAAATGATTACAGTATTTGGGGCCTAAATGGCTTGTACAATCCCTTATACATATATGCGAGATAAATTATTACAGTATTTGGGGCCTAAATGGCTTGTACAATCCCTTATACATATATGCGACATAAATGATTACAGTATTTGGGGCCTAGATGGCATATAGGATACTGAAGCGTAAGAAGTCAGATAATGTTATTTTAAAGAAATATATATTGGAGACAATGACCTATCATAACTTTAAAAAAAACATTTACGTCAACTATGTTGTACAATTACCTCTTAAATCACTGTCACAATCATCCGTTATGCCAGTGATGATCTCTGGTCCCAGACGCTGAACAAGCTTCTGCTCATAATCATTGAGGTCTGCCACATATGCTGGTCCACCTCCGGTAGCACGTGCCGAATTTTTTTCTCTGGCCAATTTAGCTTTGGCGAAGCGTTTAATGTCGTTGTAACGCTTCTTCAGCTGATCGACATCCTTTTTTCCTGGACCCTGGGCACTAACAGCGTCGCTGATCCTTTGCCAGATCTGCTTCCTCCTAGAAAAATTTGTCTGTTTGACACGACATCCAAACAAATAAGAGTCAATAATCATGTCAATCAAAACGACGTTTTGCTGATGAGAAAAGTGAGGATTCTTGGATTTTGAAGCGGTTTCAGATCCAGATGAAGCCATATCGAAATTGTAAATAAAGATCACAAAAACGAGCGCTCTGTAATTACTCTCCAAAAATTTTGGAACAATAATACAGTTGTTTAGAAAAGTTGTCCATTTATAGGAGCAAAATTCTATTCCCGCGACTACTATGACGTTCATGACACCTTACATGTCACGTGTTAACAATTGGCCAGACAATTGAACTGAAAGTTAAGTACATCAGCTTAGTCGCGGCGAGCGAGGCGTCAAATTTATCAATATTCCGCCACTGCTCGCGGCGGGCTAGACGTGTCTATTTATTGTGGGATTATTAGTACATAGCTACAGCGGACACCATTTCGCCCGCGGCGAGTAACGGCGAGTTTAGCCGCGTCTAAAATGACGGATGAATTGACGGCTTAGTACATGGAGCCCCTTGTGTTTTATATTCTGTATAACAATTTTTAGAATGCATCGCATAATATATGCATAGGTAGACACCGGTGTCTGTTTATTTTTAGTCTGTTTTATTTTCAGTCTGAATTTTATATATGGGTATTTACCCAATTGTATAGTAATAAAATATTTGTTTTATTCAGTGAATATGTTCATCTTGGGTTTTACATCCTTGTAACACACTTATATTTTCATTTGTGTTTAACATCTTTGTGAGTAACACACTTATTCATTTTCCTTTAACAATTAGAACTTATAAGTTGAGACGCCAGTCTAATTTTGTAGACACTATATTTTAATCACTTTCCCAACCTTGGATTACATATATGTGTATATATATTTTATATCAGGTCATATTTAGGAACAGCAATCCAATTGTGCCACCTATTATTTTACATATCATTTTCTAACTTTTTTGTGGGAAAAAATGTTTTTAAGGTGAACAAGATTCCTACTCTGATTAAGTCAGTTATATACATTTTTTTATCCTGCACCTAAGGCTACCTATAAATTATTTTCAACAAAGGATACCAAGAGAACAAAGCAAACTAGAAAATACAATCCCCCAATCTCTCTATAACCACCACTAATCTCTCTATAACTGTTGAAAAGCCATCATTACCCGTACCCCACATGCCCCATGTCTTGGGGTCACACTTGAATCTGATCCTTCTTTCACTCCTCACATTCAGTCCTTGGCTAAATCCTGCCACTTCCACCTTTAAAACATCTCTAAAATAAGACATTTCCTTTTTTCTTACACAAGACACAACTAAGATTTTTATCCACCCTCTCATCCTTTCCTGCCTTGATTACTGCAGCTCTGTCCTCTCTGGTCTCCTCAGCTGCCGCCTAGCTCCTTTACAATCCATAATGAATGCCTCTGCCAGGCTCATCTTCCTTACATGTCGCTCTTCATCTGCTGCACCTCTCTGCCAATCCCTTCACTGGCTTCCTCTTGCCTCCAGGATTAAATGCAAAATTCTGACTCTGACATACAAAGCCCTCAACTGCACTGCTTCCCTTTATCTCAGACCTTGTCTCCAGATACTCTCCCTCCTGCCCCCTTCGCTCTGCTCATGACCTTCTTCTCTCCTCCTCTCTTGTTACCTCCTCAGACTCCCGCTTACAGGACTTCTCCAGACAGGCTCCCATCTTGTGGAACTCTCTGCCTCGCTCCACATGACTCTCCCCTAGTTTTGAAAGCTTACAAGTGCTCCCTAAAGACTCTACTGTTCAGGGGTGCATACAACCTACACAAACCTTTCTTTATACCGTTTCCTCTCCACCATTGCTATCCCCTTGAACCCCCTTAGCATGTAAGCCTAAGAGCCATGCTGTTTGTAGATCACCTTCATAAGAGCTGACTACAAAAGTGCGACTCCCAGCAGGGCCCTGATCCCTATAAATGTTTCCCTGTATTCCGCCTATGTTTATAGCGCTGCTGAATCTATTGGCGCTCTACAAATAACCGATAATAATAATAAATAGAAGTAAACTGAAAAAGCTGCTTAAAACTGCGTGCTGTATCTGCATCATGAAATAAATATGCAGGGTTTTATGTCCCTTTATATAGATGTAAAAAAGAAAAAAATTACCAGCAGTTGACTAAGAACAGATAACAGTTATTTGTGACTGTTAGTATTTTCAATGAACTGCAAAACACCCATTCAAAAAGGCTGCAATTAAATGTGATCTATTACTAAGCACTTTATCATTACACAGTAATCTCCTAACTGTGAAACCTTCACTTGTTTTATCTGTAACCACATACCCCATACTACATTAACCCCAACTGCATTAACCCTCATAAACTAACTTCCTCCTTTCTGTGATGGGACCTGGAAGCTTCAACCCTGAGGTGAGGTCCAGTGTGCACACCCTTCTCCAATCGCCACCAGAGGCCTCCAGGGACCAGCGTTCCTGCTTTTTCAGTAATGCTATTACCCACAACTCAATAGTAAATACTAGACAAGGCTTAATGCAGAGAGTAACTTAATTTAATGATCAAGACATAGGGTTCCTATACAGTACAAGGTGTAAAATGTAAACATGCAAAAGACAATTACATACTGCCCCCTGCTCTCCCCTCTTGTTTCCAGATCCTGCCAGGAAATAAGCTTTTCTTGGTATAGCAATTAGCCCTGCCCCTTCTATGTCCAGTAATTTTAATGGCAAAGCACCCACCTTCTAGATGGAGTATCCCAAGTGTTTGCAATAATTTTCAAGCACTTTGGTGCATTTTGGTCACATGGTGCGGGAGTGACAAGCCTTTTTGTGTTTACTGGGTGCTCACAATGTAGCGTACTGGGTTCAGTAAAACACTTCCAGACAGCTAGAAAAATGCATTAAAAAGGGCACTTTAAGGGATGGGGGTCAGAGTTTGCTTCACATTATTAAAAGGTTAAAATAGAGCAGAAAGAAAAGAAATAAAGGGACTTGTGGCTAGGAAACAGCTTTTTAACTCCTGAGTCGCTGGGCTGTACAAGAAGCAACTAACTTTGTCTTGCATTCTCCAATTCTCCTACCTCACTCTTTCATATTAACCCTAACCATAACTTCCCCACAGTGCCTTAATCCTAACTACACCACCTCACTGCCACAGTATACTATAACTCCCCCCCCCCTCTTATCTATATTAGCTCTCATTATAATCTCCCCCCCCACAGCTTTTACCTTTACTGCGTAGCCATCCCAGTACATTAACTCTCTACTTCTTGATTGCCCCTTATGTATTAACCAAAACCTCCTATAAACAGCCTATATACTAACTGCACCTCTCCCTCTAATGCTTTAACTCTTAACTCCATATTTCCTGGAACCCCTTATTCAAAACCATAACATCAACCCACCACTGCATTAACCCAAACCACATTACCTCACCTCCCCTCACCTCAACCCCTTACTTCATGAACCCCATAACTACATCCGCCTCCAACCATATTAAAATTAACCCGCACCAACTCTTAATGCAGCATCCCCTCACTGCACTAACCCTAACTTCACTACCCTGACTGTATTAACTGCTAAATTCCTGGTTCCTCCTTAACCATTAAAGTGATGGTAAATCCTAGCATTTTTGAAGGGGAATTTCAGTCATTTGAAGTATAAAATACTTTGTGCTGAAAGTTCCTTTATTTATCTGCATGGTATGCCATGCTAAGCGCCTCAGGCCACCCACGGCAGAATGCCTTTTTTCCAGTGAGGTGATCTTAGCCAATAGCGTGCTAGCTATCAGGCATAATGCCAGCTGGGCCGCACGGCTATTGGCTAAGAGGTGGAAATGTCACCTCATTGAAAAAATAGCGTTCTGCTGTGGGCGGCCTGAGACGCTAAGCTCGGAATATGCTACAGGGAAATAAAGAAACTTTCAGTATGAAGTATTTTTTTTTTACTTCATGACTGAAAGTCCCCTTTATTTGTTGCACTGGTAAACCCTAGTGTTTCAAAAACGCTGTTATTTACCGTCACTTTAAGTCTAACTGCACTGCCTCCTACTACATTATCTCCTTACCTTATACTTAATATATTAAAGTTTTTGTTATGGAGTAAGTAGTTAACCAATCAGAACTGAGGATGAAGGGCTCTATGGTCCTGATGATCTAAAATGAACCTCTAGCACTGTGAGATCATGTTCCTTGTTCAGAGGAGAATTGCCTGGTATTTCGGGGCTGGACTGACCATGTCGGCGGGATCAGACTGATATACTACAGGAAAGTTTTCCTCTGTGAGAAGCACAATTGGGCAGAAAGAAGCTACTACCAGGTGGCAACCGGGCCATAGAACAAGCTATTGATGCTGCAGTTCGTTCCTGGCACACTGCTTCTCATTCTGTTTTGCATATGTAAATATTACCCTGGGGATAGTCTCCCTAAGGGTGATGGGGGAAACCAGACGTGGACTCCTTGCCCAATGTGCTTAGAGGGATATGGCTGCACCTCACTGACGAGGCCCAAAGGAGGCCAAAACAATCGTCTGTGGTTGTCATTTTCCTTGTTCAGAGGAGAATTGCCTGGTATTTCGGGGCTGGACTGACCATGTCGGCGGGATCAGACTGATATACTACAGGAAAGTTTTCCTCTGTGAAAAGCACAATTGGGCAGAAAGAAGCTACTACCAGGTGGCAACCGGGCCATAGAACAAGCTATTGATGCTGCTGTTCGTTCCTGGCAGACTGCTTCTCATTCTGTTTTGCATATGTAAATATAACCCTGGGGATAGTCTCCCTAAGGGTAATGGGGGAAACCAGACGTGGACTCCTTGCCCAATGTGCTTAGAGGGATATGGCTGCACCTCACTGACGAGGCCCAAAGGAGGCCGAAACGATCATCTCGGGTTGTCATGTTCCTTGTTCAGAGGAGAATTGCCTGGTATTTCGGGGCTGGACTGACCATGTCAGCGGGATCAGACTGATATACTACAGGAAAGTTTTCCTCTGTGAAAAGCACAATTGGGCAGAAAGAAGCTACTATCAGGTGGCAACCGGGCCATAGAACAAGCTATTGATGCTGCTGTTCGTTCCTGGCAGACTGCTTCTCATTCTGTTTTGCATATGTAAATATGACCCTGGGGATAGTCTCCCTAAGGGTGATGGGGGAAACCAGATGTGGACTCCTTGCCCAATGTGCTTAGAGGGATATGGCTGCACCTCACTGACGAGGCCCAAAGGAGGTCGAAACGATCATCTGGGGTTGTCATGTTCCTTGTTCAGAGGAGAATTGCCTGGTATTTCGGGGCTGGACTGACCATGTCGGCGGGATCAGACTGATATACTACAGGAAGGTATTCCTCTGTGAAAAGCACAATTGGGCAGAAAGAAACTACTACCAGGTGGCAACCGAGCCATAGAATAAGCTATTGATGCTGTTGTTCGTTCCTGGCACACTGCTTCTCATTCTGTTTTGCATATGTAAATATGACCCTGGGGATAGTCTCCCTAAGGGTGATGGGGGAAACCAGACGTGGACTCCTTGCCCAATGTGCTTAGAGGGATATGGCTGCACCTCACTGACGAGGCCCAAAGGAGGCCGAAACGATCGTCTGTGGTTGTCATGTTCCTTGTTCAGAGGAGAATTGCCTGGTATTTCGGGGCTGGACTGACCATGTCGGCAGGATCAGACTGATATACTACAGGAAAGTTTTCCTCTGTGAAAAGCACAATTGGGCAGAAAGAAGCTACTACCAGGTGGCAACCGGGCCATAGAACAAGCTATTGATGCTGCTGTTCGTTCCTGGCAGACTGTTTCTCATTCTGTTTTGCATAAGTAGTTAAACAATCAGAACTGAGGATGAAGGGCTCTATGGTCCTGATGATCTAAAATGAACCTCCAGCACTGTGAGATCTCTCACATGATTCTAGGAAGGCAGATTTTGCTATACTTCTCTAAGGAGCGTTCTCTGCATTTCTGGATGACAAGCCCAATGCAATATAACACTGCATGACATTTAAACTTTGTGCTTTGTATTTTATATTACTTTAGGCTTCAGGTTGTGTTCTTAAGTTTTATTGCATTTAAAGGACCAGTAAATACAGTAGATTTGCAAAATCAACAAATGCATTATAAAAAGACAATGAAGAGCACTTAGTCTGAACTCAATGAGTAGTAGATTTTTTTTCTGACTAATTTCTGTTATGTCTATATCCACTTCTCCTGTATCATGTGACAGCCATCAGCCAACCACAAATGCATATACGTATATTCTGTGAATTCTTAACATGCTCAGTAGGAGCTGGTAACTCAAAAAGTATACATATATAAAGACTGCACACATTTTGTTAATGGAAGTAAATTATTAAATATCAGTAACACCTATATAATATAGGTATCTGTTTGGTGACATCATTAGAAAAAAAGCCCCATTATTTGGTAGCCATTAAAACCAGTCACAAAGTTCCACTATCAATTAGTGAAACTGAATTGTGATTTTAACAAAAACTGCCTAGGGTATATTTAAGCACCATTCCATAACCTGTGTACCTTTACCTAATGTCACTGTACATGATAAAAGCAATCACTGAAAACAATTGTTACATCAAATTACTGTACATGTCCATGGGATGAGAATTGTCTTTCAAACTCTTCCAACTAAACCAATGAAACACAAAAAAAAAAAATGACAAAGGAGATATCTAACATAACAACTTTGCTGTTGCTTCTTATGTATCCATAATTGAGCAACTAATTTGGTTTCACTGCATAAAATATATGAGTAAGATAAGACACTAGCATGACACTCATATACACTTGTAACATAGCTCTGAACATGAAAAGTAACACAAATGTAATGGTCAGAGTGAGGAACAGAGTATAAGAGCTCTATTTACTTATAACTGGTATCTCATTTAATATAACAGAGTAAAGCTATACTAAGTCAGATGTTTCCCATAAAATACATTTTCTTGGATCCCACACCTAAATGCTTAGTAACAGAATTCTTTAAAGGGATACTAAACACAATTTTTTTCTTTCTTGATTCAGATAGAGCATACAATTTTAAGCAACGTTCTAACTTACTCCTACTATCAATTTTTAATCATTCTCTTGCTATCTTTATTTTTAAAAAAAGCAGTAAAGTAAGCTTAAAGGGACACTGAACCCAAATTTTTTCTTTTGTGATTAAGATAGAGCATGACATTTTAAGCAACTTTCTAATTTACTCCTATTATCATTTTCTTGGTATCTTTATTTGAAATGCAAGAATGTAAGTTTAGATGCCAGCCCATTTTTGGTGCACAACCTGCGTTGTCCTTGCTGATTGGTGGATAAATTAATTCACCAATAAAAAAGGGCTATCCAGAGTTCTGAACCCAAAAAAAAGCTTAGATGCCATCTTTTTCAAGTAAAGATAGCAAGAGAATGAAGAAAAATTGATAATAGGAGTAAATTATAAAGTTGCTTAAAATTGCATGCTCTATCTGAATCACGAAAGAAAAAAAAAATGGGTTGTGTCCCTTTAAGAGCCGGACCATTTTTGGTTCAGAACATGAGTAGCACTTGCTGATTGGTGTGCTAAATGTAGCCACCAATCAACAAGCGCTACCCAGATGCTGAACCAAAAATGGGCCAACTCTTAAGCCTACTTTACTGCTTTTTAAATAAAGATAGCAAGAGAACAAAGAAGAATTGATAATAGGAGTAAATTAGAAAGTTTCTTAAAATTGCCTGCTCTATCTGAATCATGAAATAAAGAAATTGGGTTTAGTATCTTTAAGCATTTTTTTGTAATACTACTCGTGTAACCCATCTCACAAGATACAGTTGTCTGACTATAAATTATACAAGTTTACAAATACTATTTATGAACTAATTATGAACTAACATTTAATTAGCTGCTATATCTAAGAGTATAATTTAAAAAAAAATCTGCTCCTTATAATGAGACAATACAACGTGGGGTCCATCCGATAAAAATCGTCGCCCGCAAAAGTCGGCGACGCCAAGAATAGCGCGGGTTTGGTATCCTATATACGGAGTAAGCTAGAAGTTACGCGCGTAGATTTCTGGCGTCGCCCGTAGTTTTTTGGCCCATAGGCTGACATACAAAACACGCGCAATTTGCTATCCAATATACGGCGTAAGGACTTACGCGCGCAGATTTCTCAAAATCTACTCCATTCTCAGCTCGCCACAAATTGAAGGCGCAGGAACCCTTGCACTGACTTAGAAACCAACGTAACTCTCAGAAGGCCTAACAAATGCATGCCTAACAATATACATAGCAGCAGCTTGTTCACAAATAGTTAACCTCTTAAAAGCATTTATTATTCCTGCCCCTGCAAGTGTGTCAAACCAATCACAAACAGCACAACCTCTCACCTGCAGCCTTAAAACACCTGCAAATGCACACCCTCATTAGCCACCATGTTTCCCTTGCAGTATATTGCATTTAGAGTGAGACAGCGTCGTGGGGCACAAGGGGTGCTGGAACCCCTACAAGCCCCTGTTTTGGATGGTATCCCTGCTGCTGAGGTCCCTGGTCATGGTGCTGTAGCTGTCCCTGCTCCAGCTGCTGCCCTCCCTGCTCCTCCTGCTGTTGTCCCTGTTCCTGGTGCTCCCCATGCTGCTGTTGCTGCAGCTGCCCATAGGCCAGCAGGGCCTATAAGACAAAGGCATCAGCAGAGGGGAAGAGCACCAAGGGTACACAGGGTTAGGGTCACCCTGTTTGGGATGACAGAAGTGGAGGTCAGGGAAAAATATCGCTTGACATCTGCAAGCCTCATTAACCTATATGAGGTGTTGAAGGATGATATTGACCCTCAAGCGTATAGGAACCGAGCTCTGACTGGTATGCAGAAGCTGTTGTGTGTTGTACACTTCCTGGCAACTGGCTCATACCAGTCAACAGAGGGGCTTGTGTCTGGCCTAGCGCAGTCTACCTTCTCCAGGATTCTAGGGGAGGTTCTGACTGCTCTAGATAACCAGACACAACGATACATTCATTTCCCCCATACCCCCCAGGAATGGAACCGTCTTAAACAAGGCTTCTATCGACTGGGGGTATTCCTAATGTCATGGGGGCAATTGATTGCACACATGTGCGTATTGTGGCCCCATGAGGAGACAATCCTCTATATTAGCAGGAAAGGGTTTCACTCATTGAATTGCCAGATGGTCTGCGATACCAATCTGAAATTCTTACATGCGTATGCAGGCTTCCCAGGGAGTGCACATGATTCCTACATCCTGCGCCAGACCTCCTTATTCAATATGTTTGAAAATGGAACACTTTCGGGAGGATGGCTGCTTGGTGAGTACCTTCATTCTGTCTGTATATTTCTAATAAAGGGACACTAAACACATATTTTCATCTCATGTTTCAGATAGAGAATACATTGTTAAACAGCATTACAATTCACTTCTATTATATCATTGTATTCATTCTTTATATATCTTATTTTTTTAAAATTCTAATTCACATATATGAGCCAATCATATGAGGCTTCTATGTGCAGCCACCAATCAGCAGCTATTGAGCATATCTAATATGCTTGTCATCAAAAGTTATCTATAGAATGGATAAAATGATCTAATCTAAGTTAATTATCAAGCTGCTAACAATTGCAGGTTCTTATTAAATGGACAGTCTAGTATAAATTGCACTTCCATTATTCAGATAGGCCTTTTAATTTTAATAAACTATCCTGATTACTTCCATTAATGTTTTTATTAAATCTATCTTTTATATGCGATTCATGTTGTGTCCCTTTAAAGCACATGATGTACCTGTAGTAATCCAAACACATATGTTACATGACAGGTGACGCAGGGTACGGCTGCAGACCATGGCTATTAACCCCCTTGGTGCACCCCATTACAGAGCCACAACTCAGGTACCAGGAGGCACACATAAGAACAAGGAATGTCATTGAAAGGAGCTTTGGCCTATTAAAAACCAGGTTCAGGTGTCTGGATGTTACAGGCGGAGCACTACAGTATAACCCCAACAAAGTGTGTTCCATTGTCAATGCTTGCTGTATTCTACACAACATTGCTGTGGACACACGTTTGTTGGGGGACATTGACCCAGAGCAACAGCAGCAGCTGGTTCCTGTACCTGAGGATGTGGACAGGGGGACACTGAGGGGGAATGAAGTGAGGGATTATGTCATCCGGGAATACTTCACCTGTAAGTTACTTATTCATAAGTACAGTAAACCGTAACATTCACATGTATTATGATGTTTGACAGTACCTCACCAACCATTGCATGTGTATATATCATGTCTTGCAGAATTTCAAACTTTGGATTTCCACTGCATGTAAGTGAAACTACTACATCCCAACCCCCTTCCCTTAAAGGGACACTATACCCAAACATATTGTTTCATGATTAAGGATAGAGAAGATAATTTGTAAAAACCTTATAATTTAAATCAATTACCTATTTTCATTTATTCTTTAGATATACTTTAATGAAGACATAGCAATGCACACAGTGAAAAAATCGCAGGAGGCATCTATATACAGCTACTACTCATCAGCTACCAAGCATATCTCGATATGCTTTTCAGCAAAGAATATCAATAGAATGAAGCAACAAAAATAATAGAAGGAAATTATTCAGTTTTTTTGGAATTATCTTCTCTTTCAAAATCATGAAGGAAAAAAAATAGCTTTCATGTCCTTTTAACAACCCTAATTACTGTATATTTCTCATTTGTTTCATTCATGTTTAGTTCACTATCATTAAGAATGAGGATAATGGATATCTATACCTTATGTTCACACCTTCTTTAAATACATTATTAGTTATATATACCAACGTGTCAATTTATATTGGATGTGAGAAACCTTGATGTACATCTTAGAAGTGAATATTACTATATGTACCGTTGAGACACAACCATGTGATGTTGTTTATTGAGCAGGAATATGTCAGAAACATTAGAATAATACCTTTTGGGTCCATTTCAACACAGGTATTATTATATGTTTTACCAATATTACTGTACTAAAACACACCTCACATGGATGTGGATGACAATTAGATGGTAAATAACAGAGGACAAGATTTTTGATGAAATAGAATAATATTTATTTTCTTTTAGGCCTCTTAGATGAGGGGCCTGGAGTGGGTTTTCTGCCTCTCCTGGGTTGTGTGGATCCAGTAGGAGTGCTGGTCACAGACGAGATGCTTGATGCGATGTCCTGCTGGTGGGTGAAATGCTCCACCAAAACACCCAACAGTTGGTTCTGTTCCCTCCATCTGTGGTCACTCTGTATTTGCATGTCCGATATGACTCGCAGCATTTGGGATTGGTTTTGGACCATAGCTGTTACAGATGCTGCCATGTCCCTTTGCAGCTCTATTGATCTCTGTTGTAAACGCTGTTGGCTCCTATGGAACCTGCGTTGGTCCCTCTGCATTCTTTCACACGTTGCCGTTAGACTCTCACATGTCAATGTTTGCCTCCTCTGTAGGGAGATGTATTCCTCACCCATGGCAGAACTCAATGGATCCATGGGCTCTTCACCAGCAGGGACAATAGGCACTGGTTCCATTTCTTGATCCTCAGCTGGAGGTGCAGGCACAGGAATCTCAGCTGGAGGTGCAGGAACAAAAAGCTCAGCTGGAGGTGCAGGAACAAAAAGCTCAGCTGGAGGTGCAGGAACAGAAATCTCAGCTGGAGGTGCAGCCACAGGAATATGAGCTGGACGTGCAGGAACAGAAATCTCAGCTGGAGGTGCAGCCACAGGAATATGAGCTGGACGTGCAGGAACAGAAATCTCAGCTGGAGGTGCAGGAACAAAAAGCTCAGCTGGAGGTGCAGGAACAAAAAGCTCAGCTGGAGGTGCAGGAACAGAAATCTCAGCTGGAGGTGCAGGAACAGAAATCTCAGCTGGAGGTGCAGCCACAGGAATATGAGCTGGACGTGCAGGAACAGAAATCTCAGCTGGAGGTGCAGCCACAGGAATATGAGCTGGAGGTGCAGGGCGATGGATTTCAGTTGGTGGAGCTCTTCCAACTGCTGCTGATGGTACAGATGTCGGGATGGACTGATAGTCCCAATGGCCGCTGGTGTGCATCCACTCAGCCTGCTGGTATAATCCTGTAGTGGCATGATATTCTTGTGGGGGGGGTAAAGACATCTACCCTTCGGGGCTGGCGTGGCTCCCCCTCCAAGCCAAAGGAATATTCCTGCGGCCAGGGCTCCTGACAGGTATCCTCCTGTAATGCAGGCGGCATGATATTGGGATTCTCTATTGAGGCAGTCCAAGCCATGTCATGCCTGGCATACTCCTGCTGTATTATCTGGACCGGTGGTTGAGGTGGACATATACTTTGATCCGGTGTTGGGGGATTCATGGGCGTAGGCACCCTGGTGACTGGAGGTTCTGTGGAGGAGTCAAATGATGAGAGGGATTAGTACAGTCAGATATCTATCCATGTGGGCATACAATGTACATGCTAGGGCCTATCCACATTCTCATGTCAAACTCTATAACATGCATGTGCACATTGAGATTTGTGATATGAGGGTTTTTAATATGCAAAGTATACATGTATGTGTTTCATACAATAGTTCTGTGTACATGTCAGTGATGGAGAAAATGTGTTCTTTAAGTGACACTATGGTTGTGATGACTATGGTGTCCATTTACTGAAAAGTCTACATGTGGCTTGTGGCCTGTGTTACTCTGAGACATGTTAGTATTTCACTATTCCACCTCATATCATGATTTTCAATGTGTTAAGTAGCATTAAATGGACATGCAACCCATATTTATTATTTCATGATTCAGCTAGCCAAGCATGGAATTTTAAACAAACTTGTAATTTACTTCCATTAGCTAATATGCTTCATTATCTTGATATTCTTAGCTGAAATGCATTTCTAGATAGGCTCAGAAGCTGCTGATTGGTGGCTGCACATCAATGCCTCGTGTGATTGCCTCACCCATGTGCATTGATATTTAATAAACTAAGATTATGAAAATAATAATGAAAAATAGATAATAGAAGTAAATTGGATGTTGTTTAAAACTGTATTCTCTATCTGAATAATGAAATAAACTTCTTTGTGTTTCATGTCCCTTTAATGTTAAATCTCATTGTATATTTTGTTGTTAGTAAGCAAAATACCATGCTCCTCATTGTGTACATGAATGTGTGACAATATAGGATGTTATAACTCAAATACATATAATACTAGTGTGTGGGATGTTACTCACCAGCATGCTGTGCTGATGTTGCAGTCCCTGAGTCACGAGCCCCTGGAAGTCCACGGACTGCTGTGAGGCTCAGGGACCTACGAATGAGCTCCTGCCACTCATTGTATTCCGCCTCATAGTGAGGCCCACCTCCTGTTGCCCTCTGGGACATTGCTTCCTGCCCCATCTTCTCTTTGACTCTCCTCTTGCAATCATTCCACCTCTTCTTTAGGCCATCTACATTCCTCCTCTGCTGGGACACACCATTGACGGCCTCCACCACCTTCTGCCAAGCATCTTTACGCCTACGGGCAACTCCTTTGCCCTTCTCTTGTCCAAAGAGGGCATTATGGTTCTCCAGGACAGCCTGGACTAGAGCGAGGTTTTCTGCAAAACTGAAATTCGGACACCTCATACGCTCCTCGTCCTGGGCTGCCTGGCTCCCTCCCTGGGATGTCCCTGGTGTGGGTTCCTCCCTATCCTCTCCCTCCTCCCCCCTTCTATCCCCATGTGCACCCTCTATCCCTCTTCTAAGTGTGCCTGGCCTTGGGGCAACCCCACTCCCATCCTCCCTTCTGGCTCTCCCTCTCCCCACTCCGCTCACTCCCTGACGGGGACCCTGCTGCTCCTCCTGTCCATAATCCTCTCCCTGCGACTCCCCTTCCCTCCTCCCCCCAGCCCTAGCTCTCCCTGACATCCTCACACTACACACACTCACACACTCACTCACTCCCACTTCAATCACACACAATCACAACCAGACACTCAGCCTTTCAAACTGTAAAAGATAAATAAAAAGTGTAGGGTGTTATCAAAAAAAAGTGTTGTGTATTTTGTATATGTGTGTATGCAAAATGTGTGCAATATGAAAAAAAGTGTAAGTAAATGTACTGGCTTAACAATCCAACAATCCGACCTAACTAACTTAATGAAATGCTCCTTTCTCACTACTCTTACCACTAATCTCTCTACTCGCTGTAGTGTGCTGTAGCTCCAAGAACCAACCAAACACACTAAAGAAATGGTGGCTACGCAGGTGTTTAAGTATGATTTTTGAATCTCGTCATTACGTGGCGCATCTCTTAGAACTGGCGTTATTTTTTACGAGTCGTAGGCTAATTTGCATAAAACTACACTTTATTGAGACTTTACGTGAACAAAATACAGGCGCAAGTACTTGCGACGACTAAAAGGTGTATTTGCGCACATTTTGCCTGCTCGTCGGTTTTTCTGACTTACGCCAGTTTAGCATCTGACGGCGCGGAATATTGGATAGCTCGAGTTGCGAGCTGAAACTGCGGGCGACGCGGGTTACCTCGCTTGCGCCGAAAACTACGATCTATATCGGATCGCGCCCCATGAGTAAGGCAGATGTCTTACATTGTAAAAAAACACATTTTTTTCCTGTTTCTTGATGCAAATACTGCAAGTATAGTTGTTAATCTTCTTGTGCATCCTCTGCAAAACACTGCTAAGTTTTATAAATCAATGTGTAAAATATGATAGATGTTTTAAATTTGATGTTTTTGTGGTATCCTTTGTTGAAAAACAGGGAGGTAGGCTCATTAACTTGGCACTATAGGGCAGCAGTTTTGCAAGAATGCTTTTAACAATGTCATATATTATAAAAACACAGCTGCCATCTAGTGATCAAAAACAATCTTTCAAAACTGCTGCTATACAGTTTCCAGACATGTGCATGCTACCTATCTAGGTATTCTTTTCAGCAAAGGATACCATGAGAACAAAGTACATTTGATAAATAAATTGGAAAACATTTTAAAACTGTATCCTCTATCTGAATCATAAAAGAAAAAAAATGGGTTTAATTTCCCTTTAAAGATACTTTTAAATTTACTTATGTTATCAAATTGGCTGCATTCTGTTGCTATCTGTTGTTAAAAAAGCATAGCTAGGGAGCCTTAGGAGCAGAAGTGCACTACTGTGAGCTAGCTGCTGACTGGTGGCTACACACATATGCCTCTTTTCATTGGTTCACCAAATTTATCTAGGTGCCTGTAGTGCATTGCTGATCTGGAGTTGTTAACTATGGGTCAAATTACAAGTAATGCACAAACACTGACAGAATTAAACTTTTAATGTTTACAGGTTAGGGGGCTTATTATAAATTAAAAGTAAAATGTTTGCACAAGAGCTAAAGCCGTCACGGACTAACTTCAGGACTTCGGATATCGCAACCGCACTAACTTTTTCTCCTTATAGACTATTCGAGAGCGCAAACTGGAAAACAAATGTATAGCTTGCACAGTAACCCGATAGAAGTTAAAGGGACATTATACACTCATTTTTTCTTTGCATAAATGTTTTGTAGATGATCTATTTATATAGTCCATAAAGTTTTTTTTTAAACAAAAATGTATAGTTTTGCTTATTTTTAAATAACATTGCTCTGATTTTCAGACTCCTAACCAAGCCCAAAGTTTTATGAGAATACCGTCAGCTACCTTCTCTAGCTTGCTTCTGTTTGTATAAAGGGTCTTTTCATATGCAAAAGAAGGGGGAGGGTCTTATTTCCCACTTGCAGTGGGCTTTCCAACTACCTTTTCAACAGAGCTAAACTGAGAGCTTCTAAGTAAGTTTTTAAACAGTTTTATACTGGATTTTTATAACAGTATCTGTGCATCTTATTCTTTATAGTAGTGTCTATTACATGCAGTTATATGAAAATTAGTGTATACTGTCCCTTTAAACCTACAGAGCTATCCCAAAGGTAGTTATGAATATTTTACATTCCAATGTTCTTCACAAAGAAGAAAATTTTATTTTTAAATATTTATTTATATGTATACTAGTACTAAAGCCCATGTACACGGGCCATTTTTTGCAGTACAGCGGTCCCACCCCTTGCTCTCTCCCCCCTCTCTTTTGCTCTCTCTTCCACCCTCTCTTTTGCTCTCTCTTCCTCCCTCTCTTTTGCTTTCTCTCCCCCCTCTCTTTTGCTTTCTCTCCCCCCTCTCCTTTGCTCTCTCTCTCCCCTCTTTTGCTCTCTCTCTCCCCTCTTTTGCTCTCTCTCTCCCCTCTTTGGCTCTCTCCCCCCCCCTCTTTTGTTCTCTCCCCCCTCTTTGGCTCTCTCCCCCCCACAGCTATATGTTGTGCAATGAAGAGGCACAATCAGGTCTGCCCACCATTACACAACATGCTGCGCCATCTACTGGATGCAAGTGGTTAAGATCATTGCATGGCCCATTAACTAATTATTTGAGGCAGTCCTATTTGGGCTGAACCAATCCAGTGAGAGGCATTAGTAAGTGGAACATAGGGTTGGGGCTGGATGTTAAATCATATAAAACAAAACAAAAACGCAAAAAAACAACTTTCATATATTTTGTTGCTGTCCTGTGAACCTGCTAGCTTTGCTAAAGTGAAAAAGAGAGTTCTGTTCTTCCCCTCTAAGTGCAGTGGAATGTGCCACTGTCACTTCCTGAATCCTTACAGAGCAGGAAAAGAGGCACAGAGAGCAGTGTTTCATCCACATCTTGTTAAAGTAAGATTTTACTGAAAGATTCTGTTATTGAAAATGATAATTTAATGAATGTGGTTTAGTGTTTGTTTACTCTTTTATAGCAGGGTCGTTTTTGTATTTTGTTTACTCAAACTTTACACCCACTAACTTAGCAGCTTCACACTAAATTATAGACTAATAATTATAATTATAGACTAATTTTCTGAACTCTCTGTAGCTCTGCTGTTTTATTACTTTAAAATGCAGTGGTCCCCCCCCCTTGTGTGTGTGTGTCTCTCTATCTATCTATCTATCTATCTATCTATCTATCTATCTATCTATCTATCTATCCATCTCTCTCCTTATGTGTTGTTCTCCCCCATGGTCTCTTTCTCTCTCTGTCTCTCTTCCTCCCCCTCTGACTCTCATCCCTTATGTAATGAAAGAATCTATAAGCATAATTTGCAGCATTAAAGTAAAAAGTATGTTTTAAACATATTTTAATGGGCATGGATTTCTAGATCTCATAATCAGAGCAAGCATTGTGTTATCTGGCAAGAGTTTCTGTTACAATCCTTTTAGACTAAAATCAGATGTTTACTAAGTTGACCAGTTTTCCAAGACACCATTTAAAGGGACATGAAACCCATATGAAACCCATATGCAAATTTAAATAACTTTCCAATTTACATCTAATATCTAATTTTCTTTATTCTTTTGATGTCCTTTGTTGAAAATCATATCTAAATATGCTCAGTAGCTGCTGATTGGTGGCTGCACATAGATACCTCATGTGATTGGCTCACCCATGTGCATTGCTATTTCTTCAACAAAGGATATCTAAAGAATGAAGGCGTATCCTAGCCACTGCCTCACCATCCTCTGACGTCACTGCACGTCACTGACATGAGGAGACAATCCTCTATATTAACAGGAAAGGGTTTCACTCATTGAATTGCCAGATGGTCTGCGATACCAATCTGAAATTCTTACATGCGTATGCAGGCTTCCCAGGGAGTGCACATGATTCCTACATCCTGCGCCAGACCTCCTTATTCAATATGTTTGAAAATGGAACACTTTTGGGAGGATGGCTGCTTGGGGAGTACCTTCATTCTGTCTGTATATTTCTAATAAAGGGACACTAAACACATATTTTCATCTCATGTTTCAGATAGAGAATACATTGTTAAACAGCATTACAATTCACTTCTATTATATCATTGTATTCATTCTTTATATATCTTATTTTTTTAAAATTCTAATTCACATATATGAGCCAATCATATGAGGCTTCTATGTGCAGCCACCAATCAGCAGCTATTGAGCATATCTAATATGCTTGTCATCAAAAGTTATCTATAGAATGGATAAAATGATCTAATCTAAGTTAATTATCAAGCTGCTAACAATTGCAGGTTCTTATTAAATGGACAGTCTAGTATAAATTGCACTTCCATTATTCAGATAGGCCTTTTAATTTTAATAAACTATCCTGATTACTTCCATTAATGTTTTTATTAAATCTATCTTTTATGTGCGATTCATGTTGTGTCCCTTTAAAGCACATGATGTACCTGTAGTAATCCAAACACATATGTTACATGACAGGTGACGCAGGGTACGGCTGCAGACCATGGCTATTAACCCCCTTGGTGCACCCCATTACAGAGCCACAACTCAGGTACCAGGAGGCACACATAAGAACAAGGAATGTCATTGAAAGGAGCTTTGGCCTATTAAAAACCAGGTTCAGGTGTCTGGATGTTACAGGCGGAGCACTACAGTATAACCCCAACAAAGTGTGTTCCATTGTCAATGCTTGCTGTATTCTACACAACATTGCTGTGGACACACGTTTGTTGGGGGACATTGACCCAGAGCAGCAGCAGCAGCTGGTTCCTGTACCTGAGGATGTGGACAGGGGGACACTGAGGGGGAATGAAGTGAGGGATTATGTCATCCGGGAATACTTCACCTGTAAGTTACTTATTCATAAGTACAGTAAACCGTAACATTCACATGTATTATGATGTTTGACAGTACCTCACCAACCATTGCATGTGTATATATCATGTCTTGCAGAATTTCAAACTTTGGATTTCCACTGCATGTAAGTGAAACTACTACATCCCAACCCCCTTCCCTTAAAGGGACACTATACCCAAACATATTGTTTCATGATTAAGGATAGAGAAGATAATTTGTAAAAACCTTATAATTTAAATCAATCACCTATTTTCATTTATTCTTTAGATATACTTTAATGAAGACATAGCAATGCACACAGTGAAAAAATCGCAGGAGGCATCTATATACAGCTACTACTCATCAGCTACCAAGCATATCTCGATATGCTTTTCAGCAAAGAATATCAATAGAATGAAGCAACAAAAATAATAGAAGGAAATTATTCAGTTTTTTTGGAATTATCTTCTCTTTCAAAATCATGAAGGAAAAAAATTAGCTTTCATGTCCTTTTAACAACCCTAATTACTGTATATTTCTCATTTGTTTCATTCATGTTTAGTTCACTATCATTAAGAATGAGGATAATGGATATCTATACCTTATGTTCACACCTTCTTTAAATACATTATTAGTTATATATACCAACGTGTCAATTTATATTGGATGTGAGAAACCTTGATGTACATCTTAGAAGTGAATATTACTATATGTACCGTTGAGACACAACCATGTGATGTTGTTTATTGAGCAGGAATATGTCAGAAACATTAGAATAATACCTTTTGGGTCCATTTCAACACAGGTATTATTATATGTTTTACCAATATTACTGTACTAAAACACACCTCACATGGATGTGGATGACAATTAGATGGTAAATAACAGAGGACAAGATTTTTGATGAAATAGAATAATATTTATTTTCTTTTAGGCCTCTTAGATGAGGGGCCTGGAGTGGGTTTTCTGCCTCTCCTGGGTTGTGTGGATCCAGTAGGAGTGCTGGTCACAGACGAGATGCTTGATGCGATGTCCTGCTGGTGGGTGAAATGCTCCACCAAAACACCCAACAGTTGGTTCTGTTCCCTCCATCTGTGGTCACTCTGTATTTGCATGTCCGATATGACTCGCAGCATTTGGGATTGGTTTTGGACCATAGCTGTTACAGATGCTGCCATGTCCCTTTGCAGCTCTATTGATCTCTGTTGTAAACGCTGTTGGCTCCTATGGAACCTGCGCTGGTCCCTCTGCATTCTTTCACACGTTGCCGTTAGACTCTCACATGTCAATGTTTGCCTCCTCTGTAGGGAGATGTATTCCTCACCCATGGCAGAACTCAATGGATCCATGGGCTCTTCACCAGCAGGGACAATAGGCACTGGTTCCATTTCTTGATCCTCAGCTGGAGGTGCAGGCACAGGAATCTCAGCTGGAGGTGCAGGAACAAAAAGCTCAGCTGGAGGTGCAGGAACAAAAAGCTCAGCTGGAGGTGCAGGAACAGAAATCTCAGCTGGAGGTGCAGCCACAGGAATATGAGCTGGACGTGCAGGAACAGAAATCTCAGCTGGAGGTGCAGCCACAGGAATATGAGCTGGACGTGCAGGAACAGAAATCTCAGCTGGAGGTGCAGGAACAAAAAGCTCAGCTGGAGGTGCAGGAACAAAAAGCTCAGCTGGAGGTGCAGGAACAGAAATCTCAGCTGGAGGTGCAGGAACAGAAATCTCAGCTGGAGGTGCAGCCACAGGAATATGAGCTGGACGTGCAGGAACAGAAATCTCAGCTGGAGGTGCAGCCACAGGAATATGAGCTGGAGGTGCAGGGCGATGGATTTCAGTTGGTGGAGCTCTTCCAACTGCTGCTGATGGTACAGATGTCGGGATGGACTGATAGTCCCAATGGCCGCTGGTGTGCATCCACTCAGCCTGCTGGTATAATCCTGTAGTGGCATGATATTCTTGTGGGGGGGTAAAGACATCTACCCTTCGGGGCTGGCGTGGCTCCCCCTCCAAGCCAAAGGAATATTCCTGCGGCCAGGGCTCCTGACAGGTATCCTCCTGTAATGCAGGCGGCATGATATTGGGATTCTCTATTGAGGCAGTCCAAGCCATGTCATGCCTGGCATACTCCTGCTGTATTATCTGGACCGGTGGTTGAGGTGGACATATACTTTGATCCGGTGTTGGGGGATTCATGGGCGTAGGCACCCTGGTGACTGGAGGTTCTGTGGAGGAGTCAAATGATGAGAGGGATTAGTACAGTCAGATATCTATCCATGTGGGCATACAATGTACATGCTAGGGCCTATCCACATTCTCATGTCAAACTCTATAACATGCATGTGCACATTGAGATTTGTGATATGAGGGTTTTTAATATGCAAAGTATACATGTATGTGTTTCATACAATAGTTCTGTGTACATGTCAGTGATGGAGAAAATGTGTTCTTTAAGTGACACTATGGTTGTGATGACTATGGTGTCCATTTACTGAAAAGTCTACATGTGGCTTGTGGCCTGTGTTACTCTGAGACATGTTAGTATTTCACTATTCCACCTCATATCATGATTTTCAATGTGTTAAGTAGCATTAAATGGACATGCAACCCATATTTATTATTTCATGATTCAGCTAGCCAAGCATGGAATTTTAAACAAACTTGTAATTTACTTCCATTAGCTAATATGCTTCATTATCTTGATATTCTTAGCTGAAATGCATTTCTAGATAGGCTCAGAAGCTGCTGATTGGTGGCTGCACATCAATGCCTCGTGTGATTGCCTCACCCATGTGCATTGATATTTAATAAACTAAGATTATGAAAATAATAATGAAAAATAGATAATAGAAGTAAATTGGGATGTTGTTTAAAACTGTATTCTCTATCTGAATAATGAAATAAACTTCTTTGTGTTTCATGTCCCTTTAATGTTAAATCTCATTGTATATTTTGTTGTTAGTAAGCAAAATACCATGCTCCTCATTGTGTACATGAATGTGTGACAATATAGGATGTTATAACTCAAATACATATAATACTAGTGTGTGGGATGTTACTCACCAGCATGCTGTGCTGATGTTGCAGTCCCTGAGTCACGAGCCCCTGGAAGTCCACGGACTGCTGTGAGGCTCAGGGACCTACGAATGAGCTCCTGCCACTCATTGTATTCCGCCTCATAGTGAGGCCCACCTCCTGTTGCCCTCTGGGACATTGCTTCCTGCCCCATCTTCTCTTTGACTCTCCTCTTGCAATCATTCCACCTCTTCTTTAGGCCATCTACATTCCTCCTCTGCTGGGACACACCATTGACGGCCTCCACCACCTTCTGCCAAGCATCTTTACGCCTACGGGCAACTCCTTTGCCCTTCTCTTGTCCAAAGAGGGCATTATGGTTCTCCAGGACAGCCTGGACTAGAGCGAGGTTTTCTGCAAAACTGAAATTCGGACACCTCATACGCTCCTCGTCCTGGGCTGCCTGGCTCCCTCCCTGGGATGTCCCTGGTGTGGGTTCCTCCCTATCCTCTCCCTCCTCCCCCCTTCTATCCCCATGTGCACCCTCTATCCCTCTTCTAAGTGTGCCTGGCCTTGGGGCAACCCCACTCCCATCCTCCCTTCTGGCTCTCCCTCTCCCCACTCCGCTCACTCCCTGACGGGGACCCTGCTGCTCCTCCTGTCCATAATCCTCTCCCTGCGACTCCCCTTCCCTCCTCCCCCCAGCCCTAGCTCTCCCTGACATCCTCACACTACACACACTCACACACTCACTCACTCCCACTTCAATCACACACAATCACAACCAGACACTCAGCCTTTCAAACTGTAAAAGATAAATAAAAAGTGTAGGGTGTTATCAAAAAAAAGTGTTGTGTATTTTGTATATGTGTGTATGCAAAATGTGTGCAATATGAAAAAAAGTGTAAGTAAATGTACTGGCTTAACAATCCAACAATCCGACCTAACTAACTTAATGAAATGCTCCCTTCTCACTACTCTTACCACTAATCTCTCTACTCGCTGTAGTGTGCTGTAGCTCCAAGAACCAACCAAACACACTAAAGAAATGGCGGCTACGCAGGTGTTTAAGTATGATTTTTGAATCTCGTCATTACGTGGCGCATATCTTAGAACTGGCGTTATTTTTTACGAGTCGTAGGCTAATTTGCATAAAACTACACTTTATTGAGACTTTACGTGAACAAAATACAGGCGCAAGTACTTGCGACGACTAAAAGGTGTATTTGCGCACATTTTGCCTGCTCGTCGGTTTTTCTGACTTACGCCAGTTTAGCATCTGACGGCGCGGAATATTGGATAGCTCGAGTTGCGAGCTGAAACTGCGGGCGACGCGGGTTACCTCGCTTGCGCCGAAAACTACGATCTATATCGGATCGCGCCCCATGAGTAAGGCAGATGTCTTACATTGTAAAAAAACACATTTTTTTCCTGTTTCTTGATGCAAATACTGCAAGTATAGTTGTTAATCTTCTTGTGCATCCTCTGCAAAACACTGTTAAGTTTTATAAATCAATGTGTAAAATATGATATATGTTTTAAATTTGATGTTTTTGTGGTATCCTTTGTTGAAAAACAGGGAGGTAGGCTCATTAACTTGGCACTATAGGGCAGCAGTTTTGCAAGAATGCTTTTAACAATGTCATATATTATAAAAACACAGCTGCCATCTAGTGATCAAAAACAATCTTTCAAAACTGCTGCTATACAGTTTCCAGACATGTGCATGCTACCTATCTAGGTATTCTTTTCAGCAAACGATACCATGAGAACAAAGTACATTTGATAAATAAATTGGAAAACATTTTAAAACTGTATCCTCTATCTGAATCATAAAAGAAAAAAAATGGGTTTAATTTCCCTTTAAAGATACTTTTAAATTTACTTATGTTATCAAATTGGCTGCATTCTGTTGCTATCTGTTGTTAAAAAAGCATAGCTAGGGAGCCTTAGGAGCAGAAGTGCACTACTGTGAGCTAGCTGCTGACTGGTGGCTACACACATATGCCTCTTTTCATTGGTTCACCAAATTTATCTAGGTGCCTGTAGTGCATTGCTGATCTGGAGTTGTTAACTATGGGTCAAATTACAAGTAATGCACAAACACTGACAGAATTAAACTTTTAATGTTTACAGGTTAGGGGGCTTATTATAAATTAAAAGTAAAATGTTTGCACAAGAGCTAAAGCCGTCACGGACTAACTTCAGGACTTCGGATATCGCAACCGCACTAACTTTTTCTCCTTATAGACTATTCGAGAGCGCAAACTGGAAAACAAATGTATAGCTTGCACAGTAACCCGATAGAAGTTAAAGGGACATTATACACTCATTTTTTCTTTGCATAAATGTTTTGTAGATGATCTATTTATATAGTCCATAAAGTTTTTTTTTAAACAAAAATGTATAGTTTTGCTTATTTTTAAATAACATTGCTCTGATTTTCAGACTCCTAACCAAGCCCAAAGTTTTATGAGAATACCGTCAGCTACCTTCTCCAGCTTGCTTCTGTTTGTATAAAGGGTCTTTTCATATGCAAAAGAAGGGGGAGGGTCTTATTTCCCACTTGCAGTGGGCTTTCCAACTACCTTTTCAACAGAGCTAAACTGAGAGCTTCTAAGTAAGTTTTTAAACAGTTTTATACTGGATTTTTATAACAGTATCTGTGCATCTTATTCTTTATAGTAGTGTCTATTACATGCAGTTATATGAAAATTAGTGTATACTGTCCCTTTAAACCTACAGAGCTATCCCGAAGGTAGTTATGAATATTTTACATTCCAATGTTCTTCACAAAGAAGAAAATGTTATTTTTAAATATTTATTTATATGTATACTAGTACTAAAGCCCATGTACACGGGCCATTTTTTGCAGTACAGCGGTCCCACCCCTTGCTCTCTCCCCCCTCTCTTTTGCTCTCTCTTCCACCCTCTCTTTTGCTCTCTCTTCCTCCCTCTCTTTTGCTTTCTCTCCCCCCTCTCTTTTGCTTTCTCTCCCCCCTCTCCTTTGCTCTCTCTCTCCCCTCTTTTGCTCTCTCTCTCCCCTCTTTTGCTCTCTCTCTCCCCTCTTTGGCTCTCTCCCCCCCCCTCTTTTGTTCTCTCCCCCCTCTTTGGCTCTCTCCCCCCCCTTTGGCTCTCCCCCCCTCTTTGGCTCTCCCCCCCCCCTCTTTGGCTCTCTCTCCCCCCTCTTTGGCTCTCTCTCCCCCCTCTTTGGCTCTCTCCCCTCTTTTGTTCTCTCTCCTCTTTGGTTCTCTCTCTCCCCCCCTCTTTGGCTCTAGCCCCCCTTTGGCTCTCTCCCCCCCTTTGGCTCTCTCCCCCCCTTTGGCTCTCTCTCCCCCCTTTGGCTCTCCCACCCCCCCTTTGGCTCTCTCTCCCCCCCTTTGGCTCTCTCCCCCCCCCCCTTTGGCTCTCCCCCCCCTTTGGCTCTCTCCCCCCTCTTTGGCTCTCTCTCCTCCCTCTTTGGCTCTCTCCCCTCTTTTGTTCTCTCTCCTCTTTGGCTCTCTTTCCTCTTTGGCTCTCTCTCTCCCCCCTCTTTGGCTCCCCCCCCCCTTTGGCTCCCCCCCCCTTTGGCTCTCCCCCCCTTTGGCTCTCCCCCCCTTTGGCTCTCTCCCCCCCCTTTGGCTCTCTCCCACCCCCTCTTTGGCTCTCCCCCCCCTTTTGCTCTATCCCCCCTCTTTTGTTCTCTCCCCCCTCTTTGGCTCTCTCCCTCCCCTCTTTGGCTCCCCCCCCCCCTCTTTGGCTCTCTTCCCCCCCCCCCCCTCTTTGGCTCTCTCCCCTCTTTTGCTCTCTCTCCTCTTTGGCTCTCTCTCCTCTTTGGCTCTCTTTCCCCTTTGGCTCTCTCTCTCCCCCCCTCTTTGGCTCTCCCCCCCCTTTGGCTCTTTCCCCCCCTTTTTGGCTCTCCCCCCCCCTCTTTGGCTCTCCCCCCCCTCTTTGGCTCTCTCTCCCCCCTCTTTGGCTCTCTCTCCCCCCCTCTTTGGCTCTCTCTCCTCTTTGGCTCTCTCTCCTCTTTGGCTCTCTTTCCTCTTTGGCTCTCTCTCTCCCCCCTCTTTGGCTCCCCCCCCCCTTTGACTCTCTCCCCATCGCGGCGACACCCGCTTGACCACACCCCTTGTCACGCCCGGCCACGCCCCTCGCTATGCCTGGCCACGCCCCCCATCGCAACGCTCCAGTCGGCCATGCTCCCTGACACTCCGCTTCAGCCTTGCTGAGTGCTGAGTGCCAGGATCCAAACGGTCAGGTATGTTTGTCACGTGCAGTCTCTACTGCGCATGACTGCATCTGACAAACATACTTGGCCATTTATTATATAGGATATCTATCTATATATATAAATATTTTTTTTTTTTAAATATACACTCACCGGCCACTTTATTAGGTACACCTGTTCAATTGCTTGGTAACACAAATTGCTAATCACCCAATCACATGGCAGCAACTCAATGCATTTAGGCATCTAGACGTGGTGAAGACAACTTGCTGAAGTTCAAACCGAGCATCAGAATGGGGAAGAAAGGGGATTTAAGGGACTTTGAACTTGGCATGGTTGTTGGTGCCAGACAAGCTGGTCTGAGTATTTAAAAAACTGCTGATCTACTGGAATTTTCCCACACAACCATCTCTAGGGTTTACAGAGAATGGTCCAAAAAAGAGAAAATATCCAGTGAGCGGCAGTTGTGTGGACAAAAATGCCTTGTTGATGTCAGAGGTCAGAGAAGATTGGGCAGACTGGTTCGAGATGATAGAAAGGCAACAGTAACTCAAATAACCATTCGTTAAAACCAAAGTATGCAGAATACCATCTCTGAACACACAACACATCGAACCTTGAAGCAGATGGGATACAGCAGCAGAAGACCGCACTGGGTGTCACTGCTGTCAGCTAAGAGCAGGAAACTGAGGCTACAATTCGCACAGGCTTACCAAAATTGGAAAATAGAAGACTGGAAAAATGTTGCCTGGTCTGATGAGTCTCAATTTCAGCTTCGACATTTAGATGGTAGGTTCAGAATTTGGTGTAAACAACATAAAAGCATGGATCCATCCTGCCTTGTATCAACTGTTCAGGCTGGTGGTAGTGGTGTAATGGTGTGGGGGATATTTTCTTGGCACACTTTGGGCTCCTTAGTACCAATTGAGCATCATTTAAATGCCACGGCCTACCTGAGTATTGTTGCTGACCATGTCCATCCCTTTATGACTACAGTGTACCCATCTTTTGATGGCTACTTCCAACAGGATAATGCACCATGTCACAAAGCTCAAATCATCTCAAACTGGTTTCTTGAACATGACAATGAGTTCACTGTACTCCAATGGCCTCCACAGTTACCAGATCTCAATACAAAAGAGCACATTTGGGATGTGGTGTAATGGGAGATTAGCATCATGGCTGTGCAGCCGACAAATCCGCAGCAACTGCATGATACTATCATGCCAATATGGACCAAAATGTCTGAGGACTATTTCCAACACCTTGTTGAATCTATGCCACAAAGAATTAAGGCAGTTCTGAATGCAAAAGGTGGTACTAGCAAGGTGTACCTAATAAAGTGGCCAATGAGTGTAGGTATAGGTATATACATATACTATATACATAGGAATATCTATTTAAAAATACATAGAACATTTTCACCTATGTGAAGAACATTGTAATGTAAGATATTTACAGTACATACACACTCAAACACATTATTAAATATTAATTTCAGGTATTTGAGTGGAAAGGACTCCATAGTATATATACATATGTACAGTATCTCACAAAAGTGAGTACACCCCTCACATTTTTGTATATCTTTTCATGTGACAACGCTGAAGGAAATTACACTTTGCTACAATGTAAAGTAGTGAGTGTACAGCCTGTATAACAGTGTAAATTTGCTGTTTAACTTAACACACAGCCATTATTGTCTAAACCGTTGGCAACAAAAGTGAGTACACCCTTAAGTGGAAATGTCCAAATTGGGCCCAAAGTGTCAATATTTTGTGTGGCCACCATTATTTTCCAGCACTGCCTTAACCCTCTTGGGCATGGAGTTTACCATAGGTTCACAGCTTGCCACTGGAGTCCTCTTCCACTCCTCCATGACAACATCACAGAGCTGGTGGATGTTAGAGACTTTGCGCTCCCCCACCTTCCATTTGAGGATACCCCACTGATGCTCAATAGGGTATTGGTCTGGAAACATGCTTGGCCAGTCCATCACCTTTACCCCCAGCTTCTTTAGCAAGGCAGTGGTCATCTTGGAGGTGTATTTGGGGTTGTTATCATGTTGGAATACTGCCCTGCAGCCCAGTCTCTGAAGGGAGGGGATCATGCTCTGCTTCAGTATGTCACAGTACATGTTGGCATTCATGGTTCTCTCAATGAACTGTAACTCCCCAGTGCCGGCAGCACTCATGCAGGCTCAGACCATGACACTCACCATGCTTGACTGTAGGCAAGACACACTTGTCTTTGTACTCCTCACCTGGTTGCCGCCACACACGCTTGACACCATCTGAATAAAATAAGTTTATCTTGGTGTCATCAGACCACAGGACATGGTTCTAGTAATCCATGTCCTTAGTCTGCTTGACTTCAGCAAACTGTTTACGGGCTTTCTTGTGCATCATCTTTAGAAGAGGCTTCCTTCTGGGACGAAAGCCATGCAGACCAATTTGATGCAGTGTGCGGCATATGGTCTGAGCACTGACAGGCTGACCCCCCACCCCTTCAACCTCTGCAGCAATACTGGCAGCACTCGTACGTATATTTCCCAAAGACAAACTCTGGATATGACGCTGAGCATCTGCACTCAACTTCTTTGGTCGACCATGGCGAGGCCTGTTCTGAATGGAACCTGTCCTGTGAAACTGCTGAATGGTCTTGCCCACCGTGCTGCAGCTGAGTTTCAGGGTGTTGGCAATCTTCTTATAGCCTAGGCCACTTTTATGTAGAGCAACAATTCTTTTTTTCAGATCCTCAGACAGTTCTTTGCCATGAGGTGCCATGTTGAACTTCAAGTGACCAGTATGAGAGAGTGTGAGAACGATAACACCAAATTTAACACACCTGCTCCTCATTCACACCTGAGACCTTGTCACAAGTCACATGACACCGGGGAGGGAAAATGGCTAATTGGGCCCAATTTGGACATTTCCACTTAGGGGTGTACTCACTTTTGTTGCCAATGGTTTAGATATTAATGGCTGTGTGTTTAGTTATAAAATATTTACAAAAATGTGAGGGGTGTACTCACTTTTGTGAGATACTGTATATATGTTTATATATGTGTATATATGTGTTTATGTGTATATATTAATTTGTATACATATATACACATATAAACACATACACATATATACATAGATGCCCATATTTAAACATGTATATCCATGTATGTATACATTATAGCCCTTTCTATTCAAATACCTTGTCATACACCATATACCTTTCGAACCCTTATAACTTTTTATTTTTAATATTTATGTGAATAATTTTATCATATATTCTATATATGAGTGTAACACTTTATTTTATGTATTTATGTTGTGCTTGGTGCAATTTTTATTCAGTCCTAAACTTTTATGTGAGGACTTCAGTCTCGCTAACCCGACGAGTTAGTGTTCGTGCTGTCGCATTTACTTTCAACTTGTAATATGAGCGCCACTTGTATTCTATGTGTTTAACCCAGTTGCAGGGGCTTTATTAGGTCAAAAAGGAGCAGTGGTGGAGGGGACTTGAGTGCTGATGTGAGATAGGAGAACGTGCAGAAATTAATCCTGGAGTAGAACTAACAGGCTAATGTTAGGTAAAATATAAAGTCCAGAGCACCTTAAGAACCTTATAAGACTGAAAGCTAACAAGAAGACATAAAGTGAATTGCAAAACCAGACTATAGTCCCCTTAGCTGGAGATATTGAGTGGGCTGCAGTGTAATGGTACACAATGTACCTCAGCAGTCTATAACAGCCAGTGAGTTAAAAAAACAACAAAAACACATGTACGAAATTACTACTTGAGATCATTTGTTTTTCTTTCATACACAAATTGTTCTGTGCCCTCTTTTAAGATATTACACTTTCTTTTTAGTTTATGTGTTTACTATCACATTTTACATCCACCTTTACCTTTTAACAATTGTCATTAACCTTTCTAAAAGGTTAAAAAAAATCATTTCACATATGCACACCAATATTTTAAGACCACACTCATTATATGTGTAATTTAACATTTAAATTACATACGGCTAGATTACAAGTTTTGCGGTATGGGTGAAAAAGCAGTGTTAAGGCTCATAACGCTGCTTTTTCACTACCGCTGGTATTACGAGTCTTGCAGGTTTAGGGGCACCGCACACTTTTTTGGCTGTAACGCAAATTAATTTACGCAATTTGCGTAAAGTCCTTTTTCAATGGGACTTCCATAGCGCCGGTATTACGTCTGCCTGGGAGGCCAAAAAGTGAGTGGTACACCCTATACCACCAAGATCAATACCGTAAACTGAAAGTCAGTAGTTATGAGTTTTGCACTACAAAGCTGTAGCATAAAACTCATAACTAAAGTGCTAAAAAGTACACTAACACCCATAAACTACCTACTAACCCCTAAACCGAGGCCCTCCCGCATCCCAAACACTAAAATAAAATTATTAACCCCTAATCTGCCGCTCTGGACATCGCCGCCACTAAAATAAACATATTAACCCCTAAACCTCAGCATTCCCGCCTCGCAAAGTTAAATATTATTAACTAGTTAAATATTATTAACCCCTAATCTGCTGTCCCTAACGTCGCCGCAACCTACATTAAAGTTATTAACCCCTAATCTGCCACTCCCAACGTCGCCGCCACTATACTATAAAGTTATTAACCCCTAAACCTAAGTCTAACCCTATCCCTAACACCCCTTAACTTAAATATAATTAAAATAAATATAAATAAAACCTACTATTAATAACTAAATAATTCCTATTTAAAACTAAATAATTCCTATTTAAAACTAAATACTTACCTATAAAATAAACCCTAAGCTAGCTACAATATAACTAACAGTTACATTGTATCTAGCTTAGGTTTTATTTTTATTTCACAGGCAAGTTTGTATTTATTTTAACTAGGTAGAATAGTTACTTAATAGTTATTAACTATTTACTAACTACCTAGCTAAAATAAATACAAATTTACCTGTAAAATAAAACCTAACCTGTCTTACACTAACACCTAACCTTACACTACAATTAAATAATTACCTAAATTAAATACAATTACCTAAATTACAAAAAAAACCCCACTAAATTACACAAAATAAAAAAAGAAATTATCAGATATGTAAACTAATTACACCTAATCTAATAGCCCTATCAAAATAAAAAAGCCCTCCCCAAAATAAAAAAAATCCCTAGCCTAAACTAAACTACCAATAGCCCTTAAAAGGGCCTTTTGCTGGGCATTGCCCCAAAGAAATCAGCTTTTTTACCTGTAAAAAAATACAAACACCACCCAACAGTAAAACCCACCACCCACACAACCAACCCCCCAAATAAAATCCTACCTAAAAAAACCTAAGCTCCCCATTGCCATGAAAAGGGCATTTGGATGGGCATTGCCCTTAAAAGGGCATTTAGCTTTTTTTCAATTGCCCAAACCCTAATCTAAAAATAAAACCCACCCAATAAACCCTTAAAAAAACCTAACACTAACCCCCGAAGATCAACTTACAGCTTTGAAGACCGGACATCCATCCTCAACAAAGCCGGGAGAAGTGTTCATCCAAGTGGCAAGAAGTCCTCAACGAAGCCAGGAGAAGTCTTCATCCAAGCCGGCAGAAGTGGTCTTCCAGACGGCAGAAGTCTTCATCCAGACGGCATCTTCTATCTTCATCCATCCGGCGCGGAGCGGGTCCATCTTCAAGACATCCGGCGCGGAGCATCCTCTTCAATCGAAGTCTTCTTGCAGAATGAAGGTTCCTTTAAGTGACGTCATCCAAGATGGCGTCCCTTGAATTTCGATTGGCTGAATTAAAGGTGAAAAAATCCTATTGGCTGATGCAATCAGCCAATAGGATTGAGCTTCAATCCTATTGACTGATGCAATCAGCCAATAGGATTGAGCTCGCATTCTATTGACTGATTGGAACAGCCAATAGAATGCGAGCTCAATCCTATTGGCTGATTGGATCAGCCAATAGGATTGAAGCTCAATCCTATTGACTGATTGCATCAGCCAATAGTATTTTTCACCTTTAATTCTGATTGGCTGATAGAATTCTATCAGCCAATCGGAATTCAAGGGACGCCATCTTGGATGACGTCCCTTAAAGGAACCTTCATTCTTCGTTAGCCGCGGAAAAAAGAGGATGCGCCGCGCTGGATGTCTTGAAGATGGACCCGCTCCGCGCCACATTTATGAAGATAGAAGATGCCGTCTGGATGAAGACTTCTGCCCGTCTGGAGGACCACTTCTGCCGACTTGGATGAAGACTTCTCCCGGCTTCGTTGAGGACTTCTTGCCACTTGGATGAAAACCTCTCCCGGCTTTGTTGAGGATGGATGTCCGGTCTTCAAAACTGTAAGTGGATCTTCGTGGGTTAGTGTTAGGTTTCTTTAAGGGTTTATTGGGTGGGTTTTATTTTTAGATTAGGGTTTGGGCAATCGAAAAAGAGCTAAATGCCATTTTATAGGCAATGCCCATCCAAATGCCCTTTTCAGGGCAATGGGGAGCTTAGGTTTTTTTAGTTAGGATTTTATTTGGGGGGGTTGGTTGTGTGGGTGGTGGATTTTACTGTTAGGGGGTGTTTGTATTTTTTTTTACAGATAAAAGAGTTGATTTCTTTGGGGCAATGCCCCGCAAAAGGCCCTTTTAAGGGATATTGGTAGTTTAGTTTAGACTAGGTTTTATTTTTATTTTGGGGGGCTTTTTTATTTTGATAGGGCTATTAGATTAGGTGTAATTAGTTTACATATCTGATAATTTCTTTTTTTATTTTGTGTAATTTAGTGGGGGTTTTTTGTAATTTAGGTAATTTTATTTAATTTAGGTAATTTATTTAATTGTAGTGTAAGGTTAGGTGTTAGTGTAACACAGGTTAGGTTTTATTTTACAGGTAAATTTGTATTTATTTTAGCTAGGTAGTTAGTAAATAGTTAATAACTATTTAGTAACTATTCTACCTAGTTAAAATAAATACAAACTTGCCTGTGAAATAAAAATAAACCCTAAGCTAGCTACAATGTAACTATTAGTTATATTGTAGCTAGCTTAGGGTTTATATTACAGATACGTTTGTATTTAGTTTTAAATAGGAATTATTTAGGTAATGATAGTAGGTTTTATTTAAATTTATTTTAATTATATTTAAGTTAGGGGGTGTTAGGGTTAGGGTTAGACTTATGTTTAGGGGTTAATAAATTTAGTATAGTGTCGGCGACGTTGGGGGCGGCAGATTATGGGTTAAGAAATGTAGATAGGTGGCGGCGATGTTAGGGGCGGCAGATTAGGGGTTAATAATATTTAACTAGTGTTTGTGATGCGGGAGTGCGGCGGTTTAGGGGTTAATATGTATAATGTAGGTGTCGGCGATGTCAGGGGTGGCAGATTAGGGGTAATAAGTATAAGATTAGGGGTGTTTAGACTCAGAGTTCATGTTAGGGTGTTAGGTGTAAACATAAAATTAGTTTACCCATAGGAATCAATGGGGCTGCGTTATGGAGCTTTACGCTGCTTTTTTGCAGGTGTTAGACTTTTTTTCAGCCGGCTCTCCCCATTGATGTCTATGGGGAAACCGTGCACAAGCACATAAAACCAGCTCACCGCAGCTTTCAGCAGCGCTGGTATTGGAGTGCGGTATGGAGCTCAATTTTGTTCTACGCTCACTTCTTGCCTGATAACGCCGGGTTTTTGTAAACCTGTAATACCAGCACTGTAGGGAAGTGAGCTGTGACAATAACTTGCAAGTTAGCACCGCACCCTTCATAATGCAAAACTCGTAAACTAGCCGATAGTTTTTTTACATTTTGAAAAACTTTGTTTGAATATGCTTTGTAATTCAGCTATCAAAGCACATCTATTATGTTGTAAATTTGAATTATGTTAATATTAAACAAATTATACTTTTTATTGCAACTGAAAATTGGTTTTAAAAATATACAAATTACATGGCATTTAGAAATACTTGTATGTGGCAACTTAAGCTGGCAACTCTTTGGCATAGATAGGAGTGATAATACTGTATCAAAAGGAAACAGTTAAAGTTGTATATATAATGTATTGCCCCCATATAATTGTTTGGCATCTAGGTATGCCATGTGATTACTTCTGATAATTCACACTTTTCTCTTTTCTCACTTTTACTCTGTCCTATTCCTTACTCCCCAAGGGATACAGGGTATGGTTGTAAAGCCTGGTTGCTCTTGCCTGCCACCCATAATATTGAACCAGAGTAAATGGTATATAATCTGTCCCATACAAAAGACCTGATCCCTGAATGTGTGTACTCTTGGTGTACTTAAATGGATACTGAACCCAAATTTTTTATTTCATGATTCACTGAGGATTGTGCAAATTCGCTAATATAATTAGCTATTGGAAAGACTTGCAACTAACTCTCTGAACTCCTTATCAGATAATCAAGTCCACTCACAGCTTTTATTTTGTACCTTGCGTGCTATCTGTCACTGGAGGATCGCTATACCACAGCTAAAAGAGTCACTACTACTGCTGTCGGCTGTTTCCGAATTTGGTCCAATCAGAGAGCCCGTCTGGGACAGCGCCCACATAAGTGACGTCATCGCGCTAACGGCTGTAACTTACCCACAGAGAACATCGAGTGGAAGGTCTGGGGTAAGCCCTTGTTTGCTAGCAAACCGACACGGAATAGAGCTATTGTAAGTGTACACTGGACTATTTCTATTTGCACCATGAACTCTTTCTGCTATTGCAACATTTATATGGCGGCAACTTAAGAAGTTTTTACTTACGGAGACGTCCGTTTTTACTTGTTATTATTTTTGTCAATTAAATTGTGTCTCATTTTAGATACGTTATTGTCCTTGTTATATTTCCAAGTATCAAACATATTGTCTTATTTTTAGCACCTTTAGCTGTAGCGCTCCTGGTTCACTCCCCCTTTTTAGTCATTTCACTTACCTATTTTGGGAAAACATAGGTATTCTCAGGAGTTTGGTGTTGTTCACCCTGCGCTCACTGGTTTTAATATTTTTTGTTTTGTCTCTGTTTCCCATCCAATGAGCAGCGGGTGGTGTGTATTCTACTAAAGTATTCTAGACCTAATTCAGTCTCTTGTGATAAATTCTTTCTAATATTGTCACTTATCACATTTAACACTGTGCACTTTACACTTTTTTAAATCTTCACATAAAGCATCTTATGTTTTAATATTCGACATTGTTATATATATTATATATTTTTTATACTAGCCAGAAGTGATTCACATCTTTTTATATATATTCTTTTTTCACACACTATGTCCTCCCCTTCCAATATGGAGGACATCTTCTCATTTAGAGAACACCTGTATAAGGAATTACACAATCACAAAGGAGATGATAATAACACTGATTTGGAATATGAAAGTCTAGAAGAAATTCTAATTAAATTAGAAAAACTCCTAACTAAAGAATTAAAACAAAAAACTGAGATTATTTTTCTAAATAAATACACTGTGAAAAATCTAATCCCAAAGGGTCTGACATTAACTAAAACTTGTGCTTTTCCCCTTAAAGAAAATTTCCAAAGAGAATGGGAAGAAGTACTATCTAAAGCTTCGGCTGATTTAATGGAGATCCTAAAAAGATCTAGGAAGGATACTCTAGTAGATATAGAAAAAGAAATATTAGAAATTAAAGATAAACTTAAAGATAAGAAATCCTTATCTTTTAAAGAAAAACAAAAAGACATGATTGAAAGACTAAACACTTTAAATAAGGATATTTTGAAAACCAAATGGAAGAAATTAGAGAGAGATACCAAAAAACCGGATCAAAATACTAATAGTGAAACTAATTTGAGGGAGTCTAATATCCCTAAGGAGAATTGGACAATAGTCAACCATAATAAAAAGAAAGAAAAAAGGAATTACAATTCTTTTAGAACTAACACCTATGATTATAGAGAGAGAGACAATAGGGACTCAAATAGAGATCTTAATAGATCATGGAGACCGAATTACTCAAATCACAATAGAGTATATAATGATAGGTACTATAATTATAGGAACTATAATACATATGATAATATAAATAATTATCACACTGAAGGCAGATATAATGATTATACTAATTATCCAGATAGAGAGGCACCTCCTCGTATAAATAAACCCATTTGGGACAAGAAAGAAAGATGGGAGACACCTATAAGAAATAGATACTCACCCCTTGTTCATGCAACAGAGAGAACCAGACATAGGGAAGCTGACACTCCTTTTTTAGTGAACAGCCCTCCAAGGGAGGGCACCTCAAAGGATATTCTGGGAAACAACCAGATAAGTGTATGGGGACAATATCCACAACAACAAAAAAACAAAAAAAGACCTCTAGAGGAACAAGAGGGAGTGGGATCAGCACAAGAGGCAAAGAGAGGGAGATAAAGATAAATGGAGTTTTTAATATCAGTAATACTACACTACAAGATGAGGAAACAAAGATTTTGAGCTATGGTCTCTCTTTTGCCCCGAGTGTTAGATTAAACAAATTCAATACACATATCCATATAAAGAAATTTGTTAGGAACCTCACCCTTAAAAGATTTTTTATGAAAAGTCCCCTTGAAAGAATGTCCATGACTAAAGATAAAATAAAAGAGGATAAGTTTATCCATACCAGCTTAAAATCCAAATCGACATTTAATCCTGTCTCCGCTAAGGGAACTCACCTTGAAACTTTTGAACAAATGGTTTTAAAAGATCTAAAGAGTAGTAAACCATCAAAATTTATGAAAACTAACTTGACTAAAAAAGAGACCATCATTTTGGATAATTTGAAAAAGAACCATAATATAACCATCAAGCCCGCCGACAAGGGCGGCGGGATTGTGATTATGGACACAAGTTATTATGATATGGAATCTTTAAGATTACTGAATGACAATAAAACTTATAAAAAACTTGATCTAAATCCTACTAACAAGTTTGCTGCTCTTTTAAGAAGGCTTATAAGAGAAGGTAGAGACTCAGGAATTTTAAATGAGAGGGAGGTGGAATACCTGGACCCCATCCTTCCTAGGGTCCCGGTGTTCTACTTCCTTCCGAAAATACATAAGAACCTCACTCAACCCCCAGGGAGACCGATTATTTCGGGCATAGGGGCACTATCCTCCAATCTCTCACAATATGTGGACACTTTCCTGCAAAAGTATGTAAGGAATTTGGACTCATATTTGAGGGATTCCACCCAGGTCCTAAATATTTTTGAACAAATTGTTTGGGAGGATGACTTTATTCTAGTGACTGGAGATATTACTTCTCTTTATACAGTAATTGACCATGATAAAGGGATTGTAGCTATTAAAAAATATTTAGATGAAGATTCAGAGATGAGACCAGAACAAAAAGATTTTTTATTAAAAAGTATCTTGTTTATATTGAAGAATAATTACTTCATGTATAATAACAAATTCTACTTACAAATAGAAGGTACGGCTATGGGCACGAGGTTCGCGCCAAGTTACGCCAACTTATTTGTTGGCAATTGGGAAGAGTCTTTCTTCCAATCGGGTAACTATGGCGCGGACCTCGTGCTCTATAGACGATACATAGATGACGTTTTGCTGATATGGAGAGGGTCTGAATTAAATCTACTAAAATTGTTCTCGGATATGAACTCTAATGATAAAGGTCTTGTATTTACCTTTAATCACAGCAAAGATAAGGCTGTCTTTCTAGATTTAGAAATTATGGCAATCAACAAAAACATAGAAACAAGAACACATTTCAAAGAGGTTAACTCTAACAGTTTTATTCATTCTAAAAGTTGTCATCTCCAGCAGTGGAAGGACAACATTCCCGTAGGCCAAAGTCTGAGAGTAAGAAAAAATTGCTCTAGACCCTCAGACTTTGAATACCAAATAGAGTCCCTAATCGAAAAATTTAGAGATAAGGGATATGATGAGGAAGTTGTCAATAGGGCTGTAACAAGAGCAAGGAACACTGATAGAAAGAGCCTCCTCACATATAAACAAAAGACAACCAAAGAGAACTCAGATTTAATTGACGTCCCATTTATAACAGAATACAATGTAGATCATGGCATCATGAGAAGAATTCTAAATAAACACTGGGCCATCCTAAAAGCTGACCCAATATTAGGAGATGCACTCCCTCACAAACCCAGATTAATTTTTAAAAAGACAAAAAATTTTAAAACAATACTTGCGCCTAGTTCACGTGAGACAAATCAGAAACCAAATTTCATACAAAAAGATTTACAAGGGGGAAAAATATCAGGTTTCTTTCCTTGCTATTCATGCAAGGCATGCACACATAGTGATAAAAGGAAAGTTATCACCATTCCAAATTCAGGAGAAGAAATCACTATTAAGCAATGCATTAGATGCACCACAAAGGGGGTAATTTATATTCTTAAATGCACATGTAATTTGTTTTATTTTGGGGAGACTAAGCGTATGATCAAAGACAGGATAAGAGAACACCTATTATGCATTGAGAAGGGAATGGTAGACACTAATCTATATAGGCACTTTAAATCTGTACATAAGGGCAATACCAAAGATTTAAAGTATTGGGGTATACTTCAAGTTAAGCAGAATTGGATGGGGGGGGGGGAATTTAGAAAAATTTCTGAAAATCAAAGAGGCTGAATTGATTTATAAACATAACACTCTGTTCCCGGCTGGTCTAAATTCTGAACTAGATATTTCCCCATTTTTATTTGACTAATAGCAGCTATGTAATGCACGTTTTTGCACCTTATTATATTACACATATAGTATCAATTTAGACCCACAATATGACTATCTTTACTATGCTCCAAGTACTCACTGTTTTTAATTATTGTTTTTTATAAATGTTTTTATTAATTGTTTTTAATAAATGTTTTAGTACATAATTTTAATAAAAATGATTGTCTAAATAGACACAATATTAACTATAGGGATCATCTTTAAGGGAGCTCTGTGAAAATTAGTGATAGAGACTACTCTTCTCTATATAGTTGCTTGCCAATACCATCTTAAATATTAAAGACCGCCTTAGGTAATACTCCCAGGTGTGTTATAACCAATGAGAAGCAAGCTATACCTTTAAATGGAGATACACCTGTTGCAGATCATTCATCTTGAGAAAGCCCTGTAAAGGGAGAAACGCGTTGATGTACTGCAACAACCACTAAGATTTACTACATGTAGCTGGAGCTACCAAAGTGTTCACTGAGGATTGTGCAAATTCGCTAATATAATTAGCTATTGGAAAGACTTGCAACTAACTCTCTGAACTCCTTATCAGATAATCAAGTCTACTCACAGCTTTTATTTTGTACCTTGCGTGCTATCTAGCACTAAGAGCAGGTATCTGTCACTGGAGGATCGCTATACCACAGCTAAAAGAGTCACTACTACCGCTGTCGGCTGTTTCCGAATTTGGTCCAATCAGAGAGCCCGTCTGGGACAGCGCCCACATAAGTGACGTCATCGCGCTAACGGCTGTAACTTACCCACAGAGAACATCGAGTGGAAGGTCTGGGGTAAGCCCTTGTTTGCTAGCAAACCGACACGGAATAGAGCTATTGTAAGTGTACACTGGACTATTTCTATTTGCACCACGAACTCTTTCTGCTATTGCAATATTTATATGGCGGCAACTTAAGAAGTTTTTACTTACGGAGACGTCCGTTTTTACTTGTTATTATTTTTGTCAATTAAATTGTGTCTCATTTTAGATACGTTATTGTCCTTGTCATATTTCCAAGTATCAAACATATTGTCTTATTTTTAGCACCTTTAGCTGTAGCGCTCCTGGTTCACTCCCCCTTTTTACAAACATATTTCTTGTGTGGACTCTTGTCATAATCTTGCTAGTACTTCAGATCATTTTTGGGGACTTGTTTGTAAAGGGTTATATTTTGGAGGTTTAAACATTTATTTCTGATCATAAAACCTAGGACTTTATTGTATGAATCTTTGATTGACTCTGAGATGTTCTTATCATTAGCATGCCTGGTGGGATAAAATATATCTTGAGAAATATTTGGCACACTAAAAAGTGTGATAATAAAGAAATTTCTACTTTTTAAGTAAGGGACTCAGTGTTAAAAAATGAGTAGAACTCGATACTGTATGGTAAGCATGCTTATTAAATTAAAGTGAATGTCAACTTTCATGAATCAGTGCCCGGTTTTTAAAAAAACTATTAAAAACAGGGGCACTTTCATTCATGAAAGTTTACATTGCGCTGGATTTTACAAATACTTACCTTCTTCTCCTGAAACACCGGATCGCCAATCCCACGCCTGCAGCGTCTCTGTACTTCGTCAGCAATGACTAAATCGGCTTTCTCCAATCACGGCTTCCCCCCCAGGAGCGTTCATCTGGTGAGGCCACGCTGTGATTGGAGGAAGCCGGTTTTGTCATTGCTGTGTTAGTACAGCAGGAAGAAGCAGGCGGGGCGATCAGTGATCCGGTGTTTCAGGAGAAGAAGGTATTTGTAAAATCCGGTGCAATTTAAACTTTCATAAATAAAAGTGCCCCTGTTTTTAATAGTTTTTTTAAAAACCGGACACTGATTCATGAAAGTTGACATTCACTTTATAGAGACAGTCAACACCAAAAATGTTATTATATAAAAAGATAGATAATCCCTTTATTACCCATTCCACAGTTGTGCATAACCAACACTGTTTTATTAACAATTGTTACCTCTGTAATTACCTTGTATTTAAACCTCTGCAGTCTGCCCCCTTTTCTCATTTCTTTTGATAGACATGCATTTTAGCCAATCAGAGCTGATGGGACACACATGAACTAACGCCCTCTAGCTATAAAAAACTGTCAAAATGCACTGAGATAAGATATGGCCTTCAAGGGTTAGAAATTAGCACATGAGCCTAGCTATTTAGCTTTCAACAAAGAATACCAAAAGAACAAAGCAAATTTGATGATAAAAAAAAGTTTTATTTGGACTTTACTGTGCCTTTAAAGAGAATAAGCTTAATGATCCAAGCTTGAATCTGTAATTTATAAAAAAAAACCCTGCATAGTTCTGTTTATCATCCTAACTATAAGAGTTTAGCTGACATCTTACACAGTACAATGAGTGAAGCACTAAGAAACATAGATCTAAGAAACTTTTTTTCCCTGATGTTAGATTTACTGATGATTGAAAGCTTAATGAGATGGTCAAATGGTAGAGATGTTGGTTCAAACAAAAGAACCAAGTTTGAATATTCGGGATGGAGGTTGATGTCCAGAAATGATGTTGATGTTTAACTGAAATATGCTTATACACTTTAACAAAAGAGTAATTTACCCTAAATCCAAAGGGTATTTCAGGAATAATTTTTAATTGGCAGGGCAGTTGACAGACTTCTAAGGAAGATAAATTATAGTAGCTTATTGTCAGATTGCTATAAGATAAAAAAGGGCACAGACATTTGTCAGATAACACAGGTTTACTATAAGAGACCATGTAGCACAAACTTGTAAAAGGGTAAGGTAGCATGAGTTGCTGTAGAGCACTGGTTTTCAAACCTATTCTCAAGACTCCCCAACAGGCCATGTTTTCAGGGTAACCTTGGGTGAGAGCAGGTAAAATAACCATGTTTACTAATCAGCCGATTATTTCACTTGTGCTCCAGTTCAGATATCCTCAAAATGTGCCCTGTTAGGGAGGTCTGAGGACAGGTTTGAAAACCAATGCTGTAGAGAGGTCAAATAGCACAGGTTTGCTGTGGCAAGACCAGGCAACATAGGCTTGCTGAAAGGGACAGTAAGGTCAAAATTAAATGGTATGGATAGAACATTACATTTTAAATAACTTTCCAATTTACTACTATTATCATTTTTTCTTTATTCGTTGGTATCCTTTATTAAAGAATAATCCTAGGTGAGCTCAGGAGTATGCACGTGTCTTTAGCCATCTGGCACAAGTGTGTTAAAAAAATGTTTTGCATAGTGCAATGGGTAGAGGTTCTTTTGGGTATTGTTTTTTATCTTTCTGCTTTGCAAGTCTTGATATTTTGGCACACTACCTGCATGAAAATTTGCCTGAAGGGCTAGTAAGTAATGAAACTGTGTAAAGGTGAATGTTTAGAAAGAGGTGTGCCACATTTATTTTAACACTTTAGCTTGCTACTTTAAAGTACACATAAATAATATACACAATTATTGCAAGTGCTATCATCATTATATGTTTCTCAAATGAGTAAGATGCCATTGTAATTTTACCTTATATCCTACTGTACAGGCTCAGCCCGTAAAACAGAGACAACGCAGCTATAATATTAATTGCCTAATTCCCAGGCGTTCCCCTTCTTGATTTAAGAACAATAAAGCATCTAAAAGAAAAAAACCCCCACAAAGAAACACAATCAATCTATCCAAAAATATATGACTGGAAACTGTAGGGGATGTTAAAGTTTAAATCTTGTATGTGATTTTGCCAATTTACCCTGAGAAAAATATGTTTTATTTGTGAATGTGGATAGAGAAAACTTAAAGGGACATTAAAGTTGTTTTTTTATGCATCAGAAATAATTTATTACATGGGGGAAAAAAAAGTTTCAATACAATTTAAATCATTTTGTTAGTAAAATATTAATTGTTTTGCAGGCCTGGGACACACCCAATGAAAAGCCTTTGGAATGTTATTTATCTTTCTTATTTTTTTTTGTGGCCAGTTAGACAGATATAGTGACATATCAACTACTCACTGTGCAGCTTGAAGGAATTTAAAGGTTCTGCATTTTCCTGAATGCACAAGACCCTCTCTGGGCGGAGTGGAAATACTGGAAGAATAGAACAATGAAATAATGAAAGTGTATTGCAAAGTTGTTTTTTATTATGCATAAATATTTCATGGAGATGGACATTTTGAGTTTCCAGAAGTGCTAATGTCTGTTTTGTATCATTATGAAGGGAAGTATCTGTAGTATTGTACATATCGAGGCACAGACATATAAGAGTTAAATACAGAAATGCGGTATGCTTCATAACAGTAATACATTTCCGCTCTTTTTGTACTGGACGTGAGCCAATGATTGCTATGCACATATGCCGCTTCTGATTGGTTTACTAACCATGTTCAGCTTAAACAAAGTTTAAACACATAGTTATAGGCAAGCAATAGCATAATAGTAAATATTATAGCATATTAGAGCTTTTTATAGCTGCACATTAATGTTAATTTAAAATGCAATTATATAAAATGAAAATACAATCTATGAAACATTTACAGAGAATATTACACAAATTGTGTTACTTAAAACGGTTAACAATCAAGGTTTTATTATACTCAAAAAAGTGCACAACATGTAATGTGATATTATTTCCCATTTAGGGTTGTCAGGTGACAAGTATTTAACCAGACAGTCCTGTATTTCCTCTTAATATCCAGTTAACGTTAAATAAAAAACTGGATGCTTCAATGTGACTGATCTGAACCTGATATGGCTCTAGGGCCATAAAGATGGTCTAAGGTTGAATGTAGGTCATACACAATTGGGTTTATTTTGAGTTTCAAGGTGGGCAGAAGGCTGGCAAGAGCTAATGGACCATGGGGTCTTTTCTAAGGTCTGCTACTGATCTCCCCCCATTATTTTCCCCTGATCAAACATTATTTCTGTAGAGAAGAACAGGCAAACATTTAATAATCCCTTAATTCTAGTGAAACCCTCAGCTGGAGGATGTGATAGATCGGGGTAACCTACCATCACAGCTGAGAAACACAGACCAAGATGAACAACACTAATTAGTGATTCAGCACAAACATTACCGGGTTACTGAACCAAAATGTTTTCTTTCATGATTCAGATAGAGCATGCATTTTTAAGCAATTTTCTAATTTACTTCTATTATCAATTGTGCTTTGTTCTCTTGATATCTTTATTTGAAAAAGCAGGAATGTAAGCTTATGAGCCGGCCCATCTTTGGTTCAGCACCTGGAAAGAGCATGCTGATTGGTGGCTAAATGTAGCCATCAATCAGCAAGCACTATCCAGGGTGCTGAACCTAAAATAGGCTGTCTCTTAAGCTTACATTCTTGCTTTTTCAAATAAAAATACCAAGAGAACAAAAAAAATTGATTATAAGAGTAAATTAGAAAGTTGCTTAAAATTGCATGCTCTATCCGAATCATGAAAGAAAAACAATTTGGATTCATATCCTTTTAAGTATTTTTTGTTTGTTAACACCTTCTTTTATGGGGACAGTTTGACAGCAGATCATGCATGCTCTATTTGAATCATGAAATAAAAAATATTGGGTTCAGTATCCCTTTAATTCCCAAGTCAAGCTAGAAAATCATTCTAGTGTTGCAGTCAGTAATACAGCACATTATTACTAGAATGAAACTTTTTGTTTGCCAAATACATAGCTAGTAAATTAACTAGACATAGATAATCTTATTGGTGCAAACTTTTGTGATATATTTTCAGTTTCTCATCTGTTTGTCATATGATTTTGAATAATGTTATAGGCTTTTCAATTCTTGTTTCCTGAGTGTTTATAATAGCTCCCAATAACAATATGTTGCAAACTGTGGGTTACACAATATTTGTCTTTAATGAGAACTAAAAGGAAAATATCACAATAAAATGACTTAATTTTTTAGTCACATTTACCCACAGGCTGTCTTTTATATTCTGTTTTTGTATGATTTAATTATGGAAAATAAGCAATATTTTTTCCTGGTTTGAATATTGCTGGTAGGGATGATACACTTTTTCGTGTCAAATTTGAGTCTGTTCAGAAAGACTTTTGCCAAACTGAGACAGTTTAACCCCTTAACGACACGCGTCGTACAGGGTACGTCTTGCACAAACTGGTCTTTAAAGACCAGCGACGTACCCTGTACGACGTTGGGGTTGAAAGCGGCTGGAAGCGATCCTGATCGCTTCCAGCCGCTTTCCGGTTATTGTAGTGATGCCTCGATATCGAGGCATCACTGCAATAACATTTTTCCCCATCCGATGCAGAGAGAGCCACTCTGTGGCCCTCTCTGCACCGGACATCGATGCCGCGATCGTTGGTGGGTGGGAGCAGATGTGGGAGGCGGGTGAGCGGCGATCGATGGCTTACCGGTGGGCGGGATCGTGGGCGGGATTGCTGGGGGTCGTGCACGGACGCGCGCGCGTGCACAGGGGAGGCGGGCGGGCGCATGCACGGGGAGGGAGCGGGTGGGAACCGTTACACTATGGAACAGTGTGGTTTCTATTTAGAGGGAGAGAGGGGGAATAAATGTGTTAATCAAAGTGATCTGGGAGGGGGTGGGGGTTTAGTCTTGGGGGGGGAAGCTACACTACAGAAAAAGTGGGGAAAAAATAAAAAAATATAAATTTTTTTTGTAAACTGGGTACTGGCAGACAGCTGCCAGTATCCAAGATGGCTCCCAATAATGTAGAGGGGGAGGGTTAGAGAGCTGTTTGGGGGGGGGGATCAGGGAGGTTTGGGGCTAAGAAGGATCCTACACAGCAGCATATGTAAATATGCTCCCCCCAAAAAAAAGAAGAAAAAAAAAGATACCTTTTATTTTAGTACTGGCAGACTTTCTGCCAGTACTTAAGATGGCGGGGACAATTGTGGGGTGGGGGAGGGAAGAGAGCTGTTTGGGAGGGATCAGGGGGTCTGATGTGTTAGGTGGGAGGCTGATCTCTACACTAAAGCTACAATTAACCCTGCAAGCTCCCTACAAGATCCCTAATTAACCCCTTCACTGCTAGCCATAATACACGTGTGATGTGCAGCGGCATTTAGCGTCCTTCTAATTACCAAAAAGCATTGCCAAAGCCATATATGTCTGCTATTTCTGAACAAAGGGGATACCAGAGAAGCATTTACAACCATTTGTGCCATAATTGCACAAGCTGTTTGTAAATAATTTCAGTGAGAAACCTAAAATTGCGAAAAAAATTAAGTTTTTTTAAATTTGATCGCATTTGGCGGTGAAATGGTGGCATTAAATATACCAAAATGGGCCTAGATCAATACTTTGGGTTGTCTACTACACTACACTAAAGCTAAAATTAACTCTACAAGCTCCCTACATGCTCCCTAATTAACCCCTTCGCTGCTGGGCATAAAACACGTGTGGTGCGCAGTGGCATTTAGCAGCCTTCTAATTACCAAAAAGCAACACCAAAGCCATATAAGTCTGCTATTTCTGAACAAAGGGGATCCCAGAGAAGCATTTACAACCATTTATGCCATAATTGCACAAGTTGTTTGTAAATAATTTCTGTGAGAAACCTAAAGTTTGTGAAAAAATTTGTGAAAAAGTGAACTTTTTTTTTTTATTTGATCGCATTTGGCGGTGAAATGGTGGCATGAAATATACCAAAATGGGCCTAGATCAATACTTTGGGATGTCTTCTAAAAAAAATATATACATGTCAAGGGATATTTAGGCATTCCTGACAGATATCAGGGTTCCAATGTAACTAGCGCTCATTTTGAAAAAAAGTGGTTTTGAAACAGCAAAGTGCTACTTGTATTTATTGCCCTATAACTTGCAAATAAAGCAAAGAACATGTTAACATTGGGTATTTCTAAACTCAGGACAAATTTTAGAAACTATTTAGCATGGTTGTTTTTTGGTGGTTGTAGATGTGTAACAGATTTTGGGGGTCAAAGTTAGAAAAAGTGTGTTTTTATCCATTTTTTCCTCATATTTTATAATATTTTTAATAGTAAATTATAAGATATGATGAAAATAATGGTATCTTTAGAAAGTCCATTTAGTGGCGAGAAAAACGGTATATAATATGTGTGGGTACAGTAAATGAGTAAGAGGAAAATTACAGCTAAACACAAACACCGCAGAAATGTAAAAATAGCCATTGTCATTAAGGGTAAGAAAATTGAAAAATGGCCTTGTCCTTAAGGGGTTAAATAAAATGGACATGTTTTTGTTTTTGCAATCAAATTGACTTTTGTAAATACCTAAGTAACGAATTACTTCCAAATAACAAATACTGACAGTGTAGCAACAGTGAAATCATAATTTAGTCATTACACAAATACATTAGCGTTTAAAACAACTAAAATATTACACTCCCTATGAAGGATAAAGAGAAACAAAGGTATTAACAAAATGTGAAATGCTGAACTCTAAACTATTAGTAATAACCTGCGAATGCATTATATTGTTAAGCACTAAAAAATATTACTCTCAACTCATCATTTCCCACTGTTTAGCAGTGATGCTGTACGCCATCAAATTGCAGTGTTGTGTAAATGAGAGCAACCTCCGTTAATGGGTTACACATTACTACTGGTTTTCATTCTCTTTTTCTAAATGCTCTTTTCATCCACACCTAGAAAGCACCACAAAGCAGATTGACAGTCTCTCTACCTAAAATATAAACGTTAAAAAAATAAATAAATGTAACTGAATTATTATTTTAAAGCATTGCATTATAAATGTCAAGTTATGAAATCACCAAATGAAAAAAGAAAACTACACTAGAATATATTTTAATATGAAGCCTGAGCTATATTTAAGTTATTCACATTATACACTGGTATGTGTGCGTAATAAAGGTTATCACCAGGTGAGGAGATAGCTACTACAATTCCCGAGGCACTTTGCAGCAATAACAGGCAACCCTCCCCCTCCTCTTATTGACTGATCAGGCAGGGTTGGGCGTAGCAGAGCTGATCACAAAGTTTCACCCCGGAAGCAACAGGTAAATTACACTCAGGCAGAAGGAGAAGTCATGTAAGAAAACCGATCAGGTGTAGCTGTCTTGTTACCGTGTCCCTGTCCATTTTACAGCAGATCCCGTGTACACCAAACACCACATAGAAGACTGTCTGTGGATGTAAAGATGGCTGTAACACAGGAGGTGGTAATGAACTTTCTGCTGGGGCATGGAGGAAAAGTGAAGAATTCCGAACTTGTCAGGGAGTTTAAACCACTGGTTGACTCTCCTGACCCACTGGAAAAAGCCAACAACCGGGAGCTGTTCAAGAGCTTTGTCAACAATATAGCAGTGGTGAAAGATGAAGAGGGAGGCAAGTTTGTTGTGCTGAGGAAAAAATATTGGAACTTACTGGCAGAAAGGAATCAAAATGGAGCAAGAGAGCAGGATAAAGAACCCGCAGGGGCAGTCCAAATATTGCCTGAAACCCGAAGTCTATCCGATGCAGTACCCAGCAACCAACAAAGGAGACCTTCCAAACAAGATTTAACTTTAGATAAGGAAGAGTTACAGCTAACAGGTATAGATAATACTGGTCCAAATGCTCAACCAGTCACCAATGCTAATGAATACAATACTGCTGATGAGTCTAGTCAGAATGAAAAGAGGGAGTCTGTGTTTGCAATTGTAGCTAGGATGGATACTGCTGGGCCAGCACCTGTTCCTAAAGCTCAATCTAAGGAGTCTGCACAGAAACCCTATATGTTGCCTCTTAGGTACCCACAGCCTTCATCCTCTTTTGATGATACAGAAGACCAAGAGGAAAATAACTATGAACAACAGAAAGTTGTCAATACAGCTACATCTGAGATTACCAAACCAATTCAAACAAAATCCCCCCATGTCAGTAGGAAACAATTTGATGATGCAGGCTCCAAATCCCCCCATATTAAGAGATCATCCAAAATGATAAAAGTTAGTGAGGAGAACAAATACATTGATGTTGTTCCTCTAGATGCAAATGAGCATGAATGGCTAGTGAAAGCCACAAGTGGTCGCTGGAATCACAGGTTACATGGATTGCTTCTAACTGAAAGTGAGTTGGCAGAGAAAAGAGACTTCATCTCTGGATTTACTGCTCTACACTGGGCCGCCAAGAGTGGAAACACTGATATGATCAAAACATTAATTGAGGTATCCAAAAAAGCTGAAATCAATCTCAATGTGAATGTCAAATCACATGGGGGTTATACCCCACTTCATATTGCAGCTATTCATGACCATAAAGACGTTGTCAATCTGCTAGTAGTAGAATACAATGCTAAAGTACATCTCCGAGACTATAGCGGGAGGAAGCCTTACCAGTACTTAAAGAAAGGAGCCCCTGCTAAGATAAGAATTCTTTTGAATGATCCACAAGCTCATAGCCTTGAACAAGCAATCCCTGCCAAGAGAAATTCAAAGGTTGCTTCTTCCATATTGGGCACTACCACTGCTTTCCTTGGTGTCATTTCTGATGACATAATTTTAACTGATCTGGCTAAAGGACTAAAAAAGCCAGGACCCTTAAACAAGTTCTTTACTGCACCAGCAGTGCATAAGAAAAAGCTCAAACCAAGAGACCGCTATCCCTCCATTTCCTCCCTTAATGAAGAAATTGAAGAAGAACCAGGAGAACCTGTTGGAAAAAGGAGACCATTGTCTGACTACCTGCACCATTAGTTTATTTGTCCTTTTAATCCTTTAAAATGATTATGAAAGATCACAGATTAAAAATTAATTACAATTTTCTTTCATGATAAATGTTCAGTAGAAACAGTTAATATGAAATCTAGCAGGGGATTCACTGCATACTGTTGCAAATATATCCTCATTGGCTGAAAGAGGCAATCTCAGAGCTTTATTGATGGACAAAACTTTGACAGCTTAAAAAGAAGAAAAAAATTATAGAAAACTGTTGTATCCCTTTTTGTATCTTTTTCCATTTTATTAATATTTTTTTCTTCTCTTTTGATTTACAATAGCACTTTTTCTTCCTAGCACTGGCAATCTGAGTTAGCTTTATGTACTGTTTGATAATGGAGTATTCCAGCCGCATTATTTTAAAGTACCTTTATTAAATATAATACACAGGATGCTTGAAACTTTGTTACTCTAAGTTTGGACACTATGTATTACATATAATAAAGGTCCTTTTAAATGATGTGGCGGGAACACACTCTATTATTTAATTCAAAAGCGGTTTGGCAAGCTGGATATTATTATTATTTTTTAAATATGCTGTGACATAATATAGCAGTGCTTGACAAATCCCAGGGAGCCAAACTCAGAAGTTTTCTTCTGACTTCTTTTCGGAGTATTGTACATATATCTATAATAAATCACTTCTAGGACACCAAATGTATGGCTGGCTACCCAATATTGGCTACTAGGTTCATATAATATCATGCCCTATAATATATTTTTTTGTATATAACTACATATTGTCTTTATATAGTGGTGCTGCCAAAAAGAAGGGTTTAAAGTGAATGTAAATTTTGATGCTAAAGTGCCCGGTTTTAAAAATTCGATTAAAAACAGGGGCACTTTAATTAATCAAAATTTACATTTCACTCCTGTTGTGAAAAAAAAACCTTATCTTTTTAAACTTGACAGCAGCTCCAGCTTCCTCCGGTCGTTGCAAGCCATTTCTGATGTCAGAAATGATGGATAGGTCATCCTCCAATCACGGCTTCCCTCCCGGGGGAATCAGTGTCTGATTCAATGCCGTGATTGGAGGAAGCCGGATTCCTCATTTCAGACCCAGGAAGAGGCTTTGCGACGGGTGGAGGAAGCTGGAGCTGCTGTCAAGATTAAAAGGTAATTTTTTTTATTTTTTTTTTCACAACACAAGTGAAATGTAAATTTTGATATATTAAAGTGCCCCTGTTTTTAATCGAATATTTAAAAACAGGGTACTTTAGCATCAAAATTTACATTCACTTTAAGAAACAGGTTTAGTTCATCCATTTAAATGTCTACTATTTTAAAAAGAAGCAATATGTATAGTCTAGCACTGACTTTATTACACATGAGCTTTTGCAGTTGCGTCCTTTAGTTTAACAAAGAATTGTCTATCAATCAGGATCTTTTGAAATGTTTTCAGTGTATTTTAGCCAGTTGTGTTAAAGAAACCAAACTCATTCTGACAAATTATGAAATGAGAAGAAAAAAGAAGTCTTACAGTAATTTAGCTAAGCAATGGGGTATTTTTTTCACAAACATTTTCCCCCCTGATGTTTAAAGGACTAGTCTACTCAAAATTAAACTTTAATGATTCAGATAAAGCATGCAATTTTAAGCAACTTTCAAATTTACGCTTATCAATTTTCGTTCTCTTGGTATCTTTAGTTGAAAATGCAAGAATGTACGCTTAGGAGCCGGACCATTTTTGGTCTAAATGTAACCAATCGGCAATTGCTACCCAGGTGCTGAACCAAAAATTGGCCGACTCCTAATTTACATTCTTGCTTTTTTTAAAAAAAAAAAAAAATATACAAAGAGAACAAATAAAATTTGATAATAGGCGTAAATAAAAAAGTTGCTTAAAATCGCATGCCCTATCTGAATTATGAAAGTTTACTTTTGACTAGACTATCCCTTTAACACACAATATCTATGTCTTGCTATTTTAGATTTGAGATAATTTCTTTACAGGATTACATTAACCTTGCTTGGATGTTTACATTTCACCACTTTTTGTTTTGCAGTTCTGTATATTGAACACTAGCACTATATGATTTGTTTGATCACTAATTAGCAGTTTACATGTATAAGCACTGGCCAGGCATGATGTCCTCCTGACTATAAGCATATGATGCTATGAGTTTGCATACACTTTTAAAAGAGGAAACTGCCAGTGGTGAAACAGTTTTTTTTTATTTTAATTTTATTTTTTTAAATTAAATATGAAATGATGTTCTACTGTAAAATATTGGTAGCGTGCCTTTAATTCATGTCAGTCGTAAGCTGTTAGTGCTAAAGTGATTTCCCTATTATGTGTCAGTAGCTTTTTTTTTTCTTTGATAATTTTTTTTTATTAATAATTGCAAAGTTTTGCCATTGCTAATAAGCGATACATATTTTACATAGCAATTTGATTTTTTTTCACATAACTGATTCACTTATTGATTATTATGGTGGTTGTAAAAATGTTGTTTTCCAACAGTATTTGGGACACTTTATAGAAATGTACTTATTTCAAAGAGATGTTAAAGGGGCACTGAACCCAAATTTTTTCTTTTGTTATTCAGATAGAGCATGCAATTTTTAAGCAGCTTTCTAATTTACTCCTATTAGCAAATTTTCTTCATTCTCTTGGTATCTTCAATTGAAAAGCAAGAATGTAAGTTTAGATGCCGGCCCATTTTTGGTGAACAACCTGGATTCTTCCTGACTGGTGGATTAATTTAACCGACCAATAAACAAGTGCTGCCCAAAAATAGCTTAGATGCCTTTTTCAAATAAAGATAGCAAGAGACTGAAGAAAAATCGATAATAGTAATAAATTAGAAAGTTGCTTACAATTGCATGCTCTATCTGAATCACGAAAGAAAAAAATTGGGTTCAGTTGAAATAAGAAGTGGGGCAAGTTGTGGCCTAGGCAGCACATAAGACTTTCTTAGACTTCCTTTGCTTTCTCTATCCTCATATTTTTTGATCAATCATCACACTTTTACTCCAGTAAAGTAATATAATTCCTCAAAACAGCTGCACTCCCACTTGTAATCTGCCCTGCTTTTTACATACAGTGAATCACTTTTAATCTAGGTCTTTTTGTCATGGTTAAGCCCATTTGAATTTGCATTTGGCTTTACTTAAAGGATGATTCAGATAGAACATTCCAATTCACTTGAGCACTGTATGGTAGCAGTATTTGCATCAGTGTTTGCAACAATGTTATAAATTAAGCACTATAAGGTGGCAGTGTTTGTAACAATGCATAACATTGTTAGAAATATTGTTGCAAACAATGCTGCCATATAATGGTTAAGACATGCATGCTTCTGAGCATATACCTAGGTATGCTCTTTTAACAACGAATGCCGAGAGAACAATGTGCATTTGATAACAGAAGTTTAAAATTGCAGGATCTGAATCATGAAAGTTAATTTTGACCTTAATGTCCCTTTTAAATGCAGTGATTATTATGTTTAAGTAATCAGAAAGAAGCTGTATAAGACAGAGATGGCTTTATTTGCTTTAATAAAATGTTATGAGTTCCCTGTACCATGTAATTTATGGTTAGTGGATGTTTCAAAGAGAAAATAAACATTTCTGCTTTGACAACCATTCCTGCATATGTTTATACTAATTCCAGATTGTCAGTGGTAGGTGGCAAACATAGGTGTATCTTCACTGAAGCATCCACCAAAAAAGCTAAACCACAAATACATGGGATTATCAATTATTTTCCAGTTTAGTTTAGCTGCATTTTGACATGATTGCATAATCTGTGATACTAACTTCTTCACCTGATCATTTTTAAAACTAATACAAAGATTTTTGTTTTTGATTTGATTGTTTCTGCTGAGTAATGTTTACAGTAAAAATATGGTCTTCAGATACAAGCTAGAACCAGGTTGTTTTCCTCTCTACCAGTTGAGCAATTTACCAATTGTGCAATTATAATTCTGTGTGTGTGTGTGTGTATGTGTATATGTGTGTGTGTGTATATATATATATATATATATATATATATATATATATATATATATATATATATATATATATATATATATATATATATATATATATATATAATTTGTGTATATTAGAAATGGATAGATCTATCTGTATATTTTTGTACCATTCAAGCAAAAATTGAAAAAGGATTAACCTTTTATTCCAAGGTTTCTATGCAGTCTGGAGTGCTTACTAAGACTGTGTGTGTGTATATGTGTGTGTGTGTATGTATATATATATGTATATGTGTGTGTGTATGTATGTGTGTGTGTGTATATGTATATATATATATATATATATATATATATATATATATATATATTCTCATGTTAGTGGTGATGTGATGTATATTTTTAATAACTGGAATTAAAACATTGTTTCTTTTATCATTTTAAATATGATCTCTACCTTTTGTGTGCTTAAAATAAAATTTGTATTTTCAAAAATTGTTAGTGTTTGTGTTTTTATATTGTTTTTAAATTATACATAATCTGATTAAAGGGACATGAAACACAAATTTTTTTTCTTTCATGATTCAGATAGGGCATGCAATGTTAAACAACTTTCTAATTTACTTCTATTATCAAATTGTCTTTGTTCTCTTGGGATCTTTTGTTGAAAAAAGCTCAGGAGCGTGCACATGTCTGGAGCACTATATGGCAGCAGTTTTGCAAGAATACTATCTTTTTGCAAGAACCCTAGCTGAGAGCTTTATTTCCTGCCATGTAGTGCTCCAGACACCTACCTAGGTATTTCTTCAACAAAGAATATACCATGGGAATAAAGCAAGTTTGATCATTTAAGTAAATTGGAAACTTAAAGGGACACTGAACCAAATTTTTTTCTATCGTAATTCAGATAGAGCATGCATTTTTAAGCAACTTTATAATTTACTGCTATTATCAATTTTTCTTTGTTCTTTTGCTATCCTTTATTTGAAAAAAGAAGGCATCTAAGCTAAGGAGCCAGCCAATTTATGGTTCAGAACCCTAGACAGTACTTGTTTATTGGTGGGTGAATTTATCCACCAATCAGCAAGAACAACCCAGGATGTTCACCAAAAATGGGCCGGCATCTAAACTTACATTCTTGCTTTTCAAATAAGATACCAAGAGAATGAAGAAAATGTGATAATAGGAGTAAATGAGAAAGTTGCTTAAAATGATGTGCTCTATCTGATTCACGAAAGAAAAAAATTGGGTTCAGTGTCCTTTAAATTGTTTGCTGTATCTGACTCACAAAATACAATAATTCTTTTATTTTACTCTTATTAGAGCATACTTATGGCAATATAAATGTTAAGTAATATCAATAGTTTTGATCCTGCCCAAGACTACTTAAATGTACAGCTCCAGCATAAATTGATTTTTATGCCTCTTTAATTATAATATCATATTTGATACATTGTTTAAAAAATATTCATAAAATAGAGCAAATCTTTCTTTAAAGGGACATTCAACTTCTAAAATTTCAGTTCTGCACATAAAATTGTACTTTGTTGATATGTTAAACTTTTAAATGTATTTGTTATTTTTCCATTTTTTTCACTTGGCATCCTTTTGAAGCGTAAATCTTATAGAAGCTCAGGAGGGTGCACGTGTCTTTAGCATTCTATGGCGGTAGTATTTGCAGCAATGTTTGTAGCCGTGTTATACATTGTTGCAAACCCTGCTCCCATGGATTTTTCAAGACCAGCAAATTTAATAATAGAATTGTAATGTTTAAAATTGCATGCACTATCTAAATACTGAATGTTTTATTTTGACATTATTGTCCCTTTAAGGATATTTTTGCAAAACAAAAATGTTACAGCTATTTAAAATGATAATGAAAAGAACAGAGAGTTGTTCATGTTACTCATGGGATAGAAGCTCCTATAGTTCACTTGGTGAACACCCCATAAGTATCTGATTTTTAACAGAAGGGTTGATGTTAATAAAGATATGATACAAATGAACAGGCTCTAAGAATTATGCAAGTTTAATTTTAACTTTCCTATCATTTGAAGGTAATAAAAGTCTAAAATTTAAATTATAATATTTTAATCTAATCAAATACTCTGATAGAAAAAAAAATTGCATTAGATCATATGCTTGTTTGGTTGACAGCTATGCAACCTCTGCTAGTTTTTCTACAGTAACTGTAAAATATTTGTTGTTTTTATTAAGAGGACATAAAGCACTTTAATCTAACCATTTATGGGGAATTCTAAGTGGAGCGCAGTCAATAGCATAGGGCACATTATCTTTCGTGCAACCTCACACAAAGAATAACACACAATCCCAATTTTTGTGTTTTATGATCATCTCTCACAGGACTTCGTAAAACATTTTTTTTTTTGTATAATATTAACCCCTTCACTACTTGGACTTTCAGACAAAAACTTGACCAAAATACTGATGTATTTTTGCTATCGCTCCATTTAAACAGAAATAGAGCATTGTGGTTTTTTTTTTTATTTACCTGTTAAAACTATATATATAGTTTTATATATGGTCTTCTCAATTGTACTTTATTTCAAAAGCGTGACGTTTCGGGGAGTTTGTCCCCGAAATGTCACGCTTTGGAAATAAAGTACTGTATATGTTGCATGCAAAAGTTTAGGCACCCCTGACAATTTCCATTATTTTCATTTGTAAATAATTGGGTGTTTGGATCAGCAATTTCATTTTGATCTATCAAATAACTGAAGGACACAGTAATATTTCAGTAGTGAAATGAGGTTTATTGAATTAACAGAAAATGTGCAATATGCATCAAAACAAAATTAAACAGGTGCATAAATTTGGGCACCCCAACAGAAATAATATTTAGTAGAGCCTCCTTTAGCAGAAATAATAGCCTCTAGACGCTTCCTATAGCCTGTAATGAGTGTCTGGATTCTCGATGAAGGTATTTTGGACCATTCATCTGAGCAAAATATCTCCAGTTTAGTTAGGTTTGATGGTTGCCGAGTATGGACAGCCCGTTTTCAAATCACCCCACAGATTTTCAATGATATTCAGGTCTGGGGACTGGGATTGCCATTCCAGAACATTGTACTTGTTCCGGTGCATAAATGCCAGAGTAGATTTTGAGCAGTGTTTTGGGTCGTTGTCTTGTTGAAATATCCAGCCCCGGCGTAACTTCAACTTTATTCTCAAGTATCTGCTGATATTGAGGGGAATCCCTCAACTTTAACAAGATTCCCAGTATCGGCACTGGTCACACAGCCCCACAGCATGATGGAACATCCACCACATTTTACTGTGGGTAGCAAGTGTTTGTCTTGGAATGCTGTGTTCTTTTGCCGCCATGCATAGCGCCCCTTGTTATGACCAAATAACTCAATCTTTGTTTCATCAGTCCACAGCACCTTCTTCCAAAATGAAGCTGGCTTGTCCAAATGTGCGTTTGCATACCTCAAGCGACTCTGTTTGTGGCGTGTGTGCAGAAAAGGCTTCCGCATCACTCTCTCATACGCTGAATTGTTAAATGATGCACAGTGACACCATCTGCAGCAAGATGATGTTGTAGGTCTTTGGAAGTGGTCTGTGGGCTGTTTTTGACCGTTCTCACCATCCTTTGCCTCTCCGATATTTTACTTCTAACCTTAACAAGAACTGTGCCTGTGGTCTACCATTTCCTTACTATGTTCCTCACAGTTGACACTGACAGCTTAAATCTCTGCGATAGCTTTTTGTAGCTTTCCCCTAAACCATAATGTTGGACAAACTTTGTTTTCAGGTCATTTGAGAGTTGTTTTGAGGCGCCCATGTTTCCACTCTTCAGAGTGGAACAACAACTTGCAATTGGCCACCTTAAATACCTTTTCTCATGATTGGTCTATGGATGCACCTGTCTATGAAGTTCAAGGCTTAATGGGCTCACCAAACTAATTGTGTGTTCCAATTAATCAGTGCTAAGTAGTTAAAGGTATTCAAATCAACAAAATGACAAGGGTGCCCAAATGTATGCACCTGTCTAATTTCGTTTGGATGCATGCACATTTTCTGTTAATCCAATAAAACTCATTTCACTACTGAAATATTACTGTGACCTTCAGTTATTTGATAGATCAAAATGAAATTGCTGATCCAAACACCCAATTATTTATAAATGAAAATCATGGAAATTGTCAGGGGTGCCTAAACTTATGATCTAGGCCCATTTTGGTATATTTCATGCCACCATTTCACCGTCAAATGCGATTAAATAAAAAAATTGTTACCTTTTTCACAAACTTTTGGTTTCTCACTATATTATTTACATACCGCTTGTGCAATCATGGCACAAATTATTGTAAAGCTTCTCTGTGATCCCCTTTATTCAGAAATAGCAGACATATATGGCTTTGTCATTGCTTTTTGGTAATTAGAAGGCCACAAACTGCAACTGTGCAACATACTTCTATTATTCCTGGCAGTGAAGGGGTTAATTAGCTTGTAAGGATAATTTTAGCTTTAGTGTAGAGATTACCCTCCCAGGCTCCCACATGACACTTCCTGCCCCCTGATTCTCCCCCCTCCAAACAGCTCACTTCCCTCCCTCACCCCCACTGGTCACCCCATCTTAGGTACTGGCAGACAGTCTGCCAGTATAAAAATTTAAGGCATTGTTTTTTTTTATTATTATTATTAAATATTATATTATATTTTCTGCTGTATAGGACCCCCCTTACCCTCCAACCTCCATTATCCCTTCCAATAACCTCTCTAATCCTCCCCCTCTAACTATTGTCCGCCATCTTTGCTATTTTTATGTTGTATTTTTTTTTTGTTTATACATATGCCAACTATAGAAGGCAAAATTGACCCACCAAGAACAAAAATTCTATTAACCCCTTCCTGACGGTACTTATATGTTACATCGGAACTTTGTTCCGATGTAAAAAATTGAAATCATGCGATCATTCATGAGATCACATGATTTTAATGATGGGATTGGGTCAGGGGGGGAGAGTCTATGATGCTAGGTATGCCCACAAGCCCACAATCCCAGTTAGGAAGCCGTTATGGCTTCAGTACAGCCTAACGGCTAGGACGTTCCATTGCATTCTAACTGTGCTAAATCCCAGCGCAGTCAGGACTGCATGGAATGTCCTAACGGCAGTAAGGGGTTAACATTTTGAATGTGTTATGGTTATATAGGGTCATTATAATAACAAAGTGAAAATAAAATAGTATTGTGGTAACACAACAAACTGAATGTACAAATTTGCCCCATGTAAAACGCAAATGTAATATTACTTGAAGAGGGGAAAAAAATTCTACCTAAAGAAACAAGGGGTTGAAATTATAAATAAGGAGAACTTCCTTTTTTCGTGTGGAGAAATTTATCATAAATTCTCCACTCTATTCAAACAATGCAAATTAATACGTGCAATTTTTTCATACATTTTTGCGCACCAGTGCGTCTCTCCAAGGGAGAGCTGCAAAGAACTTGAAGAATGTAAAGGCAAATTCTCCTAGCCTTTGATAAATATAGCTTATAATGTTCAATTGCTGCTATACTGTATACTCCTGGATATATAATTTTTTTTTTTTATGTAAACAGGGATTTGATTATATTTTACTTGTAGAAAATAGGATTATTATTACTTGTGAAGCACCACCACACAATGTAGGGGTACACAATGACGCAAATACATGGTAACCAAAGCTTATGCACTATTGCACAAAAAGTGCAAAGGAAGTTAGGCAAACAATTTTATTATTATTATTATATTTTATTTATGAAGCGCCATCATATTCCGCAGCGCTGTCCATGGATACAGTTCATTTAAAGGGCCACTGTAAGTAAATATTTTCTATGCCTGTTACTAACTAACTACCCCAAATACGCTTTTTATCAATAGCATTTCATTAACATATCTCTACCGTATATCAGAAATCTTGCAAATTTAATTGTTTTCCAAACCCACTCCATGGGTATCCTTTGCTCTGTACCAATCCGTTTACAGTACCTAGGTTTCAAAATGGCGCGTTAAACACAAAGTTATTGGTTTAAGCATTTTGAACATGCAGTGCTGAAAATAGTGGGCAGGATAACGTGACATCATCGGCGAATAAAAGATATAACTTTTAGAACGTTATGAAACTTTGTTTTGGAGAAAATATAGGTCAGTAGGTTTTAATTAATGTTTATTAACTTTAATATGTTAGTTGTTTAGCTTAAAAATTATAACAGAAAGTAATCCTTTAAATAAAACAATAATATAAAACTTCTAAGAGACAGGACAAAATTTACTAACACATACAGGAGGAATTGAGGGCCCTATTCCCGTGGGAATTTACAATCTAGAAGGGTAGGACTAGGAGGTTGATAAACAGGAGGTGAGGAGGATTGAGAAAGATGTTAATGCAGAGTTAGAGGAGGGAAATGTTGTTATTTAAGATACATATTATTGAGTTGGGTGGTAGGCTTCTCTGAACAGAAAAGTCTTCAGAGAGCATTTAAAGGAAGAAAGATTAGGGCAAAGCCTCACAGCACGAGGGAGAGTGTCCCAGAGTGTAGGTGCTGCACTACAGAATGCCCTTGTCCCACCTTGAATGTCTCCCCTGACCTGCTCTGCTTCTTTGTGCTTGATGCGGTCATACTGCTGGGAGCCTGCGACTTCCTCTACAGAGACAGAGGACAGGAGCGGTCTGGTTGTGACATTGATTGACTCAGTAACTGAAGCGCCGCCCCCTGTCATCTGCTGCCTGGGACCGTTAGACTCACTTGGTCACTTAGCTGAGCCAGCCCTGGACTAGCTTTGCTGTCAGCAGACTCAATCCCAAGTTGGATCCTCCAAATAAGGCAAAACGGTGGATGGAGTTTAGCTACTGAAAACAATTACTGCAAACAAAATGTTTGTTTTAAAAATATTTAGACTAATCTGTTATTGTATAGCAAGACAACAGAAATATTGTGCAATTAGATTGTACACTCCCATTACAATATTTTCTGCTGTCTTGCAATAAATTAACAGACTAAATATGGAATACAAATTAGATGCATTAACAGCTTGCTTGCAGCAATTATTTTTCAATAACCACTCCCCACCCACTACTTGTCTAATTTGGAGGAGCCTGGTCTGTGCACTTCCAATCCTCAGAGTTAAATTACAGGAAAGGGGGGCATCATAAATTATAAAAGTGTATTACAAAGATGTTTTACTGTGAGAATGTAAAATGTTAAATATTGCAAATGTTTAATGGAGGAGGAGTTATCTGCCCAAAACAGCTTACAATCTACAGGTTGGAGGTAGAGGAGACTAAAGGCTGTGACACACTACAAGCGATGCAGCTGCTTCGCACCGCGCCGCATCGCTTCTGAAGTTCAATTATTTCATCTCTGAGTGCTCAGCTACGCGACCTGATGCAGCAGAGTGCTCAGAGATGAAAAGGCAGGACACACTGAGCGCGCACAGCTGCATCTACACGCTGCGCACCGCTCCGCTTGCAGTGTGTCACAGCCTTGAAGGTGTGTGGTTGCTTGTTATGTGGATTGTAGCTGCAGAAACGAGATAAGATTTTTTTTTGGTTGGTTGGGACAAAGAGGAGACAACTAGGCTGAGACTGCAGAGAGGCAATTAGTGACCTAGCTGAGTAAAGAAGAGGAGATAACAGGAGAAAAGTGAGAGATTTGGATGTGTTCAGAGGTGATACTTGAACCTAAAGAAATATAGTTTGCAGGGGAGGCTGTATAAGGTGAGCCAGAGCCTTGAGGTGCCCCTACTGAGAGTGGTAGGGGATCAGAATGCTGTTGAAAAACTCTAAATGAGCGATTGGAGAGGAAGGGAGGGACAAGAAAAGGGCTGTGTCTCAGATACCAAAAAAATGGAGAGTTGGTAAGATGGTCTACTGTGTCAAATGCAGCTGATTTAGAAGAATAAGTAAGGATTAGTGGCCTTTTGCTTTAGTATATAATTGGTTACCTTAGTAAGAGCGGTTTCTGTTGAGTTTTAGAGCAGATGTCAGTTTGGAGGGGGTCAAGTAAACCATTAGTTGAAAGAAAATTTGTTATGAGATTATAGTTTAGTTTTTCTAATGAATATAGTTATCAGTTAGAATATGCATTTGTTTAGATGAGGGGTCTAATAGACTTCCTTGGGTCTCAGAGATCTGACACATTTTGTTGAACCCCTTTGCTGCTAAGTCTTTGCACACACCTGTACCAAAGCTGTTTTTGTTTAGCCATTTGTACTAATTACATTTAAACATCATTTCAGCTTTCACTGATGGCACCAACACAAATCATATATAGAAAATAACTTTAGTTTGCTGAAAAACAAAACAATAACAAAAAGCCACCTTATAGATTGCAGAATCATGGACCCTAAGAACTCATTGTTTTCTAAACTAGAATAGCACTGTTAAACTTTGTAATGTGGCTATAATTTATTGATAGCATTATATGGTATCCGCTTCATACATGTAAACACAAATGCAGCTGCTTAAAGCAAAGACACCTGCAGTCATGGAGGCAAAAAAAACATCCTGCATGAGGCCTATGGGATGCTTATTTCACAGCCATGTCCTTGAAGAGTTTTAAACAAACTCTCTTACACACACACACACACACACACACTCACACACATACACACTCACTCATACACACTCACTATCACACACACATACACACACACACAGAGACACTCGTTCAGAGATTACTGCCCAGGACATGGTATGTGCACTCATTCTAGACTTTGATCCTCCATTTTTGTTTTAGCATTTGTAAGTACCAGCTAGTTTTGTTTGCAATGTTTGTGTATTTCATTCTTATTAAGAGCATTTCTTTGTACCATGCACAGTGTTTTATAATAATTTGAGTCATAAGGTCCATTTATGAAGCTTAGGGTGTGGCTTCTGAGTCTTTGAAGAGTAGTTTCACACCTGGTCCAAATAAACCTCCTTAACAAGAAAGAAATTAAGACACACACACACACACACACAAACTGTCAAATGAAGTAGAGCATTGTGTAAGTTTAGTCCCAATGCATCAGTAAGTATCAGTAACATTGTGGGTATTCTGTCAGAGATCATGAAATCAAGAATGTGGCGCTCCATATACCACCATCTTGACAATTTATCAAAGCCAAAAAGAATAGTCTTTTATAATGTATTATGTAAATAGACTAGTATATGAACATTTGAATACATGCATGGCTGTTTAGGGGACATGATTGAGAATGAGTTTAATGGTTTTGGATCATGGTGGTTAAAGGGACAGTATACACTCATTTTCATATAACTGCATGTAATAGACACTACTATAAAGAATAAGATGCACAGATACTGATATAAAAATCCACTATAAAACTGTTTAAAAACTTACTTAGAAGCTGTCAGTTTGGCTCTGTTGAAAAGGTAGTTGGAAAGCCCACTGCAAGTGGGAAATAAGACACTCCCCCCTCCCCCTTCTTTTGCATATGAAAAGACCCGTTACACAAACAGTAGCAAGCTGGAGTAGGTAGATGACGGTATTCTCATAAAACTTTGGGGCTTGGTTAGGAGTCTGAAAATCAGAGCAATGTTATTAAAAAATAAGAAAAACTATACATTTATTTTTTTTTTAAAAAACTTTATGGGCTATATAAATAGATAATCTACAAAACATTTATGCAAAGAAAAAATGAGTGTATAATGTCCCTTTAAGGGGTGAATTCTTTTTAAGGAGCTATTGCACTGGGAGTCTCAAGTTTAATGGCTCTGTTTTAGTGCACTGCATAGGATTTAGACTTCATTATTTTACCTAGTGATTTAGAACATATTCTCCAAATGTTAACAGTGGGGGATAAGCCAGCCAGAAGCTACACTTCCCTGCAGAATATGTAGGTCTGCTCTTATTTTGACTCTCATACATGCTTTGTAAATGCGTGCCCCCTCGTGAAAAAAATGCCCCCCTCATTTCATTTGTTCTGGAGCCGACCCTGCTCTGGGCTAATCGCGGTGATCAGTATCAGTGTGCAATCACCTCATGTTGTACTGTATATATGATGTGTTAATGCGGCATCATAATAAGTAGCAGTAGATTGGAACATTGCACAACCCTCAATTTTCTTGGAATTTTCTTTAGTTAATGTCATCCGGAATCAGTGAGTAGTAAAATAATTAAATATAATGTATGTTGGTTTGTGTCCCATGGTCACTCAACATATGAGTATTTCAACACATTTAATTTCACACAGAATACCATGGGCATCCAGAGAAAATGTTCTGGTGGTGGGAAATAAACTGCTCAACTTCCATTAATATCAGAGGCAAAATGAGGAAAGCCGCTTGTTGTGCACATGAGCTGCACATTATTTTCTAAATGGTGGCTCATGAGGGTGCGTATGCTTAGACATACAAAGCAAAATGTGCCCACCCATGATGCCCATGCCGTGCAGTAATATACACCCACATTCTAGGAAACATTACAGCAAAACTCGAGTAGAATTAACAATAATCTATGTGCCAAAAGTATTTTTACTTCTTGGTGATGTGACACTAAGCTGGTGGATAATATCTGCAATTCACGCATAGTAAAACTTAGTATAAAGTTACCAGGTGGTCAAGCATAGTTACTGGCTGAGCAATCTGAATTTGAAATACAAGTTGAAGCACGTAGCCATCAAAGAGAGTTTACAGGCAGAATAAAAGGATTCATAGAAACTCGTCTTCAACATTGTCCCCTGTTGTAAAAACAATTGCAATTCTCTAATAACAGTGGCATACCATGTAATCTTCTACTGTTGCCTGAAAGCATTGTAAATATGAGCTACATGTGCTGTTCATTTCAGGAATGTTGCAATGCAAGATCTGAAGCTTGTTATGTACCACGTAGGGACCTTGCCAATGGGTTTGTTTCAAATTTCCTCAGCTCAACACATCACACATTTTACAATTACTACTTTATTTTTTGTCAGGTGCACTTCAGTTTGAAATGAAGATTAGACTAATTAAAGTAACAGTAAAGAAATAGGGTGAGCATTTCTCCATTTTATTTATAAATATATTTTTAGCCTGAAAAAGTATTAAAGGAGTTAATGGTGTAAAAAGCAGGAGAGAGACAAAGAGTGTTTGCATATGGCTCTCAAACAAGCATAGCAGTCAACGTTAAAGTTACAGTCAACACCAAAATTGTTATTGTTTAAAAAGATAGATAACACCTTTAATACATATTCCACAGTTTGCACAACCAACATTGTTATATTAATATACTTTATGACATTTAAACCTTTTAATTTCTGCCTGTTTCTAAGCCACTACAGACAGCCTCTTATCACATGCATTTTTATTAGTTTTTCACAACAAGACTCTGCTAATCTATGTGGGCCATATAGAAAACATTGTGCTCTCACCCATGGAGTTGTGTATGACTGCACTAATTGGCTAAAATGCAAGTCAATAGATTATAAATAAATAGCCCTGAGAAAAGGGGGCTGTCAGAAGAGGCTTAGATACAAGGTAATCACAGAGGTAAAAAGTATATTAGTGTAACTGTGTTAGTTATGCAAAACTGGGGAATGGGTAATAAATGGATTATCTATATTTTTAAACAATAACAATGTTTAGAGTAGACTGTCCCTTTAAATTGTTTGTTGGACAGGGCTATTCTGTTCTGAAACAGTGATATATTTTTGGGAATCAGTGTGTATTGCAACATTGCTCACTCAAAAATGTTTATGAATTATTAAGAGACAGTGCATGAAGACAGTACAATATTTGATTTAAAGGGATACTAAACCCACATTTTTTCTTTCATGATTCAGATAGAGCATGCAATTTTAAGCAACTTTCTAATTTACTCCTATTATAAATGTTTCTTCATTCTCTTGCTATCTTTATTTAAAACGCAGGAATATAAAGCTTAGGAGCCGGGCCATTTTTGGTTGAGAACCTGGTTTACGCTTGCTTATTGGTTGGCTAAATGTAGTGACCAATAAACAAGCGTAACCCAGGTTATAACCCAAAAATGCGCCACCTCCTAATCTTTACGTTACTAATTTTCAAATAAAGATACCAAGAGAACAAAGAAAAATTGATAATAGGAGTAAATTAGAAAGTTGCTTAAAATTGCATGCTCTATCTGAATCATGAAATGAATGAAAAAAATGTTGGATTTAGTATCCCTTTAACTATAAAACCCATAAAACAACACTCACAATACATTAAAAGTTATACCTGCATTAAAAAAAACATAAGGCATGATGTCTCCCAATAGTTGTCTGTCTGGCCAAACAGTATCCACCATGTTTTTTCTTTCAATTACATTTATTTTTTTAATAAACATTTTGACATGTACCTTACTTTCTGATTACCATTCAAAGCAACCGTTCTCAGCAGCAGTTGCTGATTTGCTCTTGGGAATTATTTTAAGCAATTTGTCAGGAATATTTATGTAAAAGAACATACCTGGTTTTCAGGCAATATTTACAAAAGAATTTGCTGCCAGCGTTATAAAACTCAGTAAGGAGCCTCTTAGTTTTTCATATCTCATAAGAAACATTGGGTTTTATAAATCGTTTTACTTATGAAAACTTTGTAAGTTTATAGATACAAAATAGAACTGAGTTAAAACTGTAAAAAAATCAACAGTCCTGTCAGTGCAAAACACAACATGAAGTTAAGAATTCAACAGGCTCTTTTATATTGTGATTTGTATTATTTATTTAAGGATACAACATTTAAGACGTTATTGCTACTGTATGTATTATATGGTTCTTATGGAGGGGCGTTAAACATTAAATAAATGTTACATAGAATGATGTATTTAAAACAAAGAATAGACTGAGTAATATAAAGATTTAGTAAAATGATATTAATTGTTAAAATACTAATAAAATAAGTGCAAAGTTTTAGTGTTGTCATGCTGTAACCTAGGTTTTCTTCTCTGCTGAGGCCAATCAGGGACAATTATAAATGGGTGACTAGAGTGTGCAACCAATAGCTGTGAAAAACTGTCAAATGTATTCAGATAAGAGGCGGCCTTTAAGGGCTTAGCAATTAGCATATGAGCCTGCTTAGGTTTAGCTTTCAACTAAGAATACCAAGAGAACAAAATAAATTTGATGATAAAAGTAAATTGGAAAGTTGTTTAAAATTACATGACATATCTGAATCATGCAAGTTTAATTTGGACTTTACTGTTCCTTTATGTCTGGAGTCTGCATTCCCCCTTAATAAAGAAATGAAAATCAAAATTAAACTTTCATGATTTTTTTTTTTTTAAATACTTTATTATCCAGATCCATCACACACACAGGAAATACAATTGTAATGAGATTTCACATAACAAGAATAATTTACACACTGACCCACACCGTTCCACAATGTGGGACAATAATGCTTTGATGTTTGATTCCTATGTCCGGATGGGAATCTAGTTTTTCAAATTTTTCTTTAAATAGTAAACAAAACAATAAACAAAATGAACAATAAACATACAATCAACAAAATAAGAGCAACCAAAGTTAGAACAGTGTCCTTTCTAGGTACACAAGTCACCCCTTCAGCAATACTTGTCACGTAAGAGGGTATTATTTTGATGATAAATTATGTTTTGTTCTATTTGCTGAGATAGCAATTTCAGTTCCAAGGAGCTGACATGTTAGTAAAAACCATGGCATACAATTATATATAACAGGACTAACTAACTAAATGATACAATAAAGGGAGGGGGATCTGAACTCTAGCTTCAGGGGTGTTGAGAATTATGGCGTACCTTATGGTCCTTGCTCCAATGAGGGGGGGCAGCATATGTTCCAAGACTCGTATCTCCCTCTCCAACAGTCAGTCTAACATCAAAGAAGTCAGGAGAACTCGGTACTTATTTAGATAGAAAGTGTTGTTGAAATGTATTCTACTATATTTGATCTGAATTAGCGGGTGAAGGACACCACCTACCACACAAGTTTTCGGTGAGAATAAAAAAACAGCGAGTTTTGAAAGGGTCTTAAGGTTTTGTGTTGTAGTGGAGCTAGAATATATAAGAGATTGGGTTCCCATTTGTGAATAAATGTTTTGATTCTTTTTTCTAAGTCGCCTTGGACATCCGCTTGCTCCACAAACATTTGAGATTGTATTGTATTCACTGGTTTCTTAAAGGGTGGGGCTCTATTGGAAATCCAATATTGTAGAATCAAACTTTCATGATTTAGATATTTTTTCAATTTACTTCTATTATCTAATTTGCGTCATTCTCTTGATATCCTTTGTTGAAAAGTATACACAGGTAGGCTCAGTAGCAGCAATTCACTACTGGGAGCTAACTGCTGTTTGGTGGCTGCACATTAATGCCTATTTTCACTGGATCACCTAATGGGTTCAGCTAAAAGATTGAAACAAATTTGATAATAGAAGTCAGTTGGAAAGTTGTTTAAAATTGAAAGAAACATTTGGGTTTAATGTCCCTTTTACAGTAATTGAAAAACAAACAACTGACAAAATTAAATTGCAGGAGAAGGGGGCATAATAAATAATGAAATTATATTGCAAAGATTTTTTTTACTATATATATAAATAAATAGATTTCAATTTAATTGTGTTAAATTTCACCTCAAGCTATTATGCTGGTCACTAAATTTGAGCTGCTATAAAAAAAGGTCTAGTGTTCACAGATATTAATCAATAATAGTAACAAGATATTTCTCAGACCACTATTATCTCTCTTGTTTGTGGCCTGAAGAAGCTGACAAATGAAGATTCAAGAGCAGGACTTCAGGTAAGGAAAGTTAAAAGGGGGCTTAGATCTGTCTTGGTGGGGCTTAGAAATAATATTAGAATAATTATTTGCTTATTCCACATGCTGAACATTTAAAGGGACACTCAATCAAAATTAAACTTTCATTATTCAGATAGAGCATGTCATTTTAAACAACTTTCTAATGTACTTCCATTAACAAAATGTGCACAGTCTTTTTATATTTAAACTTTTTGAGTCACCAACTCCTACTGAGCATGTGCAAGAATAAGTGTGTATGTATTTGTGAATGGCTGATTGCTGTCACATGGTACGTATATGCATTTGTGATTGGCTGATGGCTGTCACATGGTACAGGGGGAGTGGAAAAAGACATAACTTTTAAAATTGTCTGAAAAAAAATCTACTACTCATTTGAAGTTCAGACTAAGTGCTATTGTATTGTCCTGTTATCTTGCATTTGTTGATTATGCAAATCTACACTGTTAACTGGTCCTTTAAATATTGCTGCTTTCAAATTTGATCTGGCATTACAAAAATATGTAATAAGCCTTTGTAATTTAACATTCAATACAACTATATTGCTACCTTGTCATGTTAAACATTCTTGGTTTCCTCAAGGATATACCAAGCAAAGCTGTTATAAAATGTTTTTAGTCTCTTTCTTTGATGTCTCTATGATTTCTCATGGCAAATAATTATGACCCTAGTGAGTACTGACATCACATCACCAAAAATTAAATATAAAACATTTTCCAGATAAAAATAGGAAGCAATAATTTTCACTGTAGTTATATAAATAAATATATGTATATAAAGTGTTGTTCTCAAGGGTGCAATATCAAGGAATAGCTGTCCAGTAGTGGTTTAGTATTTGCTGCACTTACCCATTAGGAGACTGCTGTGTTTTAACACAGTATCAGAAGCAAAAAGCCTGAGATTTTGCATATCAAATTTGCATATCTTACCCAGAATTCTCTGGTGCATTGGTAACAGTGTATATGGAGTTTTACTGGGTAAAGGCAAGCGGGGATACTTACCTAGATGTGCTAATTGCCTATGCAATAATTTCTTTAGATTAACAATGTAGGAGAAATATAAATCTGGTCACTTACATTTCCATTTTCTCTGTCACACATCCTCCCCCCCAGCTCATACCTATTGGGATGAGCAGCCTCAGACCATAAACAATGAACTCGAGAAAAACCATCTGCGTTACTTTGTTCTTTACCAGCCCTATGCTCTTTAGTAAAAATACAAGTTTAAAGACTAAGGAATCACCTGGTGCCTCTAGCATTTTTCTCCTTGTTTTGCATTATCCATGTTAAAGGAGCATGGTCAGTATCTAGTCTAAACTGTCTCCCAAGAGGTAATATCTCAAAGTTTCCAAAGCCCATTTGAAGGCTAAACATTCTTTCTCTACTACGGAGTACCTCTGTTCATGGGAATTTATTTTTGTACTTAAGTACATGGTTGCTGTTCTACTATCTAAAAGCGCCAATTCAGGCAAGAATACCCAAGAATTAGAGAGCACAACGGATTATTTACTAAAAAGAATTTTATTCTATTCTTCAACAAATGAAAGAATGAGATCCTAAAAAATAACTATACAAATGTAAAAATAGCAATGATTTTCTCCTAAATTAAAAGATTAAAAAATACCATCTTATACAAGAATTCAGAGTGTGAAGTATGTGATTGGCCAATCTCTAATAAGTAATATGAGTATTTCTAAAATCAATAGTTAGAGTAACTTTTCAATATAATGTAGGCACCTAATGTTCGCCACTATAACATTATGTATCGTAAATGTTTCAGCTAAAAATCTAGAAGTAGTGTAGCTAAATCCATAAATGAAAAGTATAACTTCCGTAAGATGGAGCTATATCAACATAATAATAAAATGACCACAAGAGTTCTGAAGTATATACCAGGTATTTTGTAATTTGTAATGTCCGTGGGTTCTTTTAGAGCAGCACAGTACTTTATAGTGGAAGTGCTCTTACGAATACATTTGCTACTACAGGTACCTGTTTGAAGAACCTTTAAAAGTACAGCTCTTGGGAAGAGTAAGCTGTATTCCTTGTTAGGACTGATGGCTCCGTGTGAAGGTAGATGCTTCCAAATAAGAAGACCAATGTCTCTGCTATAGCTGATCTTGAAGCCGTGCTTTAATCCCCAGCTACAAACACTTCTGTCTCCTTCCGAGTTTGCGCCTATACCGGTTAGGGCGCTGATTGGCTTGGTAGTGTGGGAGTGTCTGGTTTGAGCAGTGGGGTGCCAGCTCTACAGCTGATCCTTTCTTTTTCCAAATGCACAGTAGGAGATCCGCAACGCGTTTCCGCTGAAAATACTTCAGCCTTTGTCAAGCTTGATCTCCTTTGTCATCCAAGGCTTTAAAAAGCCCTCCTTTCGTTTTTATTGGTTTAAATTTTCACCAATGTTGATCTGAGTCGCTCAGAGATATATGTAAAACATTTTATCTCTTATATTTCTAAGCTAATTTCTGATATATTTGTATATTCTTGTGTATGTTTGTTAGATTCTGACAGTTAGTTAGAAATAGGAGTTTGTCTTTAGACATCTCTAAAATCGAATAATTGTATAAGATTTTAAGTGGTGTTTTCAACAAACGTTTTTTTAGAGAACTAAGATTAAAGTATATTAAATTTAATTAAAGACCTAATCTCCATTTAAGAGACATTCAAGTTATAATTTGAATAGATACTAAACAATGGTTTTTAATTTGTAGAAAAAAGTGAAAAAATATATGAAAAAATATATAATAAAATAAAATAATGGAATAGATAGTAATCTCTAATAAAATACAGTATATGCTGATTTGTATATATATGTTTCCTCTGATTTTGACAGCTTCTCTTTTTATATAAATATAAGCGGAGAGATTTTATATTATTTTAAGTTTATTTAGGTTTTTAAGAAGCAGTTCAGGTTGAAATCTAAGTTTAACCCTTTAGGCTTCAGGGTTTGTAATTCAAATATCCATTTGGCTTCTTTTTGCAAGAGGGCATAGGATAAATTCCCACCCCTCTTTTTTTCTTTTAATTTAGTTATCGCTGTGAAATTGAAATATTTCAAATTATTGTTACAACACATCCTGAAATGTTTTGCAACAGGGAGATCTTTATTGCGTTCCTTTTCTGAATTCTCTATGGAGTTTAGATGTTCTCTAATTCTTTCCCTTACTGTTCTCTCTGTCTCTCCTACATACTGTTTTTCACATTTTTTACATGTAATAAGGTAGATTACATTAGTGTCCATAAATCTGATAGTTTCCTTAATTTTATATTCTTTCATTGTGATGTTTAATTTGAAGCTTTTTGTTTTGGTTGAATGTTTGCATGCTTTGCATGATATGCATGGATAAAATCCTTATAGTTTTTCGCCTAAAATCCCTCTTATAGTATTATTATTTTTGTGTTTAAAAGTTGGTGCTAGTTTACTTTTTAAATTATTTGCTTTTTTATAAACAAATTTTGGTTTATCCGGGAGTTTTTCTCCTAGGTGAGGGTCGGATGTAGGGATTTTCCAATGGGTTTTTATTATTTTTTCTACTTTAATCCTATCTTCGCTGTACTCTGTTATGAACGGTAGGAATATTTCTTCATTATTTTTTAGAGTGGTTATCTTTGGTTTGTATTGTAAAATATATTTTCTGTCTAAATTCACAATTTTTTGTCTTTCTGTTTCTATGGTCTCTTCCGAGTACTCTCTTTCTATGAATTTATTTTTCAGTATTTTAGACTGAGTTTCAAAGTCGTCTTTTTCTTTGCAATTTCTTTTTAGTCTTAAAAATTGACTCTTAGGTATGTTTGCTTTCCACCTTTTTTAAGTGACAACTGCTTTCATGGATGAAATTGTTAGCGTCTACTTCCTTAAAATATGTTTTGGTTGAAATTTTTTCGTTAATAATATTAATTTCAAGGTCAAAATAATGAAAAATATTTGCGCTGATGTCAGCAGTAAACTTCAAATTTAGATTATTATTATTCATGCTTTCTAAACAAATTGTTAAGTCCTCTCTAGTTCCACTCCATATAAGAAAAAAATTGTCTATATATCTCTTATAGACAATAATATTTTCCCTATATGGGCTGAGACTGAGAAATTGTTTTTCCCAGGCTCCGATGAACAGATTTGCGTAGCTAGGGGCAAATTTAGTGCCCATAGCTGTGCCGCAAATCTGTTCATAGTAGTTTTCCTCATATAGGAAAAAATTGTGGGTGAGAATATACCTAATACTATCTATTAATAAATCTCTTTGTTCTTTCTTAATGTCTTTATCATCCTTTAGAAAGTTTTCTATGGCATCTATCCCATCATCATGTTTAATAGATGTATATAGGGATTGTACATCGCATGTGACCAGTAGGTACTCTTTTTTCCATTTAAATTCGTCAAGTATTAATAGTAGATTGGTAGAGTCTCTTAAATAAGAGTCTAGCTTGGTCACATATTTTTGTAAATATTTGTCTATGTAGGCCGATAAATTAGCTGTTAATGAATCTATTCCCGCTATAATCGGTCTCCCTGGAGGTTTAGTTATTGATTTGTGAATTTTTGGGAGAGCGTACAAAACAGGCATAATGGGAAATTTGGGGAGTAAGTAATCGTAATGATCCTTTTCTCACTAGCTTTATCTAAATGATGTTTCAGGAATACTTTATATATCATTGTGGGATTACATCTTAATTTCTTATAAGTGTTGGTGTCATTTATTAGATGGTCTATCATATTCCTATAGGCTTCTCTGTCTAAGATAACAATCCCTCCTACTTTATCCGCCGGTTTTATGGTTATCTCTTTGTTTTCTTCTAGTTCTTTGATTAACGATTTTTGTTTAAGTGTAATATTATGCTTAATTTTTGTATTTTGCTTAATCTTACTAATGTCTTCTAGAACCAATTTTTCAAAGGTTTCAATGAATCAGCCTTTTTCTTGTTTTGGGTAGAAGTTAGATTTATATTTGAGACCTGAGTGGATGTATTCAGTATTGTTTGAGACTTCTTGTTCGTTTATAGATGTTTGTGTATTGAAATTCCTTTCTAAAGGGGTTTTAAGGAAGTATTTTTTAAGTGTGAGATTTCTAATGAATTTACTTGCATCAATAAAAGTGTCAAATTTATTGAGTGTTCTGGTTGGAGCAAATGACAATCCTTTGTTTAAAATTTCTATGTGTTTATTCTCTAATTTAATTTTGCTCAAATTAAAGATCCCATTCGCCTTTACCTCTTCCTTTTGACCCTCTGTGTGTTCCTGTATGGTTCTTCTACTCTTTCTCTGTAGCCCTCGTCCTCTCTTTCCTCGTTGTCTGAGTGATTTCTTTTTCTTCGTGTTCCCTGATGTTGTGGGCCTACCTCTAAAAAATGTTCAGTATGTTCTTTACTGTTATCTCCTGTTGTGTTTTGTTTCCTTGTTTCTGAATTTGTATCTAATGTATCAAATCTATTTGATGTAGGAATTCTCCATTCATCTTTATTCGGTCTAGTTTCAGTGTGTTCAGTTCTATCATCATTTGTTTTATAATTCCCATTTTTGTTATGGTAATATGCATTTTTTCTAGGTGTATTTCTTTTTGGCTGTTCATAATCCCTTCCATAATAATTACGATCATAATCTCTTCTCTGATGGCTATTGAAACTATTATAGTTATTTTTGTTTTTGTATCTCTGATGGTAATTTACTGTTTGCCATTCAGGTCTTAATTGAGGGCCATTATTATGTGGCTGGTTATAATTTGAAAACTTGTTTTCTTGTCTATAATCATTATGGTAATAATAATCCTGTCTGGATGTATTATAGTTTCCTTTTCTGTCTTCATGTATGTTTTTGTAAAGTATTTTTGTATTCACTTCTCTTGAGTTTGTTTCAACTCCTTTTTGTGTGTGAATTTCTCTCGAAGTTTGTGTGTCTGTTTTTTTATGTGTATTTTCTCTTCTCCATTTATGGCTAATATATGCCTCACTATTCGTTTTTTTCTCATTTGTTTCATAGTCTTCTCTATCTCTTTCAAATTTATTAAGTTTAGTTTTTATGAGTTCATCTTTTGTGTCTTTCATTAATTTTTTAAGGGATTCTTCTCTCTTATATTCCTCTAGTTCTTTATATTCAGATAGTTTTAGCTCTATATCATTAATCTCATTCCCTAAGGTTATCAGTAATTCTTCCCTATACTCTTTTATCAAAGTAATTAATTTAGCAGAAGCTTCCTCTAAAATTTCATTCCATTTTTTCTTAAACTCATCTGAGTCTATTTTAAATGAACATTCTTTTTTGATGTGTAAACCTCTCGGAACTCTTTTTGCACTTAAGTATTCGTTGATCAAAATACATTCTGTCTTATGTCTTATTTCCAGGATCAATTTATTTTCTAGAGTATTCATGTACTCCTTTATTTTCTCTTTATCATTTAAATTTGCTCTAGGAATACTTTTATGTTTTTCTTTCTCAAAGATATTGTGGATGTTGTCATAAATAGATGACCTCAGATCAAATATATCTGTTTTATCAGTTTTGTCTGTTTTATCGTTTTTTTTTAAATCTTTACCAATATCATTATTTCCTCTTTCTATTATAGACAAATCAGTCATATTACTAGTGCTCTCCATATTTAGTAAATAATCCGTTGTGCTCTCTAATTCTTGGGTATTCTTGCCTGAATTGGTGCTTTTAGATTGTAACGTTCTCTATTTGTCCTTTGCCCTGGGGATTTAGGAGAAATATCCCCTTAAATCTTTAAAGCATACATATCCAATTTTTGCGCAGTCTGTATAACCTTTTCTGTAAAACTGGCTGCTGTTCTACCCCATGCAGAAAGTACTGCTCCCAAGCCCATGTCAGATGCATCTGTCTGTACTACAAATTCTTTAGAGAAATCTGGAGCCATCAATACTGGGTCAGCAAAAAATGCCTCTCCTAAAACACAAAATGCATGCTCTGCTTCAGGGTTCCACTTCACCATTGCCAAACTTTTATCTTTAGTGAGCTCTATCGAAGGGTTGGCAATAGTATCAAAATTAGGGATGAACCTGCGATAATACCCTGTTATCCTCAGAAATACCCTTACTTGTCTCTTAGTCACAGGATGTGGCCAATCTGAAATAGCCTCAACTTTATTCTTTTGGGGTTTAAGGAGTCCCCTACCTATTGTGTAAACCAAATATTTTGCCTCTTCTAATCCTAGAGAGCATTTTTCAGTGCTAGCAGTTAGCCCTGCAGCCCGCAGTACATCCACAACAGCCTGAACACAGGGAAGATGTGTTTTTCAGTCCGCACTGTGAATTAACACATCATCCAGATAGGCAGCTGCATATTCTCTATGAGGCCTAATTATTTTATCCATCATACACTGAAAGGTGGTTGGGGCACCATGCAACCCAAATGGCAACACTTTATATTGAAATAGGCTCTCAGGTGTAGAAAAGGCTGTTTTAACTTTTGCTCTCTCTATCAGTGGGACCTGTCAATAACCTTTAGTCAAATCTAAGGTGCTTAGATACCTAGATCTACCAATTCTCTATATTAGCTCATCCAGTCAAAGCATAGGGTAAGCGTCAAATTTAGAAATGTCATTCAACTTGCAAAAATCATTACAATACCTTTATATCACCATTTGGCGTAGGCACCAAAACAATTGGGTGGCTTCACTCACTTTGTGAAACCTCTTTTACTCCCAACTCAAGCATCTTTTTGACCGCTGCAATAACGCCTCTCTCCTGGCCTTGGGTATTCGGTATGGCTTCAAATGAACCATTTTTCTTAAGTTCTGTAATTATATCATGCATGATTACATGTGTTCTCCCTGTTATTGGGAAGAAAACATCTCTGTTTTTAGACACAAATTTTCTGACTTTCTGCTTCTGATGGGGAGCTAGCATCTCTGCCATATATACCTCATGGATTTTCTCAACTGTAGCATGAGTAAATGTTATTATCATTAAGACCTCTCTGTCTACCCACAGTTTAAGTAAATTTATGTGATAGATCTGTTCTGACTTCCTTCTACCAGGCTGACTCTCTTTACAGTTGACATTATTGACCTGTTCGATAAGCTCATGCTGCCCTTGCCAACTTGCCAGGGATTTACTTTCAACTGTAGAGACCAGAACTAGAACTCTACCTCCAGGTTGGAAAACCCTTAGTCTTGCATTCTTATTATAACTGGCTTCCTGAGCTCTTTGTGCTTTCTGCATATTTTCCCTTACTATTGGCATTAAAGCTTCCATTCTTTCTTGCATGTGTGCTAAATGCTGTATAACACTACTGTGAGGTGTCTTTTCCTGCTCTCATGTTTTTTTTCACAATATCAAGTATTCCCCTGAGATGCCTACTGTATAACAATTCAAAAGGTGAGAACCCTGTGGAAGCTTGGGGCAATTCCTGAATGGAAAATATATTGTATGGTAGCAAACAATCCCAGTTCTTTCCATCCTTGTCTACCACTTTATGTACCATGCTTTTTAGAGTTTTTTTAAACTTCTCAACCAGCCCGTCAGTTTAGGGGGTGATACACATATGTTTTTAGTTGTTTAATTCTAAGAAGATTACATAACTCTTTCATAAATTTGGTCATAAAAGGAGTTCCCTGATCTGTAAGGATCTACTTTGGTATGCCCACCCTTCTGAACATCATCATTAACTCCTTAGCAATATTCTTAGAGGAGGTATTCCGTAAAGGAACTGCCTCAGGATAGTGGGTTGTATAGTCCACCACAACTAAAATATATTCATGCCCCCTAGCAGACTTTAGTAAAAGCCCTACCAAATCCATTGCTATTCATTCAAAAGGAACCTCTATATCAGGAAGAGGTATTAGTGGATTGCAGTAACCCTTAAATGGAGCCTTCAACTGACATTCTTGGCAGGATTTACAAAATCTCTCTATTGAAATGGAAAAACAGGCCAATAAAATCTGTAAGAACTCTTTCTCTGGTCTTTTCAATACCAAGGTGCCCCTCTAGCACATGACTGTGCTAGTTTCAAAACAGTATTTCTATAAGATTTGGGAACCAATAATTGCTTCACCACTTTCTTTTATATTCTATAAAGCAGGTTATTTTTCACCTTAAAATAATTAAAACATAATTGTTTTTCAGGATCTTTGGCAGTGCTTTCAATTACTTGCACATTTTCCCTTGCCACTATCTCAGTTGGATACTCTCATTGTATAGCTCGGAAATTACCAGAATTAATTCCTATATCCTCAAATTCTATGTCTTCTCTAGAAGCATTACTCTGAAGGGGTTCTGCTTCATTGCCCAGACACACTAGAGGTGCATCCTGCTCAATGTCTGGCTCCCAATCAGTATTGGAGAATGGAAAAATGGTTTCTATTCCATCTACCTCCAGTAGCTTCCCAGGGTTAATTCCCTGACTTACTGAAGGTTTTTCCCACACTTGACAAAAGTGGGGAAAGTCTCTCCCCAATACCATATCATAGGGTAATACAGGCACTGCCCCTATGCGACACTTAACTGTACCAATATCTGTGATAATTTTAACTTCAGCTGTAGGGTATGCGTGTTTGTCCCCATGTATGCAGACAATGTTAAGCATTTGATCTCTATCTACTTTCTCTGGCTGGAGCAAAACACTTTTTACCAAAATAACCACACTCCCTGAATCAAGGAGTGCTTGTACACTCTTCCCCTCCACATTGACAGAGCTTAAATGACGTGTACACATAGTACTGGATACAACAGACATTTTGGTGCAGTTTAACATGTACTATGTCTGTTCCTTGCACCCATATTACATTGCATCTCCCGCTGTGTACAATTACGTGCAATATGGCCTAACTCTTGACATTTGAAAATACAAAGAACATTTTCTTCTATGTGAATAACATTGGAATGTGAAATATTTACATTAAAACATAATAAAAAATATAAAAATTATAAATAAAGTAATAAATATTAATTTTCATGTTTGAAGTTATTTGTCTGGGAAGGGCTCCAAAGTATATATAATGTAATATATATATATTAGACATGTGCGTCGCTAAAAAAATTGTTTTGTTTTGATTAGTTAAATAAATAATTTTGTTTCTGCAAATTAGTTTAGTTAATCGTTTTTTCGGATCCATTCTTTATTCATATGCATTATTCTATTCTGACGTTTAGAATAGAATAATGCATATGAATAAAGAATGGATCCGAAAAAACGAAAGGATACGAAAAAAACGATTTAATTTAACATAACTAATATGCCGCCGATTGCCGGAAAACAAAATGATCTAAAACCGCCACCACCCACATCGCCGCCACTAAATAAAGCTATTAACCCCTAAACCGCCATCCCCCCACATCACCAATACTATCTAAAACTATTAACCCTTAAACCACACCCCCAACAATAACTAAATCACTAATAAAGCTATTAACCCCTAAACCGCCGTTCCCAGACATTGCAGACACTAACTAAACCTACTAACCCCTAAACCGCACCCTCACATCGCCAACACTATCTAAACCTATTAACCCCTAAACTGCACACACACCCACATCGCCAACACTAACTAATCCTTTTAACCCCTAAACCGCAGTTGCCAAACATTGCAAACACTAACTAAACCTATTAACCCCTAAACCGCCTTTTGTAGGGCATTGCCCTAAAGTTAACAGCTCTTTTGCAAAAAAAGAAAAACAAACATCCCCTAACATTACAAACCCCACCCCCGAACCCACAAAATAAAAATAAATCTTATCTACCCATTGCCCTGAAAAGGGCATTTGTATGGGCATTGCCCATTAAAAATAAAAATTGCCTAATCTTAAAAAAAAAAAAAAAAACCCCTATAATAAAAAAAACCCATTACAAAAAATAACAAACGAAATTATCCAAAATAATAAAAATTATTCCTATTCTAATACCCCGTTAAAAAAACCCACCCCAAAATAAAAAACCCTAATCTATAATAAACTACCAATAGCCCTTAAAAGGTTAAAACCCCCCAGCTCTTTTGCTAAAAAATAAAAAAAATTACAAACACCCACCCCCCCAAACCCACAAAATAAAAAAAAACCTAACTAAAAAAACCTTATCTACCCATTGCCCTGAAAAGGGTATTTGTATGGGCAAAAACCTTACACTAACCCCAAAATCGGTACTCACAGTTGCTGAAGTCCTGCGAAAGATCGTCATACCAGCGGCAAAGCATCTTCATTCAGGTGGTTCCATCTTCATCCATCGCGGGACCGGCATCTTCTTTATACCTGCGGAGGTGGAGGGGTCGATGTACGGAGGTCCAGGCGGAGGTCCATTGGTCCAACGTGGAGGTCCTCTTCATGCGATCGTCCGCCGCACACTGAGGATTCAATGCAAGGTACCCCTTTTATATTGAGGGTACCGTTGCATTACTATTAGCTGAAAAATTTAATAGGAATCAGAGCTGCTTAAATTCTATTGGCTGTTCAAATCAGCCAATAGTATTTAAGCAGCTCTAATTCCTAATGGCTGATTTAAAATTTTCAGCCAATAGGAATGCAATGGTACCCCCAATATAAAAGGGGTACCTTGCATTGAATCCTCAGTGTGCGGCGGACGATCACATGAAGAGGACCTCCGCCTGGACCTCCGCTTCTGCACATTGACCTCTCCGCCTCCGCAGGGATGAGGAAGATGCCGGTCCCGCGATGGATGATGATGGAGCCGCCTGGATGAACATGCTTAGCTGCTGGGATGAAGATCTTTCGCTGGACTTCAGCAACTGTGAGTACTGATTTTGGGGTTAGTGGGTTTTTTTTGGGTGTTTTTTTTTTTAGATTAGGTATTTAATGGTCAGTAAAAGAGCTGAATGCCCTTTTCAGGGCAATGGGTAGATTAGTTTTTTTTTAGTTATTTTTTATTTTTATTTTGGGGGGGTGGGGGTTTGTAATGTTAGGGGGTGTTTGTTTTTATTTTTTAGCAAAAGAGCTGTTAACTTTAGGGCAATGCCCTACAAAAGGCCCTTTTAAGGGCTATTGGTAGTTTATTCTAGATTTTTTATTTTTTTATTTTGGGGTGTTTTTTTTAACGGGGTATTAGAATAGGAATAATTTTTATTATTTTGGATAATTTAATTTGTTATTTTTTGTAATGGTAGTTTTTTATTTTTTGTAATTGTAGTTTATTTTTTTTAGTAATGTTAGGTTTTATTAGTGTAAGCTTAGTTTTTATTTTTATTTCACAGGTAAGTTTGTATTTATTTTAACTAGGTAGTTATTAAATAGTTATATTGCAGCTAGCTTAGGTTTTATTTTTATTCCACAGGTAAGTTTGTATTTATTTTAACTAAGTAATTAGTAAATAGTTATAATGTAGCTAGCTTAGGTTTTAATTTTATTTCACAGGTAAGTTTGTATTTATTTTTAAATAGGTAGTTTAATTTAGGTCTATTTTAATTATGTTAAAGTTAGGGGGTGTTAGGGTTAGGGGTTAATATAGTATAAATTAGGTTGTTGCAATGTGTGGGCTGGCAGTTTAGCGGTTGATAGGTTTAGTTAGTGTTGGTTATGTGGGTGTACGGCGGTTTAGGGGTTAATAGGTTTAGTTAGTGTTGGCGATGTGGGTGTATGGCGGTTTAGGGGTTAATAGGTTTAGTTAGTGTCAGCAAAGTTTGGGAACTGCAGTTTAGGGGTTAATATGTTTAGTTCGTATCGGCAAAGTTTGGGAACTGCGACTTAGTGCTTAATAGGTTTAGTTAGTGTCGGCGATGTTTAGGAACTGTGGTTTAGGGGTTAATAGGTTGAGTTAGTGTCAGCGATGTCTGGGAACGGCGGTTTAGGGGTTAATAGGTTTAGTTCATATCAGCGATGTTTGGGAATGGCAGTTTAGGTGTTAATAGGTTTAGTTTGTGTCGGCGATGTTTTGGAACGGCGGTTTAGGGGTTAATAGGTTTAATTAGTGATTTACCTAGTGTAGGCGATGTCGGGGAACTGCAGTTTAGATCGAACAATTAAAAATTCAGAATATGAATAATGGATCCGAAAATTTCGGAAACTGATTTATTAATTTTCAGATTTTTTTGGGATTTGCCGATTCAGAAATTTGGGTGAATTCGAATCTCCGAATCGGACAACATTGGGCCGAAACGAAACACACATGTCTAATATATATACAGGTAGCCCTCAGTTTACGCCGGCGTTAGGTTCCAGAAGGAATGGTTGTAAATCAAAACCGTTGTAAATTGAAACCCAGTTTATAATGTAAGTCAATGGGAAGTAAGGGAGTTAGGTTCCAGGCCCCTCTCAAAATTGTCATAAGTAACACCTAATACATTATTTTTAAAGCTTTGAAATGAAGACTTTAAATGCTAAACAGCATTATAAACCTAATAAAATAATCATGCAACACAGAATATATAATTAAACTAAGTTAAATGAACAAAAACATTTGCTAAACAGCATTATAAACATAATAAAATAATCACACAACACAGACTTTACTTGCATTTTGCTGCAAACATTTTTTTCTATGCATTCTAAACTGGACTGATTTATAGACAAGACGATCTTGTTCCTATGAAAGCTGCTCGATAGCTCAGGTTTAGTTATACTGATTAATTTTAGCTTGCTTGGCTTGCATATCTTTTCTGCAACACAAGCGGACAGCTCCACCTACTGGCTATTTTAATCAATGCACTGCTTCTCAATGCTTTTCAATAGCAGTCACATGACTGAAAAAAAAGGTTGTTATTCTGAAATGGCGCAAATTGAACCGTTGTAAACCGAGGGCCATCTGTATATACAAAGATACACATATTTAGACATACAGGTATATACATAATAGCCCTTTCCAGCCAAACACCTTGTCATATACCGTATACTTTTGAACCCTTATATTTTTGTATACATTTATATGAATATTTTTATAAGATATTATATATATGAGTGTAACACTTTATTTTAATGTACTTTTTTGATTTGGTGCAACTTTTTCTTTTTACCCCTTTCACTTTACTCTAGGGGGTAGATTTACCAAGCAGCGGATGCTGCAATCTACCCCTGTAGTTTCCGGCTCCTAAGACCGCTGCTCCTTAAGTTGTGCGCCACCTCTTAGGTGGTGGACTGCAATTATCCCGATCAGATACGATCTGGATAATTGATACCCTCTGCTAGTGGCCAATTGACTGTGAATGTGCAGGGGGCAGCATTGCACAAGCATTTCACCATTTAATAAATCGGCCCCTAGGTCTTCACTCGTACTAGCCCGAGCACACATTTTGTTTACTTTTGACTTGTAAAACACATGCAAGTTAGTGCGGTCACGATATTGCTAATCATGACCCGCCCTAACTTTAGCGTGTTACTTGTAAACTAGTTAATTGTACTGTACTTGCTGCCAAACTGCCCATTTAAATGCTTAAAAGTAAAAACTGAAGGGAAATAGGTTCACTTACTATGTGCAAACATTTGGCAGTAAAGTAATGGTATTCAGCTGTGGTATGTGTCTCACAGTGTGTCCCATTGAAAAATATCTTAATTTATACACAAAAGGATTATATATCTACTCTGGTGTTATATTGAAACTAAATGGGTTTGTTAGAAAATAAATTGCTATAATGACAAAGAACAATTTTTAAGTTAATTCCAAAAAATAGTTCACAGGTTCCAACAAATGGAAAAATGTATGCAAGTTCACTAGATACCTTAATTTAGAAAATGTTGTTGCAAATCATCCCATATATCTGTAAAATAGTTGTAAACCTCTCTAAAGATAAATAGCTTGTAACAGTAATATGATCACTGCCTGGAAGAGCAATGTATTTTTGTTTTTATGGAACACTTTGAGGGATATGAATCATTGCTCCTTTGGTAAAAACAAATATGTTAAATCAAAGTAAACATAAAAAGAAACAAATTGTGTAAAAAAAATCTGCAAACAACTTACTTGTTTTCTTGCAAAATGAGCACTTAGAATTTCTCACTGTAGCCCTGACCCCAGTGTGATGATGTGATGGAACATTTTGGAAACTTAAAGGGACAGTCAAGTCCAAAATAAATGTTCATGTTTCAAATAGGGCATGTCATTTTAAACAACTTTCCAATTTACTTTTATCACCAATTTTGCTTTGTTCTCTTGGTTTTCTTACTTAAAAGCTCATATGCTAATTTCTTAGACATTGCAGACTGCCTCTTATGTGATTTCATTTTGACAGTTTTTCACTACTAGGGGGCGTTTGTTTATTTGTGTCATATAGATAACATTGAGCTCATGCATGTGAAGTTACATAGGAGTAAGTATCGATTGGCTAAAATGCAAGTCTTTCAAAAGAACTGAAATAAGGGGCAGTCTGCAGAGGCTTAGATACAAGGCAATCACAGAGGTAAAAAGTGTATTATTATAACTGTGTTGGTTATTCAAATCTGGGAAATGGGTAATAAAGGGATTATCTATCTTTTTAAACAACACAGTAGGTGCTGGTGCCTCAGAAAGTGTGCACATAAAAATATTGTGCACATTTGGATCATGAAAGTGAATTGGAAAGTTGTTTGAAATTGTGTTCTCTATCTGAATAATGAAAGATTAAGCTTGGATTGACCACTAAATACAGTATAATGACATAATTAGCAAGGGCATAATATAAAGACAATGTAATAACACTTACTCTGAATTTCAAATAAGCAGTAGTTTGATTTTTTTGGGACAAATTAATCTTTTCCTCATTTGCCGGTCCCCTGTATCAAGTGACAGCCATCGGCCAATCACAGAGTAGTTTATATATACCCTATGTACTTGTGCACATGCTCAGTAGGAGCTAGTACCTCAAAAAGTGTGTATATAAAAAGAATGTGAAAAATTTGATCATAGAAGTAAACTGGAAAGTCTCTTAAAACTGCAAGCTCTATCTAAATAATAAAAGTTTATTTTTTTGGGCATGTCTAGGCAGAGGCATGCTAGGATGCAAATTCAGAAGCTCTGGGAGAAATCCTGATATCCCGCCGAATATCTCTGGATAAATACAGCATCTTGACCTGAAAATTGCAGATAAGTTTTGTACGTTGCTGGTCGTTAAGGGCTTTTCTGCTAATAATAGCGCAGGTCTTGCCATGAGTGGCAAGACAGTGCTATTTGACCCTCCCGGCCTCCTGCTCGTTCCCTGAAACAACGTGGTCTTGCAGCTGGTGGCGAGACTGCACTATTGAGAAAACAGTCCCCATAGACAGACAAGCGACATACAGGGTACATCGCTGGTCGTTATGGGGTTAAAGAGGATACAGAGCTGTATATAATTAGTGAGCAAGCAAAAGAAGAAGGAAAATACAAAAAACTATGTATCAAATAACTTGTAATCCAGTTTAGTTAACATTATCATTGACCAATATTCATTTCTAAAAAAAAAGAGTGTCCATAATCACCATCGTTGTATTCATTTTCTAAAGGTGAAAAGGGTGCATTCATTTCTCTCTTGACATAGATCTCACTTTTAACTAGTAGGACTGTTGCTAAAGCCAAATCAAACAGGATGAGGACTGCAATAAAATAACCTATTCCAATAAATTCCAGCTGAGTGAAATCATTCTTGATATAAATAACTGAGCTAGCAGTTTATCTTAAGGTCAACAAAAATGGTTCTTCAAATAAATCTGCTTTGATAAACATAATTTCATTAATGGGATATAGCTCTACCTTCAAAGACAAGCAGAGGATTCATTAAACATTCCATATCCTTTAAGAAATGACACATGGTTCTAATGTAGTGTTAGACCGGTCAAATTATTTTAACCTTGTGATGCTGGAGTCTAACAAAACTCTATTGTCTAGGTGATTTGCTGATTTTTATCAAACATTTTTCTACACATCTTAACAACGTTATAACTTGCATGTAAACACTTAGAAGAGTTAGCTTTGTTGTCTATGAACAGTAAAGCAATATATTTAAAGCTTGTTTTTCTTTTTTTTTTTTATCCACATTCGTAATCCTCTAAAGCCAAGTGAAAGCTGCAAATATTTGAAACATTACTAAACAAGCCTAACTCAGTCCTGTGGATCAGAGCTGTATAAAGTGTGGCCTACAGGCAATATACAATCTAGGAAGAGCCTTGGAACAACGTCAAGCCACCTGCTCTAGCTTAGTGCACAGTATGCAAAAATCCCCTGAAACAAAACACCACATTTGAGGGAGAAACCCTGTTAGTGTTAAAGCAGGTGTGTCCAAAATGTAGGTTGGGATCTACCAGTACATTTTTAAAGTGCTGACTGGGAAATCAAAAGACTGTTTTGGGATTTCCTATTTCCCTTTTAACCAGTAGTGATGGGCTCTGGTTAAAAGGTTAAAGGAAGGGTAAAAATATATTCAACGCAACTATATTCTGCACCACTACAGTTTTCTTATTTAAACAAATAAAAGAGGTGATTCAACACAATAATATTATTGCAATGGCTATACAACATGTAAGCTCAGATTGTTTTACATAGCTCAAACCATCCGCAATCCAGATTCGATAGTCAGTATGTGCCCCATTTATCAAGACATCAACCTGTTCATTTCTCTATTAGCGAATCTGTCTGCTTTGACTTGCTGAGTCGGCAACCATATTTATTTGAAAAAAAATAGAACCAATTTGGGCCATGTTCGACACAAAGATCAGCGGATAAATTATACCTTTGATGCATGAATATTTGAGTTTCCAAATATGAGAACAAATGTCTCTCTTTCTATTTAAATATGTATTGTTGTACCCATGAGTTATTTTATTTGAATATTTATTAAACTTTAAAGGGACATGAAACCCAAATTTTTTCTTTCGTGATTTAGAAAGAGCATGCCATTTTAAACAACTTTCTAATTTACTTCTAATATCTAATTTGCTTCATTCTCTTGATATGCTCAGAAGCTGCTGATTGGTTGCTGCACATAGAGGCCTTGTGTGATTGGCTCACACACGTGCATTGCTATTTTTTCAACAAAGGATATCTAAAGAATTCAGCAAATTAGATAATAGAAGTAAATTGGAAAGTTGTTTAAAATTGCATGCCCTATCTGAATCATGAAAGTTTAATTTTGACTAGATTGTTCCTTTAAGTCTTTCATGTTTGATTTACAATAAAAAAAAAGTTTTGGATATACATTGGGTAGTTCCTATAATTCCAAAATTCAGTGCACAGTACTATAGTGTTGACTCTTTCTATGAACAATGGGAGGCGGAAGTCTCAGAAACATTCTCTACACAGGGTGGAGCAAAATCTACTTGTAATGAAAATAAAAGATTTTCCACTTTTAAGACAAGTAGATCTCTATTAGAGAACTCTGTTAAAAAAACAATAATTCCCTGAAGGCTTAGGGGTCCATTTATCAAGCTCCGAACGGAGATTGTGGGCCCGTGTTTCTGGCGAGTCTTCAGACTCGCCAGAAACAACAGTTATGAAGCAGCGGTCTAAATACCGCTGCTCCATAACCCGATTGGCCGCGAGTCAGCAGGGGGTGGTGTTGCACCAGCAGCTCTTGTGAGCTGCTGGTGCAATGCTGAATACAGAGAGCGTATTGCTCTACGCATTCAGCGAGGTCTTGCAGACCTGATCTGCACTGTCGGATCAGGTCCTCAAGACCTTTGATAATTCGGCCCCTTAGACTCCATTTAAATCCTTGCACTAATTTTAGGGAAGATGAAATAGGAGGTTAATTTATGAAGGATTGCAATAATAGATTAATCTGAGCCTTCTCTAGACTTGATGGGCAAGATGGTGGCATGGAATAAATCTAGACTAGAGAATATTAAATTAGAAGTTAAAGGGATATGAAACCCAATTTTAAAAAAAAAAAAATTTCTTGATTCAGATAAAGCAATTTTAAGCAACTTTCCTATTTACTCCTATTATCAAATTTACTTTGTTCTCTTGGTATCTTTTTAAAAAAAAACAGGAATGTAAACTTAGGAGCCGGCCCATTTTTGGTTCAGCACCTTGGGTAGCGTTTGCTGATTGGTGGCTACATTTAAGATAGATAAGCTTTGTTGCTCTAGATGTCTTACGCTATGACCAGGCATTTCATTTTATTGCTATCAATGCTTCTAAACTCATTGTGATATTGCCTTTATTTTACTCTGAGAGTTCTGTGTCTTAGTGAAGGACACCAAAGTACATTTCAAATTAAAAACATCAAAAAACACTCTCTTTACTGAGAGGGTAGTGGATTCATGGCGGAATAGCCATCCAGTATAAGTGGTAGAGACAGTGAAGGAGTTTAAACATGCATGCAATAGGCATAAGGCTATACTAGATATAAGATAAGGCCAGGAACTAATGAAAGCATTTAGAAAATTGGGCAGACTAGATGGGCAGAATGATTGCTATCTGCTGACACATTCTATGTTTCTATAAGTCAAGAGAGCGACATTACAAACACCAATTGGGGGGAGCCTGGGACCCCTGGTTAAATAGAATCCTGGAGGCTCTTGCTGCTAGGACACATGATACTGTCTGAGAATGATGGGAGTCAGAGCAGCAAGTTTAAAGAGGCTGTTGGGAGGCTCTGTAACTCCTGTCCAAACCCATCCACCTTGATCTTAATCTCATGATCATCATGGTTTGTTACTTACTTGGTTAGGTTTGTCAGAGTAGGCAGCAGGCTTCTAAACACAGACACCAGCAACATGCTGCCACACAGATCAAGGAATCGGGACAGGTCACGACTCACGGGTGGTTGACACAGGCTGCACTGCAGGTAGCTTGCTTCTTCCCTCTCTCTCAATAACTTTCCCTCTACTGAGCAGGGTCACGCAGGCGTGGCCCTAAACCCACAAAACTTGGCACCGCTTGCGCCAAGGAGGTGAGTCAGGACCAGCATTCATCTGTCCTACTCCTCCATCCCGCCGCATAACGGCGGGGGACACTCAAGGGCACCTTGCCTATCCCTGCCTGTGTTTTATGAGTGTAAATATACTTTTTTTTTTATTTATTTTTTTACTTGAATTAGACTTTACCATTCAATGTCATATAGTAAAAAACAATAAACATAATATTGGAGAGCAAATGATGAATCGAGTAAATTAATAATATGGATTGAAACCTCTTCTTTTTTTTTTTATCTTTTGAACTCCTCCTCATATGATACAATGGTCCGCTCTTGGACCCTTGACCACATATATAAATGAGGGAGGAACTAAAGTGATGTATACGACCTACTAGTCATCATATCAATTAGCCAAAACCAACAATCAAAATACATATTAGACATCCTCTCACTACTAGGCCACATTCTGCAACTTAGCCCCAGACCTGGTACCTTGGAGATTAAATTCAAATAATGGTTATCATATAGCTGAAGTCAATTAGGATATCTCAGAGGCCATGTATTCTTTCCCTGTATTGTCTCTGGAGGCCCAGCTATTTAGAGGAAGCGTTGGGCTCAGGGCAGATATCCACAATATCCCACACCACGTCATAGGGCCTGAAGGGTTCTTGCAATCTGACAGGGCTCCGCATGATGCCACTGCCTTCTGAGGTACCTTATGTTTCGGTCATACCACCAGGGCTTGGGAATATATTGGAACTCACCGTCAGTTATATCCTTGGTACCATCCAGAATCAAGGGCGGGTGGGTGGGTGTCACTGGTCGCATCGATTAGGTTAGGGTATGCCTGATAAACAGTATTGAAAGAGTCCCCTCTCTGCTCCCAACAAGTGACCATAGTCTCGTAGCAATATTTAGTTGACGTTCTCCCTCTCAGGATCAGATGAGTCTTGCTTGATTGTCGCGTGCTGAGGGAGCGTGTGATGAGATAGCTCCTGGTGGAGTCACAGCCGGTGAAGCCACTTTAGGGATTGGTCAGCGCTTGTATATCCCCGCAAGGAAACAGATTCGGTAGCGAACTCCTCCACAAGATCAGGGAAAACTTCCATACATATCTCATTTTGAGGTATGATCAGCTCCTGACCCGGATACGGCCCCGGGATAGATTCGAGGCACGGGGTCCTCTTGTCCATGGTCTGCTACCGGTGAGGTAAATTTATTGCCATGATCCTCTACTGGTTCCCTTGTTGTCGCGGGTAAAACGCTTTCCCTGGGTGTTGATGTTATAAGGAGATTAGAAAGCTCGATCCTCAGGGTTTGGTAGTGGTTTGCCATAAGCTGGGTTATTCTGCATTCCCATCTGTCTAGAGCCTCCATGTTTTAGTTCCAGCTCTCTACGATTATGGTTTGATACAGTCTTAGGAAAGTATTAAAGTTTATAGTAGAAAAGTTCTACTTTGTAACCCAGAAACTGGGGGAGATCATGTGGCAGCCCTAGACACGGGGTGGGTTAAACTAGTGTATTAAATCTTTAAGGATCATGCTGATACAGACCCGCGTGGCTTTCTGAAGAGCATAGGTCAGGCATGCAGTCAGAAATCAGTTCCAAAGTCTTGTGGATAGTATGCTCTAGATTTCTTCTCCTGAATAGGTAAATATTGGTCAGTTAGTTATATGCATAAAAAGTATGCATAAAAAGTATGATTGAGACCAGGAGCTTCAGTAAGACGCTTCCTGCCGCTTCAGAAGTTGTCTCCGCCCCTGGTAATGTACTTTTTAATGTATTTTTTATATGTTTTGTGCAACTTTTTATTTGAGCATAAAAGTTAATCACAGTTAACCACCAACGTTTGTTAAATTAAATTGCGCTCAAGCAATCGCATTTACTTTAAACTTATGAAACGCGGGCTACTTCAGACGGGTACTAATATCCGCAATGAACCCAATACTGTTAGCACGTCACTCGTTATTTGACCCAATATCAGGAAAGTAGGTGCAAATATTTTGCAATTTATCCAACACCTTAGATAAGTTCAATATTATGGAAAGTGGTATTTTATATAGTGTAAATTTAGCATTTACAGGACATCCTAATGTAAATGTATATGTACAGCATGTAATCTTTGCATTACAGACCGAGATAATTATGTGATTAAGCCCTGCATTTCAGATCCCAAGCAGGAAAACAATGGTGAGGAGAGGTAGTGATATGTATGTGCCAATGAGAGGGTTGGGAGCTGCAATACTTTACCTATGTGCTTAACCACTGCAAGGCTAGGGCCAGTAATTAAAAAATGACATTCACTTACATATGGGAACATAATTTTTTTTATTAGCTTGTCCATTTAAGAACCATATTAATATACCAATTTATTATTACTCTAGTTTCCAAGTAACTGTTTTTTTAAGATTTAGATGATAATCACAAGGTCCAATATCACTGTTTCTCTCTGTTGTTCTTAAATTATCATCATCTTTCTTTGAAATTTAGGGGAAGTGAAAGCTACATGGACCCATAATAGCTGTGATTTTAATGAATTGCACAGTTCAGTTACTTTATCCAAGGTTAATTTATAAAAAATTGCTAGGAAAGATGTAACATTTTGCTTTACACTTTATTAGGTACAATACATGCAGTACAAAGATACACAAACGGATAGATTAATAGCTCTTCTTAGTGCTCTTTTTTGTTTGATTTTTAAATAAACCTTAGGGCTAGATTACGAGTGGAGCGCAAACATGCAGGTTTTTGGGATTGTTTACACGCAGGTTTTATTGTGCTGGTGTTACGCGTAAACTCTATCGCTTGAGTGCAATTCAAGTGAATGCTTGTCAGGTTAGCGCAACCTCAGAGCTGTGGTTAACTGTTTTACGAAACATAAAAGTTGCCCAAACACATCAAACATACATTACAAAGTACACTTATAATAGCACCATCTAATAAAAATGATTTAAAAAAAATATTGCACACAGAAGTTATATTGGGGCTAAGGCTCGCCAGAATCAGAAGTTATAAAGCAGCGGTCTAAAGACGATTGGTTTGATTGACACCCCCTGCTATCGTGATAAATGCAGACAGCGTATGCTGTCGGCATTTATCGATGTGCGGCGGACATGATACGCTACATTGTATCATGTCCGTCCGCACTATCTTAAATAGACCCCAAAGGCTCAAAGATAGGAGATCTCATGTGTTTGAGAAAAAAAAAAGGCAGGCAAAGGGCTTCAACATAAAAATAAATCTAAAAATAAATCTAAAGATAGATATGTATGTTTATATATATATATATGTGTGTGTGTGTGTGTGTACATATGTATTTATATGTGTATATATGTATTTACAGACATATATATATACATATAAACATATAAATACATATGTATACGTATAAGTGCATTGAAGCCCTTTGCAGTCAAGTAGATGAAAACATGTGAAAACATTTATGCAATATTCATTTTTAATAAAATGTTTAAGTGTATAGTATATTCACTGTAAATATTTCACATTCCAATGTTCTGCACATAACAGAATATGTTCTATGTATTTATAAATAGATAGTCCTCTATATCTATAAATCTATAACTACATGTAATCATGTGTGTATTTATTATTATACTTTATTTATAAAGCGCCAACATATTCCGCAGTGCTGTCCATGGGTACAATTTATTTATATAAAACAATGATATAAAACTTGTAAGAGACAAGACAAAATTTTACAAACACATACAGGAGGAATTAAAGGGACATTCCAGTCAAAATGTAAAAGTGTAAATGCACATAGATTAATTACATCTTTGAATAGAAAGATATTTGCAATATACAAGTAGTAGCAAAAATGTTTCTAGTAAAAGTTATCACTGTTTTAGTGTTAATATTTTTCTCTGCACGTGCATGTGAGGCATAGCTAGATATTGTCACTGCATCCACATTTTAAATAATGTAGTTGCTCAGATCATCACTGGGGCTTGTATCATTTCAGCAATTAACACATTGGCCCCAATTTATCAAGGTCTGTCGGACCTGTTTCGACAGTGCAGATCAGGTCCGACAGACCTCGCTGAATACGGCGAGCAATACGCTTGCCGTATTCAGCATTGCACCAGCAGCTCACAAGAGCTGCTGGTGCACCGCCGCGCCCTGCAGACTCGCGGCCAATAGGCCGCCAGCAGGGGGTGTCAATCAACCCGATCGTACTCGATCGGGTTGATTTCCGGAGATGTCTGTCTTTGTGACCGCTGCTTCATAACTGCTGTTTCTGGCGAGCCTGCAGGCTCGCCAGAAACACGGGGCATCAAGCTCCATACGGAGCTTGATACATATGCCCCATTGAGTCATTACCAGATGGTACAAGCACCTTAGGCACTCTGAGCAAGTGCTGTGTTTAAAATGCTGGTGCACAGTGCATACTTAAATACACTTTTGAAACAGCTATAGCTTTTATTAGAAGCATTTTTGCTAATGCATTTATATTACAAAATTGCTTCTGTTCAATACCGAAATGCACCTATGTGGTTTTCAATTTTGGCTGGAATATCCCTTTAAGGGCCCTATTCCTGTGGGAACTTACAATCTAGAAGGGTAGGAGGTTGAGAAAAAGGAGGTGAGGACTGCAAGATTGAGAAAGATGTTAATGCAGAGTTAAATAAGGGAAATGTTAGGTAAGTGAAATTAATTTATTATTGAATTGGTTGGTAGGCTTCTCTGAACAGGAAAGTCTTCAGGGAGCATTTAAAAGAATAATGATTAGGGGAAAGCCTGATAGGACGAGGGAGAGTGTTTCAGAGGGTAGGTGCTGCATGACAGAAGTTCTGCAGTCTAGCATGGGAAGAGGTGATAGTCAAAGATGCAAGGAGCAGATCATTATTGGATCTTAGTGGGCGGGCTGGAGTATACTTGTTGATTAGAGAGGATAGATAGTGGGGAGTGATGTTGGTGAGAGCTTTGTATGTAAGGGTGAGAATTTTGAATTTAATTCTGCTATGAATGGGGATCCAATGAATGGACTCGCAGAGAGGTGCAGCAGATACAGAGCAACGGGAAAGGTGGATTAGCCTGGCAGAGGCATTTAGGATGGATTGAAGGGGGGAGAGGTGGGAAAAAGGAAGGCCAGTAAGTAGGTTATTGCTGTAGTCAAGTCGGGAAATAACAAGGGAGTGCATTATTTGCTTTGTGATGTTAGAGCTCAGAAAAGGGCTAATCTTGTTAAATTTACCCAGTGAAGAAGTATAAATGGAGAAGGACCCAGAACAGATCCTTGAGGTACTCCAACAGACAGAGGCATTGGAGAGGAGGAGTCACCAGCAAATTACAGAGAAAAAGACATGTGAGAAAGATAAGAGTGAATCCAAGAAAGGGCAGTGTCAGAGAGGCCAAAAGAGCTAAAGAGCTAAGGGTCTGTAGGAGGAGGGGGTGGTCAACTGTGTTGAAGGCAGCTGAGAGGTTGAGTAAGATAAGTATAAAGTAGTGGGCATATATATATATATATATATACTGTGTGTATTTATATATATATATATATATATATAAATATATATATATATATATATATATATATATATATATATATATATATAGGTATATGAGCTCTCTCTTATCCCTTGACCTCACTTCAGACCGTCCCCACCCCTGCAAAACCTGCTTCACCAGGAAGGAGTTTGAAAATTCTAGAATACCTATAGCCTTGCCAAAGAATGCAATGCCCAAAAGCCTGCTCTGAGCCGCTGCTCTCATTACCCCCTCATGCCTCAGCCATGCCAGCCATTCCAGCACATTTACCCGAGCAGCCTGATGAACGCTGAAACCCCTCTGCTTGCCGAAAGACTCCCATCCCTTCCAATGCGACTCATTTGCCTTCCATGTCTTGGGAGCCAACGAAGCCCTCACTAAAGGGAAGATGGATGCCCAGATACTGTCAGCTGCCAGAGAAAGAAGAGGCAGGATAAGCCTTTCACTGCTGCCCTTGGGGCCAACATCCTAAACTGCTCCCACTTAAATCTAGACAGAGCATCTGCCACTACATTATGCACCCCGGGGACATGTTGTGCTGAAAACCAGATATTAAGCTGTAAACAGTGCAGGACTAAGTGTCTCAGGTGTCTGACCACCACCGGTGATGAAGTGGATAACCAATTTATGGCGTACACCACACTCATGTTATCCGTCCAGAACACCACTGACCTATTGTCCAATTTTGTCCCCCACAATTTGATGGCCACTACTATAGGGAACAGCTCGAATAATGTCAAATTCTTCGCAAGCCCTCTGGCTACCCACTCGGTTGGCCACGGAGCCGCACTCCATTTCCCCCATAACCAAAGCCACCCGCAGCATCTGAGAACAGACGTAATGAGTAGTTAGATATTGGATCAGCCCTCCACAGACAGACACCATTGAAATGGGTCAGGAATCTTTCCCACACATACAGGTCGTCCTTCATCTCCACAGTCACCCTGACATGTTTTTTTCCTTCTCTCGGCCCTTTCAACTGTTCTTCTTTTCTCCTATTAAATACCTGACCCATAGGAATGGTCCTGCCTGCAATTTTTAGGAGGCCAAGGAGGGACTGCAATTCTTTGAGCTCCTGCCACTGCTCTGACTGTCATCAGCAATTTGTCTACTTTCTCCCACCACTGAGTCTATCTCTATCCCTAAGAATGTAACACATGTTCATGGACATTGTTTTTTATCTTCCGCTATCGGTACCCAGAACTCTAACATCACTGCCCTCATAACCAACATTAGAAGCTCACATTCTTCTGTCTCAGCCCTACCCACTAACAGGAAGTAATCTAGATAATGGTCCACTGCCCCAACACCTGCCGACTCCTGCACTACCCAGTGTAGGAAAGAACTGAAGCACTCAAAAATAGCACAAGACAAAGAGTAGCCCATAGGCAGGCACCTGTCTACATAGTAGTGTCCACCAAACTTCAATCCCATCAATTGTAAAGATGATGGGTGTAGGGGAAGCAGTCTGAAGGCCAATTCTATATCTAGTTTGGCCATCAGAGTGCCTCTACCCGCTGCCCTTACTAAGTTAACTGCATCATCAAAAGATTGATAATGAACAGAGCTCATTTCCAGGTCTATAGCATTGATAACCAATGCTCCCTTTGGGTAGGAAAGGTGGTGAATTAACCTGAATTTGCCTTCCTCTTTCTTGGGTACAACCCCAAGAGGAGACACACCAAGTCGGGGAACGGCTACACTTGAAAGGGATCAGGACCTTCCTTAGCTCAACCTCCTTATTCATCTTTGCTATGAACTGTGGAACCCACTACTGTCTGCTGTACTGGAATTTTCAAACCCTCAAAGAACCCAGCCCTTAGCACCCCAGCAGCTACCCTGTCGGGATAGCGTGCCAACCATAGTACCATGGCTTCTGGCCTAAGAGGCATTAGGGGCTTTGTTACCAGCCCCACATTTAGTGCCTGCTCTCTCCACTATGAGTTCTCTCTTTCTGCATTCAACTCCTGAATGTGGGCCACTGCAGTATTTGCAAATGTGTTGAAAGGAGCAATTTGCACCTCTCTCTCATTGCTTATCTTGAAACTTCCAACACTCCCTACTCTGCCTCTTTGGGCACGGAAAGGAGTGCAAAATCCCAGGACGTGTCCCTGCGGGGGGGGGGGGGGGGTGAAGGGGAACCCTCGGACCCCAACTTCGACCACAGGTGCATATCCTGTGTGCCAAAGTGAAGAAGCGGGTTCCCCACCATTTTTCTACGGAAGGCCATGTCGTAATCATGCCATGTCCCTTCCTTGAACCTCTTATGAATGCTATCGTGTTCTCATACTTGAACAAGTTATGCCCTTGGGACGGCCATTTGTCCATGTAGCATGTTGCCATCACCCTAAAGCCCTTCTGCCACTCCTCCGGCCTCCTGACCCTTTTGGAGCCTGTGCCGTCCTCAGCTTTCTCCTTGTTCCTAATAGCCTCGACTGACAGTTCAAACATATTGACATAGTGCCCTTCCTGAATTTTCTTCACAACCTTAGATTTCAAATGGCCATCTAGGGAATGAACCAAACATGGGTACATATCCCCCTGCGCTGCCACTTTCCTTGAAACCCCTATCCCTAGCGCAGGTGTGCTTTTCCCATCATTAGGTGGAACCACAGTGCCAGCCGACGCCGTAATACTACCATTTTTGTTCTGTGCCTGCGCAGCAAACATTTTCTTGATTCTAAACATATGCTGCTGCCCTTTGCATACCAAACCCAGATCCTTGTCACTCTATGAATCTGACCCACTAGAAGAAGAGCTCCTATCAGCGTGTGTTAGTACAATAGAAGGGTACTCAACGGCCGCCGGCACTTGAACGGTTCTCCCAGAGGTAGTTGGCCTTGCGTTTGTCACCGTCAACACTCCTATGGGCTGTTAAAAAGCACTGCCCGTCTGTCCTGTAATCCCTGAAGTTGATGCCCCTGTCGTGTCACTGCGGCCTCCCTGGGAAATAACAAAGAGATGGGGAGAACGCTCCACCAGCTAAGCCTTGCACTACAGCACCACTCATACCCGTGGCAGTTGCCACCATTTGCACTAAATTGAAGCTGCCATTTCCCACATTGTGCCCAAGTAGGCCCCATGCACCCATCTGCGCATTTCCATGGGACGCACCACTTAAATCCATACAACTAACATCCCCTGCTGCCGAGTTAATAACATTCATGCCAGATTCCCTTGAATTAAGCCTTCCTGTGTTCCCAATAGCTCCTCTCCCTTGCCACTCTGACACTCTCCCCACACTTTGATCAAGCCTATGAGATCCGGTAATTGCCATCCACTGGTGATTAATACAAGCCCTCCTGTCTGACTCACCGCATTCAAGCTAACAGGCACCGCACCCTGATTTTCACCCCCGGTAAGCACAACAGCAGGCCGCTTTCTAGCTGGGCCTTTACCCTTTCCAGTGTGTCTGCCTCGGGAAGACCCTCCCCCTGGAGCTCTATCACCCTCCCGTTGTCTCCCCAACTTACTTGAGGCTCCGTGAGGGGAAACATCTCTGCTCCGTTCATGCCTCCTGTTGTGAGGTAATAGAAGTACATAAAAAAGTCTCTTAAAATTATATTTTTGATCTGAATTAAAAGTTTCTTTTAATTTTTATGTCCCTTTAAAGTGATTGTGCATATTTACTGGTTTTGGGTCCTCTGGTTAACTTGGTAAATGCGATTTACTTACTTGTGTGCATGACAAGTCTATTGTGCCACATCATGAAATTCTTGTACAAACAGGTTTTCTACCTGATGCCACATTTATTTTTATCTTTAGGCCATATTACAGCTGCTGCTGGGAAACTAGGAAATAACACAGCAATAATGGCAAGCTCTCAGAGATTTACTAGATCTCAATTTATCATTTGGTCAAAATGTAAAAAAAATACCTTTTCCTCCCTTTTTGAAATGTATCCTCTTCATTGCATTTAAGATGTTATTTTTTCACTTCAACATCCCTTCAATTTCAATTTAAAAAAAATCATTTATGTTGATGTAATATTAACCTGAATTGTTAATATATACTTTAAGAATAAAGAATACATCTTGGTTATGCACATGGGAATCACATGACCCAGACAGTATAAATGGCACTTGTACTTCTTAAAGCCACATGTAATATGCATTCATGCAACAAACCACCATATTACAAAAATACTTCTATGCAAATCTGAAATTCACTACCAAACATTTAAAATGTGCTTTTATGCCGGTTTAAACATTAAGGGCCAAATTACGAGTGGAGCGCAAATGTTTGCATGTGAGCGTTATCGGGTTTTCGCCGCCCGTTTGTGCGCAGGTTAAATTGCACTTGTATTACAACTTGAAAAACAAAAGAAAATATGCACAAAACACTTCAAAAATATATTACAAATTACAGCTACACTAATAAAAATACTATCTAATAAAACTTATTATTAAAAAAATATTGCACACAAAAGTTATAAGGACTCAAGAATATGAGGTCTCAGGTGTTAGGAAAAAAAAGGCAGGCAAAGGGCTTTAACATTGAGATACAAACATCTACATGTCTAAAGATGTACAGTATATGCGTGTGTGTATATATATATATATATATATATATATAATATATGTCAATATATGTGTACATATGTATTTATATGTGAATATATGTATTTACAGACAAATATATAAATATAAATACATATGCACACATATATATACATCCTATTATATAAAAGGCCAAGTGTGTTTGTCCGAAGCTGTCATTAGCAGTAGAGACAGCACGAGGACAAACACACCTGGCCTTAGCTGACATGCTGTTTGCGGTGATAGTGGGTGTGTCCGGACGGGAGCGTGGGCGTGTCCGGATGGGGGTGTGGGCGTGGATGGGCGTGGCCGGTTATGACGGGACGTGGCCGGGCATGGCAGGCGTGGTTGGGCACGGTCAGCGCGAGAGAGAGGGGAGAGAAATAGAAAGAGAGTGGGAGAGACAAAAAGAGATAGGAAAGAGCTAAAGAGAGGGGGAAGAGCAGAAGAGAGGGGACAGTGCAGAAGAGAGGGGGGAGAGAGAGCAAAAAAGAGGGGAAAGAGCAAAAGAGGGGGGAAAGAGCAAAATAAAGGGAATAGGGAGAAAAAGAGAGGGGTTGAGAGAGAGCAAAAGAGAGGGGGGAGAGAGAGCAATAGAGAGGGGGAGAGAGAGAGCAAAATAGAGGGATGGAGAGAGAGAACAAAAGAGAGGGGAGAGAGACAGAGCAAAAGAGAGGGGGAGAGAGAGAGCAAAAGAGAGGGATGGAGAGAAAGAGCAAAAGAGAGGGATGGAGAGAGAGAGAGCAAAAAAGGAGAGAGAGACAGAGCAAAAGAGAGGGGGGGAGAGAGCGCAAAAGAGAGGGGGGAGAGAGAGTGCAAAGAGAGGGGGAGAGAGAGAGTGCAAAAGAGAGGGAGAGAGAGAGAGCACAAAAGAGAGGGGGAGAGAGATCACAAAAGAGAGGGGAGAGAGAGCGCGCAAAAGAAGGGGGCAGAGAGCGCAAAAGAGAGAGAGAACGCAAAAGAGAGGGGGAGAGAGCGTAAAAGAGAAGGGGGGGGCGTGTCTCTAGGCAGCACCTTGAATGGTAGCAATATCGGTTGCTCCAAGGGATTCACAGATAATCTGCCTTTTATCAGTGGCCAAGAAGATCATCCAACTCCCACACTTTGATATTAATAACCTACAGATCAACCTGAGTTGGGTGATACTAAATCTTTGGTATTATAACCTTTGGAATTCGATCTGGAGCGTTGAGGCCTAAGGCAGTTACTTCAGTAACGGCTCTCAACACCCCCCCCGGTATCTTGTAAGCCGGGTATGCAGTGCAAAGACACTGACACTTCTTGCATTTAAGGGGAGAGTAGCTTGTGGTATAACCCCGGACAGCAGAACTGCATCTGCCTCCAGAGATCAGGGAATTTTCTACATGCTATTAAAGCACTACCCTTTAAATATGGCACTGGATTTTAAATGGATCATCCGGGAAGTTGCAGCCATGCTTAACTCTCACTACAATGAGCTGTGCGCAATCATTGCCGAGGAATATGCCTCTCTAAAAGACACTTGTGCAAGGGCTAGGGGTGAACTGCAGGCTCCACAGAAACTGAAAGCCGAATGTATTATGTACCAGCTCCAAACACCTTTGGTAACTACAACTAACAAATGCATACAACCCTTGCTCTCTTGCGAAAGCTTTTCAACTAGTGACCCAAACACTTCTGATAAGCAGCCAGGCGAACTAAGGGAGCATTCGGCCAGCCCGGAGGGGAGAACCATATCGCTAGACCGCTCCGAATATAAGGAGGAGAATGCTGCAAAAGGAAGTCCGATGCTGGCACAGAAGTTGAATGTTAGCAGCAGCCTAGACCTAAGGATGATCCTGCAGAACTCAGTTGCAAAGGTACCTGCTCACAGTGTGTGGGATCTGAGACCTACAAGTAAAATTTACCAGCCCTATGTTGCTCCGCCGGAGGATTCAGCTGGGACCCGGGCCGTGGGTCCTCATCAGGGGAGACAGATCCGTCCGGAGAGGTGCTATATCTTCATTGCAGAAGCCATTACCAGCAGTCTAAAACCGGAGTAGGTAGAACTTATTCCTAAGCCGCTGTCGCATGGCAGATTCAGTGCGAACAATCTAGGTATGGATCCATGAATCTGCTTAGCGGCATAATACCTGAAGGACCTGAACGGTTTACACAAGGTACTATGATCAGCACGCTGCTAGAAATCTCCCTTCAGTTTACTTTGGGCCCCGCATAGAGCACAGATCATATATTAGGCTAATATAGTAAATGAGTCCTCCAACTATGTTGATGTCACTGTGCTGGTTTACGGGGGTTGATGTTTATACATGCTGCGATACCTCTAGCTATTGCCATACAGCCTTATGCTCTACATAACACTTATGAAGTTTACTTTGATGTCTGTAGCCACGTATACACGAACTTGGTCTGTAAGCTTCACATGTCTCAACTCTGGACTCTGTGGGCACTCAGATTACACATAAGTCAAATATGGATTATCACCTGTTTATTCATGTTACTGATTTATTTTTATGGCTTTGTTGTGTTTGTGCAGTATGTGTCTCTCTGCTGGTGGTATGAGGTGTGTGCATCCTAAGCTTATCAGTTATTACATATTTTTTCATAGAGGTAAATTATCTAATAATGACTGTTTTCTTATCATTGCTTTGTTATATTCCTGTTTGCCTTCTATGGTTTGGGGGACTTATATAGTAGAACCACTTAGGTTGCCTTGTGTAACCCCTTAACTGTGTGCTCTGACTACTAGCTTCCAGGTTCACCACTCCTTGGTTATATTTCCTTATATGAAAAGGTAGTGCTTCTGCATTTAAGCTCACATGTTTTATATAGTTCGACTGTATAACCCTCCACGTCTGTTAATATTCCCTACAGTCAAGAGCTATAAATCCCTCCTATAGATAATGGTATGCTTTCCCCCACCACTCCTTTAGTTGCCATAACTTACAAAAACCTCCGGTCTCACACAAGGTCTAAATAACAAGGTTATGTCTTGATAAGAGCATTTGTTACAATGGTAAGTGTGAAAATTGTTACCCATTCTCCCTAACCATGGCTATTCTCGTATACTCCCATTTGTTGCTTCACAATTGCAATGTTTCACATATCAATGGTCCATGAGTGGCCATTTGAATCATCAGATTTCCCCCTCAATAATATTTAATTTAGCAGGGACCAAAAGTGTCCTCTTGTGTGGATGGAGGGAATTATTTGTTATAATGAGGTTCTAACTTTAACATGCTCCAACACATCAATAATATTTATTTCCATTGTTCAGATACCTAAACACTGTACTAATCAGTCATATGTCTCTATCTACGTGTGTTGTACATGAATATATTACTGTAAATTGTTATTTCCTCAATAAAAAAACTTTATTAAAAAAAAAAAAAAAAAAAAGAGAGGGGGGAGAGGGAGCGCAAAAGAGAGGGGGAGATAGAGCAAAAGAGAGGGGGGAGAGAAAGCAAAAGAGAGGGGGAGAGAGGGAGCAAAAGAGAGGGGGAGAGAGCGCAAAAGAGAGGGTGAGAGAGCACAAAAGAGAGGGGGGAGAGAGAGAGCAAAAGAGAGGGGGTAGAGAGAGAGAGCGCAAAAGAGAGGGGGAGAGAGCGCAAAATAGAGGGGGAGAGAGCACAAAAGAGAGGGGGAGAGAGCACAAAAGAGAGGGTGAGAGAGAGCAAGAGGTGGGACCGCTGTACTGCAAAAAATGGCCTGTGTGAACGGGCTTTAGGACTAGTATATATATAATTGCATTGGAGCCCTTTGAAGTTAACTTTCTAATTTACTCCTATTATCCATTTTTCTTCGTTCTCTTGGCATCTTTATTTTAAAAGGCAGGAATGTAAGCCTACGAGACAGCCTTTCTTTTTGGTTCAGCCCCCTGGGTAGTGCTTGCTGATTGGTGGCTAAATGTAGTCACCAATGAGCAGGCGCTACCCAGGGTCCTGAACCAAAAATGGGCCTGCTCGTAAGCTTACATTCCTGCCTTTTCAAATAAAGATACCAAGATAATGAAGAAAAATAGATAATAGAAAGTTGCTTAAAATTGCATGTTCTATCTGAATCATGAAAGAAAAAAAATTGGGTTCAGTATCACTTTAACCCCTTAATGACCACAGCACTTTTCCATTTTCTGTCCGTTTGGGACCAAGGCTATTTTTACATTTCTGCAGTGTTTGTGTTTAGCTGTAATTTTCCCCTTACTCATTTAATGTACCCACACATATTATATACCGTTTTTCTCGCCATTAAATGGACTTTCAAAATATACCATTATTTTCATCATATCTTATAATTTACTATAAAAAAATTATAAAATATGAGGAAAAAATGGAAAAAAACACACTTTTTCTAACTTTGACCCCCAAAATCTGTTATACATCTACAACCACCAAAAAAAACATATGCTAAATAGTTTCTAAATTTTGTCCTGAGTTTAGAAATAACCAATGTTTACATGTTCTTTGCTTTTTTTGCAAGTTATAGGGCTATAAATACAAGTAGCACTTTGCTATTTCCAAACCACTTTTTTTCAAAATTAGCGATAGTTACATTGGGACACTGATATCTTTCAGGAATCCCTGAATATCCATTGACATGTATATATATTTTTTTAGAAGACATCCCAAAATATTGATCTAGGCCCATTTTGGTATATTTCATGCCACTATTTTACCGCCAAATGCGATCAAATAAAAAAAATTGTTCATTTTTTTACAATTTTAGGTTTCTCACTGAAATTATTTACAAAAAACTTATGCAATTATAGCATACATGGTTGTAAATGCTTCTCTGGGATCCCCTTTGTTCATAAATAGCAGACATATATGGCTTTGGTTTTGCTTTTTACTAATTAGAAGGCTGCTAAATGCGACTGCGCACCACACGTGTATTATGCCCAGCAGTGAAGGGGCTAATTAGGGAGCATGTAGGGAGCTTCTAGGGTTAATTTTAGCTTCAGTGTAGTGTAGTAGACAACCCCAAGTATTGATCTAGGCCCATTTTGGTATATTTTCATGCCACCATTTCACCGCCAAATGCAATCAAATTAAAAAAAACGCAAAATTTTTCACAATTTTAGGTTTCTCACTGAAATTATTTACAAACAGCATGTGCAATTATGGCACAAATGGTTGTAAATGCTTCTCTGGGATCCCCTTTGTTCAGAAATAGCAGACATATATGACTTTGGCATTGCTTTTTGGTAATTAAAAGGCCGCTAAGTGCTGCTGCACATCACACGTGTATTATGGCTAGCAGTGAAGGGGTTAATTAGGTAGTTTGTAGGGAGCTTGCAGGGTTAATTTTAGCTTTTTGTGTAGAGATCAGCCTCCCACCTGACACATCAGACCCCCTGATCCCTCCCAAACAGCTCCCTTCCCTCCCCCACCCCACAACTGTCCCCGCCATCTTAAGTACTGGCAGAAAGTCTGCCAGTACTAAAATAAAAGTTTAAAAAAAAAATAAAAAAAAAAATACATCTTTAGCATATTTACATATGCTACTTTGTAGGATCCCCCCCTTAGCCCCCAACCTCCCTGATCCTCCCTGATCCCCCCCAAAACAGCTCTCTAACCTCCCCCTCTGCCTTATTGGGGGCCATCTTGGGTACTGGCAGGTGTCTGCCAGTACCCAGTTTGCAAAAAAAAATGTTTTTTTTTTGGTTTTTTTTGCCTGTTTTTCTGTAGTGTAGCTTCCCCCCCCCCCACAGACCAATCCCCCACCCCCTGACTAATGTATTTTACATAAATCAAACTATTTTTTTACAACTTTTCATACATAATTTTTCTGTAGTGTAGCGGTTCCCACCCGCTCGCTCCCGGCCCTGCCCTCCCTTGCATGTGCGCCCACGATCCCGCCCCCCTACAGATCATCAGGGCCATCGATGGCCGCCACCCGCCTCCCGAACCGGCTCCCACCCACCAACGGATTTAGCCGGTGATGTCCGGTGCAGAGAGGGCCACAGAGTGGCTCTCTCTGCACCGGATTGCTAAAAATGGTTATTGCAGGATGCCTCAATATCGAGGCATCACTGCAATAACCGGAAAGCAACTGGAAGCGAGCAGGATCGCTTCCAGCTGCTTTCCAGACCAAGGACGTACGCCACACGTCCTCGGTCATTAAGTGTATTTTTTTTGAGGACGTGTGGTGTACGTCCTTGGTTGTTAAGGGGTTAAAGGGACAGTCAAGTAAAAAAAAAAACTTTCATGATTCAAATAGGGCATGTAATTTTAAACAACTTTCCATTTTACTTTTATCACCAATTTTGCTTTGTTCTCTTGGTATTATTAGTTGAAAGCTAAATCTAGGAGGTTCATATGCTAATTTCATAGACCTTGAAGGCCGCCTCTAATCTAAATGCATTTTGACAGTTTTTCTCCACTAGGGGGCGTTAGTTCACGTTTTTCATATAGATAACATTGAGCTCATGCACGTGAATTTACCGAGGATTGAGCACTGATTGGCTAAAATGCAAGTCTGTCAAAAGAACTGAAATAAGGGAGCAGTCTGCAGAGGCTTAGATACAAGGTAATTACAGAGGTAAAACATGTATTATTATAACTGTGTTGGTTATGCAAAACTGGGGAATGGGTAATTAAGGGATTATCTTATCTTTTAAAACAACAGCATTTCTATGGTGTTGACTTTCCCTCTAAGTAGATGAAAACATGTAAAGCATATTTCTGAAACATTCATATTTAATAAAGATTCTAACTATGTATATACTGTAAATAGTTGACATTCCAATGCTCTGCACATAGTTGAATATGTTCTAAGTATTTCTAAATAGATATTCCTATACAGTATATATCTGTATGTATCTATACCTATATATAATCAGGTATATATAAATGTATGCAAAGAACAATGGAATGTGAAATATTTATATTTTCATGTCAGGTCAGCACACTTGAGAATATGCGTTTGGGTTAGCACAAGAGTGGGGTATTTTTTTCAACTTTTTTTTCTCCATTGACTTTCATGGGAAATAGGTTATCGCGCACAATATTCTAAGTTTGGCTTTTTGCGAGTGTCGGGTTAGCGCGATAGCGATAACTTTTTACTTTCAACTCGTAATACAAGCGCAACCCGACTTGCGCCAAAACTTTACTTCTAGCGCAATTAGTGCCCTAGTGAAAGCGATAAATAGCATTCCACTTGTAATCTGGCTCTAAATATTGTACAAAAGCCAGAATTGATTCTGAAGTTGCACAAACAATTTAAAATGTGAGATTGACATATTTTGTTCTAAGTTTGCTTATACAGGGAGTGCAGAATTATTAGGCAAGTTGTATTTTTGAGGATTAATTTTATTATTGAACAACAACCATGTTCTCAATGAACCCAAAAAACTCATTAATATCAAAGCTGAAAATTTTTGGAAGTAGTTTTTAGTTTGTTTTTAGTTTTAGCTATTTTAGGGGGATATCTGTGTGTGCAGGTGACTATTACTGTGCATAATTATTAGGCAACTTAACAAAAAACAAATATATACCCATTTCAATTATTTATTTTTACCAGTGAAACCAATATAACATCTCAACTTTCACAAATATACATTTCTGACATTCAAAAACAAAACAAAAACAAATCAGTGACCAATATAGCCACCTTTCTTTGCAAGGACACTCAAAAGCCTGCCATCCATGGATTCTGTCAGTGTTTTGATCTGTTCACCATCAACATTGTGTGCAGCAGCAACCACAGCCTCCCAGACACTGTTCAGAGAGGTGTACTGTTTTCCCTCCTTGTAAATCTCACATTTGATGATGGACCACAGGTTCTCAATGGGGTTCAGATCAGGTGAACAAGGAGGCCATGTCATTAGATTTTCTTCTTTTATACCCTTTCTTGCCAGCCACGCTGTGGAGTACTTGGACGCGTGTGATGGAGCATTGTCCTGCATGAAAATCATGTTTTTCTTGAAGGATGCAGACTTCTTCCTGTACCACTGCTTGAAGAAGGTGTCTTCCAGAAACTGGCAGTAGGACTGGGAGTTGAGCTTGACTCCATCCTCAACCCGAAAAGGCCCCACAAGCTCATCTTTGATGATACCAGCCCAAACCAGTACTCCACCTCCACCTTGCTGGCGTCTGAGTCGGACTGGAGCTCTCTGCCCTTTACCAATCCAGCCACGGGCCCATCCATCTGGCCCATCAAGACTCACTCTCATTTCATCAGTCCATAAAACCTTAGAAAAATCAGTCTTGAGATATTTCTTGGCCCAGTCTTGACGTTTCAGCTTGTGTGTCTTGTTCAGTGGTGGTCATCTTTCAGCCTTTCTTACCTTGGCCATGTCTCTGAGTATTGCACACCTTGTGCTTTTGGGCACTCCAGTGATGTTGCAGCTCTGAAATATGGCCAAACTGGTGGCAAGTGGCATCTTGGCAGCTGCACGCTTGACTTTTCTCAGTTCATGGGCAGTTATTTTGCGCCTTGGTTTTTCCACACGCTTCTTGCGACCCTGTTGACTATTTTGAATGAAACGCTTGATTGTTCGATGATCACGCTTCAGAAGCTTTGCAATTTTAAGAGTGCTGCATCCCTCTGCAAGATATCTCACTATTTTTGACTTTTCTGAGCCTGTCAAGTCCTTCTTTTGACCCATTTTGCCAAAGGAAAGGAAGTTGCCTAATAATTATGCACACCTGATATAGGGTGTTGATGTCATTAGACCACACCCCTTCTCATTACAGAGATGCACATCACCTAATATGCTTAATTGGTAGTAGGCTTTCGAGCCTATATAGCTTGGAGTAAGACAACATGCATAAAGAGGATGATGTGGTCAAAATACTCATTTGCCTAATAATTCTGCACTCCCTGTAGTGTTTGTGTTACCACATAGTTCATCTTGGCCCTTATAATTAAACTGTGTTTTTGTCTTGCATATCCTTAATTGGCTAAACACAATTCATCAGCTGTTTCCTTAGCAGTAACTACAGCAGGGTAAAATGCTTATATTTCTATTGTGAAATGAGTTTTACAGCATTAGCAACTGGGCAGCAGGGCATTGCTTGGACGTGTGGGAAGTTTCTTCTCAATTTGTATAAGAATCATCATATTTCGCCTGTAGGAATCGCAGGTTTATGTCGCCAAATGTAGTCTAGTGAGTTTGTTTCAAAGTACGCAATTGAAAGTGAAGGAAAAATACGTTTGTGAAACTAGAAATACATTCAAAGTAAATTACTCTGGTATATTTTATTGAAAATCAGGGACATTTGCTTAGGAGACGGCCCATTTCTGGAGCACTATTTGGCAGCAGTATTGCAAGAATGTTATCTATTTGCAAAGTACTAGTTTGGAGCACTATTTCCTGCCATGTGGTGCTCCAGATGCCTACCTAGGTATCTCTTCAACACAGAATATCATAGGAAGGAAACAAATTTGATAATAGAAGTAAATTGGAAACTTTTTTTTAAAGGGGTATGCTCTGTCTGAATAACTAACATATAAAAAAATAGTTGTTCTCAGTGTCAGGTGCTCCCTGTCACATATACTTTCCCCTGCAAGTAAATGCAATCTAGTGAGCTTCAGTGCTTTCTATAGAGGTAAGCTCACAACTTACCAGGAATTCCTTAAGTCCCCTTGTTTAGATCATTCTATGAGGGCTGCCCATGTGATATTCTCGACATGCTGACAAATATTAGATCATCAGAGCTTTTTAATATACTGTATCTTATTTGCATTCAGTAATAAGTTTTAATAGCTGGTGGATGGAAATTTACTTGGTCTACTCTGCACTCCCATTTAGTTTCCAATGAAGACTTGATAGTATTATTATTTTTTTTTAACAGAGTTAACTTATGGGGGCATATTTAACAATGTGCGAGAGGACATGATACGAAGTAGCGTATCATGTCCGCCGCACATCGATAAATGCCGACAGCATTCTTGTGAACTGCTGGTGCAGTGCTGCCCCCTGCAGATTTGCGGCCAATTAGCTACTAGCAGGGGGTGTCAATCAACCCAATCATATTCGATCGGTTTGATTTCTGTCCGCGGCCTCAGAGCAGGCGGACAAGTTATGCTTCATAACTTCTTCAGGCTCGCCGGAAACAAGGGGCATCAAGCTCCATACTGAGCTTGATAAATATGCCCCATTGTCTTAACCAGAAAATAAAAACTTAAATCTATCACTCAATACTGTTATTCCAATCCATCTGAAAAACATCAGTTTGTCCTAAATGTATTGGACTTTTTAAATTCTGTACCTTGGATCCATTGATAACGCATTTCGAGTGGCTGTTTGCACATTTTCTTTTTAATGTCAAATTGTTTTGCACATAGCTCACGTTTATAGAAAAAAATTCATATAATATAAAAGTGTTTGATGCTTTAAACCTGTTAATTAGAAAATGATACAAAAGGAAATGATTAATTGCACATATATCATAAATCAGCATTGTTATACAATGCTTTTGTGCAGTTTCTAATATTTTGGAATGAGGCCATTACCAATGGACACTGGTGTAAAATGAAAGGAAAGTCAAAATGAAACATTCATGATTGAGATGAGACGTCACACCCAAATTTAAACAGCTTTCCATTTAACTTCTATTATCAAATTAGCTTTTCTCTTTGTATTTTTTTTTTTTGTTGAAGAGTAAACCCAAGTAGGCCCAGAGCAAGTAGCAACAATACACTACTGGGAGCTAGTTAGTTATTGGTGGCTTCATATACAGTATCCCACAAAAGAGGGTACACCCCTCACATTTTTGTAAATATTTTATTATATCTTTTCATGTGACAACACTGAAGAAATGACACTTCGCTACAATGTAAAGTAGTGAGTGTACAGCCTTTATAACAGTGTAAATGTGCTGTCCTTTCAAAATAACTCAACACACAGCCATTAATGTCTAAACCATTGGCAACAAAAGTGAGTACACCCCTAAATGTAAATGTCCAAATTGGGCCCAATTAGCCATTTTCCCTCCCCAGTGTCATGTGACTCAATAGTGTTACAATGTCTCAGGTGTGAAAAGGGAGCAGGTGTGTTAAATTTGATGTTATCGCTCATAAGGCATCCTCAAAAGGAAGGTGGGGGAGTGCAAGGTCTCTAACATCCAGCAGCTCCGTGATGTCTTCATGGAGGAGTGGAAGAGGACTCCAGTGGCAACCTGTAAAGCTCAGGAGCATGGTTCCGGGGGGAGGAGCCAGCTGTATGTCGAGCTGGTGAGAGCTCACGAAGGGCGCGCTTTTCAAATGACCCACAAGTGGAGGATTCCTTTGCCAAAATAGTTTTGACGACCTGGAACTTCGTGTGTTGCCCACACAAGTGAATTCCGGATTGGAACCATCAACCTCGGCAGTACTGCCCGGGCACACCTGAGCACTTGAACCAGTTCAGGATATCGTGCAATAGACAGAGACTGATCGTACACCTGGGGACTATCTGGACAGAGGCGGCTTAATCTGTTTGAGACCTGGGCGTAGTGACACAGGAGGAGCCAACGCAGTCTCAGAGGAACCCCTGGTGTTAAGAGAGAAATCAGTTGCCATAGAATACACCTAAAAAATAGGACGCCCTGGTGTTGCACTTGCAATGCGGTGAAGATGCCTTCCACACGCTGTACCCACAAGCTGGGAAGCATTGTTGATTGTAGACAGGCTACAAGTCCACTAAAACCGCAAGTATTGGGGCTAATTGAAATCTTTGTTGCGGTGAACGGCTTCTCTGTATGCTATATATCAAGGTAACCCTCAGTGCTGTGCTATAATAACTGAGATACGATAAATACTAAAAGGAGAATGTATATTTTACTCCGGTGGGGACTTTAATAAGTAAACAATGACATCTAAAACACATACTCTACTGAAAAATATCCCTGGCAATTATCCAAAGCTTTATACCAAAGCTGCTTTCTGGGAAATAGACTCTGTGGGTTAAAAGTATTGACAATGGAAAGTCCACTAAATTAAGGAGTCAGCATATACCAGACTGGATGGGATTATAATAACTACAACTACCCGCCCATTACAGATTGAACAGGAACACTATTGCCTGATTTGTAGGAGTATGCTGTGATGGGGAGACGGAGTAAATTACAACAATCATAACTTAAGAAGTAATAAAACCCACATTGAGGTGCATTTGTGTTACTGCCGAAAGGCAAAAGAAAGGGGGAAAACAAAAAGAAAATCTTACGTCAACATTGGGAGTAGGTTTCTCTTTTTCCCTTCTTATCTAAAAGGCTGATCTCAAAAGCTGAACCTCTTAAAATTATTTATATTTGAAGTATATTCTATCAGGACTCTCTGTTATGTTATGTTATGCTTAGAAGGTTATGAGAGCTGAAATGGTTTAAACAGGAGCTATAAAATCTTAAAAGCTGAACCCTTTAAAATCATCCATCTTTGCTGAAATGGTCTAAACATAAGGCATAAAATCGTAAAAGTTGAACCTCTTAAAATTATTTATCCTTGAAATATATTCCACCATGATTCTTTGTTATGTTATGTTATGCTTAGAAGGTTAAACCAATGTTGGTAATGAGAGCTGAAATGGTTTAAATATAAGGTATAAAATCTTTACTAATTTAAAGGTTGTTAACCATACCTAGTTTAAATTTGTGGAAATATATATTAAGATGTCCTTACTAAAAATATAAGGGATAAGGGTCTTATTTGCTATAACCCCCCCTTAAAGGGACACTGAACCCCAAAAAAAATATTTTGTGATTCAGATAGAGCTTACAATTTTAAGCAACTTTCTAATTTACTCCTATTATCAAATTTTCTTTATTCTCTTGGCATCTGTATTTGAAATGCAAGAATGTAAGTTTAGATGCTAGCCCATTTTTGGTGAACAACCTGGGTTGTCCTTGCTGATTGGTGGATAAATTCATCCACCAATAAAAAAAGTGCTGTCCAGAGTACTGAACCAAGAAAAAAAGCTTAGATGCCTTCTTTTTCGAATAAAGATAGCAAGAGAACGAAGAAAAATTGATAATAGGAGTAAATTAGAAAGTTGCTTTAAATTGCATGCTCTATCTGAATCACAAAAAAAAATTGGGTTCAGTGTCCCTTTTAAGAGGGGCTTCACAGCACTTACTAAAAAAAAAAAAAACCTGTGAAGCTCTGGTGAACTCTATGCTCAAGAGGGTTAAGGCAGTGCTGGCCTTACAAAATATTGACACTTTGGTCCCAATTTGGACATTTCCAAATTGTACTCACTTTTGTTGCTAACAGTTTAGACATTAATGGCTGTGTGTTGAGTTCATTTGAGGGGACAGCAAATTTACACTGTTATACAGGCTGTACACTAACTACTTTACATTTAAGCAAAGTGTCATTTCTTCAGTGTTGTCACATGAAAAGATATAATAAAATATTTACAAAAATGTGAGGGGTGTACTCACTTTTGTGAGATACTGTATATGCTTCTTGTCACTGGCTAACCCAATGCCTTTATCTAGCTCCCATTAGTGTATTTCTGCTCTTGAGCTCACCCAGGATCTCTCTTTTTTGAAGATAGTATTTAAATCGCAAGCAGGTCAAATGTTCCGCCCCAGAACTAGTAAGAATGCAAACCCCAGTTGGTAATTGGGAAACTGACAAGCTAATATAAAAACATAAGATCAGGGTTGGCTATAGACATTAAAATCTGGAGATGTTAATGAGTTACAGATCAAGGCAAGGGGGTGACACTGATGATGGTGTGTGTGTGTGTGTGTGTGTGCATGTGTGTGTGTGGAGTGTTATAATTTTCCAGTTTTTCTTTTTAATTTCCTGATTTGCAACATTAACCTCTCTCCTTGGCCTCCATTACATATGCAGCGTCGCCCGCAAAATCCTCCGCCGCAAAATCAGCCAATAGGATAAGAGCTACTGAAATCCTATTGGCAGATTTGAACAGCCAATAGGATTTCAGTAGCTCTCATCCGATTGGCTGATTTGAATTTGAAGACTCAAATCAGCCAATAGGAATTCAAGGGACGCCATTTTTAATCGCGTACCTTGAATTCCTATTCAGTGTATGGCGGAAATCGTATGAAGAGGATCCTCCACGCTCCATGGCTCCGTGGTCGCCGGTCTTCAGTTCCAGCGTCGCCTGTCTTCAACTCCAACCTCCGCTCCGCGCCGTCTGGTTCCTGGAAGAAAGAACAGGTCGCCGCTTGGAAGAAGACTTCACCGCCTGGAACAGGACCTTCTCCGCTGAACTTCAGGACAGGTGAGGACCACTTGGGGGTTAGACTTAGGGTGCCCAACAAATGCCCTTTTCAGGACAATGGGTAGTTTAGTGTTTTTAGTGTTAGTATTTTTTTGGGGGGGTTTGGTGGGTGGGGGGGTTTTACTGGTAGGGGGGGCTGTGTGTCTTTTTTTGCAAAAGAGCTGATTATCTTGGGGTAATACCCTGCAAAAAGTCCTTTAAGGGCTACTGGTAGTTGATTAGATGGGTGTTTTTATTTTGGGGGGCTTTTTTATTTTCATAGGGATTAGGTGTAATTTATTTAAAATTTTGTAATTTTATTTTTTATTTTCTGTAATTCTTGCTTAAAGGGACAGTCTACTCCTGAATTTTGATAAGACTGCCCCTTTAATTTATACTTAGTTTATTTGTATTTTAGAAGTAGTGTAATTTTTTTTATATTTAATGGTAACTTTAGTATTTTGTAAATTAGGTAATTTTAGTTTATTTAGGGGGGTTAGGTTAGGGGGGGTTAGGTTAGGGGGGTTAGGGGTTAGGTTTAATGCGTTGTTGGCTATGGCGGTTTAGGGGTTAATACTTGATTAGGTTTATTGTGTTGTGGGTTAATGACAGATTAGGGGTTAATAGTTTTAATAGGTAGTTTGCGATGTTGGGGTTGGCGGATTTAGGGGTTAATAATTTAGTTATTACTTGCGGTGTGGGTTTGATGGTGGATATAGGGGTTAATAGTTTAAATAGGCATATTGCGTTGTGGGGGGTTGACGGTCTAGGGGTTAATACATTTAATATTAGTAATGAGAGGGGGGATTGCGGATATAGGGGTTTTACGTATCAGGCTTATTTTTGGGAGGCGTGTTAGACTTTTACGGGAGATTTGTTAGTTTCTTTACTTTTCTTAGGCGCCGGCAGTTTCTAAAGTGCCGTAAGTCACTGGCGACTCCAGAAATTTGTATTTACGCTCATTTCTGGACATCACTAGTTTATCAGACTTACAGCACTTTATGAACTGCAGGCGGGGTTTATGTAATACCCCGATGTGCGAGGTGAAATTACGGACGGCGCAGGTTCCCACGCTTGCGCCGAAACCTGCCACCGTACATTTGATCGTGCCCCTTATTTGACTAGAGCAATGTATATAAAAAAAGGCTCTGTAATGCATATTTATGGCTACATCTTTGAGAATTGATGGCACTGCAACCAAAATTGGGGGTAGGGTTACCAGGTGTCCAGTATTCAGCAGGCTGTCTAGTAAAATCTATACAGAAATACTGGACACTTACATTGAGTGGCAGAAAAATTAGGCTTCCTATGCATCTATTCATAGCAAATTTGTCCCAGAAAGAAGTGATACTGCACATTATCTACTGTTCTTTGTGTTACTGGCAACCAATGAGGGTATTACACTGTTCTGTGTTATGTAGAGCCACAGCTCTGTTTTTTTGTTTTTTTTTGTCAGCAACGGAAGAGTAAGAACATTGTTCTATGTGTGTTACTGAAAATGTGTCAAATCTATACTGTGACTGATATATATTCCTTAAAGTCAAATATGTAAAATACTTAATTTGTTTGTTACTGGAAACCAAAGGAGTACACTCACTGTTCAGTTACGAAAAATTGATATGAAGGTGTCAAGGGTGGAGTATAAGGCATAGTCAATATGTGACCCCACATACCAGCCATACCCATTAACCTATAGGTCTTCCATTATTTTTATGAAAGACAGCTGGCAACCCTAGATAGGGTTGCATAACTGGCACAGGATTTGATATTGGATTGTTGATTAGCTAATGCTGAAATTGATGTATATGTATATTCCTTTACTTTATATTTAAGTACAATTTAATCATTGAGCAATTGTAGCTCTTTGTGGGACTAGCTAAATTGGTGAGCTACACAATTTTCAAAACAATTGTGTTTTACTGAGCATGTGCACATAGGACAACAAAAATGGTAACAAACTTATGAATAGAATGCCCTAGAATCCCTTTGGTGGGTCACTGGCCAAGTGTAATCATCTTTTAAAGAACCATTCTAGATTAAAAATAAAATGCTAGGTTTCAATGTCTATTTCAATCTTTCCAATCCTCTGAAGAAGAAAAAACACAGGCGCCAACATGGCCTAGTACCATCAAACAAGGGGATATTCAGTAGGTAAATAGAGGTACTCACAAAAGAAGAGCACCCAATGGTGCTAATGGGCAGACTGGAACTTTGTAGTGGTCCAGCTCACTGTAAGCAGGCAGATTGGGCACATGAACAGGAAGTTTGTCACAGATGTATCACTGATGCCTATATAGAAATTATAAAACAGAGCTACCATAGCCTAGTACAGTAAGAACTGGTAGAAATATTATAAATGGTGAGACTTACAATGTGTTATGCACCACCAGGTGCAATATAGGCGAGCTGGGGCCTCTCAGTCTTTCCAATTCTGTTTATCTGTGTTTTTTGGTTCTCGATCCATTTTTTTCAAGATTTTTGTGATCCCAATCCAAGTGATGACAACAATTTGGTATTGAGAAAAGTCAGGATTGGATCTGAGCAGATAGCAGGAAATTATTACCCATATGATGTATGCACAGCAATGGTTGCAGTGATCACAATCCTCCCGACCACAGGTTTTCACTTTTTTCAGCAGCAAAATGAACACATCAAATACAGCACACAAAAGGTGTTGGTAAAGTGCAAAATTTGACTTCTGAAAATATTCAACACTATTTTGAGTAATTATCTTGCGCATGTGCAATACACTCTGAAATGACCACAGAAAACTGTATATTGCACATGTACAAGATAACAGAATTATTACACTTTCTGTGGTCTATATAATTAAACCTATATTCAGCACTATTATATAGTCCCTCATTAGTGGGTGGGGCATACGTTTACATATGTATTTCACAGACAGATACATGATATCTAGTACAACTAACGGGAGCTGCAAAGAAATGGAAATCATGACCTCAACATCAAGAAATGGCTTTTAGCAATATCTTATTTTATTTTATCCTTGCATTTTTGTGATTGTAAATTTCAGTATTGTTGTCTTCAGGAACAGGGTTTCTCTTGACAATTGCGTCATCGTGATTGGTAGTTAAGTACTTTCCATTAAGTTCTGTACAGTGAGTGTGAGGTTTGGAAATCACAGTCTGTACAGTGTGATCACTTTCACAATTTCCAGTGTGAGAACTGTTAAAATCCATGAGAAGAAAAAACAGAAGCGCCACATGGCCCAATATTGTTTGTTCAGAGATGAATAAATCTTAAGGTGATGAGTAAACTCACATTTAGTAGAGCACCTCAATTAGTGCTAGATATACGGTCTGGGATCTATAGGGTCACCCAGAAGACCAACCTCCTGCACAGGAACTGATGTCTATATAGGCGAGAGGAAGACACAGGTGCCAATATGGCCTAGTATTGCTGATGCAAAGGTTTCAATACAAGCAAAGAGAGGAATAATACTCACAAAGTGTGAAGCACCTCTTGTGGTGCTATAGAGGCATGAAGGGGTCAATTCAGTCACCCAACAGACTTCTAGCCAGAGATACAAATGGATCCAAAGGTACAAAGGATCCCACAGCTGGTCCAGATAAGCGAATATTCCTCCAGAGAGGGATAAAAGATATATGTCCCAAAGAAGAATGCAGCAAGTGTTCAAAATATTAAAAGTTGATTTTAATAAAAATTATAAAATAATAACAGGCAACGCGTTTCTCAGCAGATAGCTGTTTCATCAGGCTTCATAAAATGTTTACTGAACACTTGCTAGATATACCCTAAACCTAAACTGGTTGATATTAAACAGGTGATGGTGGGAGGGATCCACTTAATCAGTAATCTGGTCTTAACCAATCGGTTGTTGCCATATAGGTCCCACATTAAAAACATCAACATAAACATAGACAGTTTATAATATAATATACACTGCATAAAACAGATTTCATATATTCCTAATTGTCCTACAGTTTGTTTGATCAAACATATTTGGAAGTACTTCAAGACAACTTTTAGAAATTATTAAACCTTATTTTTGAGAGTGATAATAATGAGGCACACATTAAAGTATAAACCTTAAATCAACTTATAACCAGTGGGGGAGGCAGTGATTAGTAGTAATTTTAATGTATATATTTTTCTTATTAGTGTCACATTTAATATTGATCTAAACTTATGATAGTCATACCTTGTTATAGTTGGGATGTTGTCTGATGACAAATTAATTTAGGATAATATGCATGATGAGAGCGGACAGAGCGCAGCAACTCCAATACTACTGAATGTTAAGTTATTTTAAAGACATAAATAATTGTCTCAGTCAGCTGTTAAGTGGTGGTTTCTAGTTTGGTTGTAATTTGAATACGCCGCTGACTAAGTCGGCGTCTACAGTCGCTCAATGCGCATGACGAGCCAAAGTCGGATATGGCCCAATCATTGCGTGCGCTCGATCATAGGCGTTAACAGTAACCACATACCTCCTCTGTGCTGAGTGCGCATGCCCGGCCCCAATGCGCTAAATGCGCATGCCCGGCTACAGTGAGTGTGTCCAATGAGGATCATATGATAGCGATCCTAATACAAATATGTGGCACTGGCTGATAGGTGTATGGTGATAAGGGGCGTGAGATATGTTATAACCACGGTGCATCTTTTTAATCTGTAATAAATAAAAACATCATTGTACTCGTGAGTGGAACAAACACTTTTTCTTCCAATCAAACAGGAGAACAATTCAAAATCACAAAGAGGATGTCATGTGAGTCCACCTACGTTGTCTATCTGGTCAGTTGTATGTGTGGGGTCCAATACGTAGGACGTACCGGACGCACCATCAAAAAACGATGGGGCGAACACACTTACAACATCAAAAGGAAATTTTTGAAACATAGCCTCTCCAGGCATTGTGCTTATGCACACAAAGGTAGTGCTAAAACACTTTCCATACTCCCTATAGAACAAATTTCCAGAAACAGCCATAATGCTATGCTCACTCTACGACGTAGAGAAACTTACTGGATCCACAAATTACACACATTGGCCCCTGAAGGCCTTAATGAATGTGTGGATTTGGCAGCATTTGATTTATGAATAAAAGTCCATCTTTCTAGATATAAGAACTGGCTACACTCTTTGAAATTGACATATTTGTCCTCCGACCATATATACATCTCTAACCTTCTTGCGCATATATGGTTATGCGGGTAGGTGTGTGTGCATATATTATAGGTGCACACATTTGTGGACGTAATAAATCCACAAATCCTATGAATCCACCAGATATTTGTTGCTATAGGCCCTGTTTGATTTATATAACTAGCCACTTATCATCATGTGTCCACATATTTCGTGGACACCTAGTCTTACTAGATAATCCCTTGAGAGATCGTCATTGGGTTTTTCACTCTGATCACTCATCTGATAGGATAATACCACTATCTAGTTAGTATAGTGGCCTTTGATGTGTGGCCTGTGTTGTGAAGATTATGTCACACTAGAGATGTCCTTTATAGATTGGAGAGATATTCCCCAATCTCACATAAGTTGTTCATTGATTGAACAATTATAGCAATCCATCACAATTAGATATTAGAGGCAATATTATTCAACCTATTATAGATTAGTGTACTATTTTGATTGGATTTGATGATATAGAGATTGCTATCACGTCTGTCACTTGAATTTCTGATATACAGTTTTGACCATTTATGGATATCTCTTAATATTTCTTATCTTGAAGTGGTATACTGCATGTTCTCCATTTAGATGTACTCAATAAATATATATTTGGGATTAGATCTAATGGTAGTTCTATATGACGATTATGCACATTACACACGTTTTAGTTATCATTGGTATGTATATTGAAAAACAATATATTACCCTATGTACTTTACCGGATCCAAATATTTTATGTCTCTAGATATATCCGGGACATGAGTGGCCCTCTTGAAACCACACTGACTATCCTATGGGAGTGCTCACCAGTCATAAACACTGTTTTTTATCTGATATATCTCCTATTAGTGTCAGTAACCACTGTAGCTGTAGTATTCACTGTAGATCTATGCCTCAACGTTGTAATCTATATGACAGTAATGCTTATTTTTCTATCAGATAAATTTAGTGTTCGCCTAGAGAACGTTCTCTCTTTATTGGCCCTTCATTGGCGCAACACAAGTTCTCTTTACACTAGATATTTCTAGTGGTCACTCTAGTCAATCCCCACATTTCGACCCCTCACGAGTACAATGATGTTTTTATTTATTACAGATTAAAAAGATGCACCGTGGTTATAACATATCTCACGCCCCTTATCACCATACACCTATCAGCCAGTGCCACATATTTGTATTAGGATCGCTATCATATGATCCTCATTGGACACACTCACTGTAGCCGGGCATGCGCATTTAGCGCATTGGGGCCGGGCATGCGCACTCAGCACAGAGGAGGTATGTGGTTACTGTTAACGCCTATGATCGAGCGCACGCAGTGATTGGGCCATATCCGACTTTGGCTCGTCATGCGCATTGAGCGACTGTAGACGCCGACTTAGTCAGCGGCGTATTCAAATTACAACCAAACTAGAAACCACCACTTAACAGCTGACTGAGACAATTATTTATGTCTTTAAAATAACTTAACATTCAGTAGTATTGGAGTTGCTGCGCTCTGTCCGCTCTCATCATGCATATTATCCTAAATTAATTTGTCATCAGACAACATCCCAACTATAACAAGGTATGACTATCATAAGTTTAGATCAATATTAAATGTGACACTAATAAGAAAAATATATACATTAAAATTACTACTAATCACTGCCTCCCCCACTGGTTATAAGTTGATTTAAGGTTTATACTTTAATGTGTGCCTCATTATTATCACTCTCAAAAATAAGGTTTAATAATTTCTAAAAGTTGTCTTGAAGTACTTCCAAATATGTTTGATCAAACAAACTGTAGGACAATTAGGAATATGTGAAATCTGTTTTATGCAGTGTATATTATATTATAAACTGTCTATGTTTATGTTGATGTTTTTAATGTGGGACCTATATGGCAACAACCGATTGGTTAAGACCAGATTACTGATTAAGTGGATCCCTCCCACCATCACCTGTTTAATATCAACCAGTTTAGGTTTAGGGTATATCTAGCAAGTGTTCAGTAAACATTTTATGAAGCCTGATGAAACAGCTATCTGCTGAGAAACGCGTTGCCTGTTATTATTTTATAATTTTTATTAAAATCAACTTTTAATATTTTGAACACTTGCTGCATTCTTCTTTGGGACATATATCTTTTATCCCTCTCTGGAGGAATATTCGCTTATCTGGACCAGCTGTGGGATCCTTTGTACCTTTGGATCCATTTGTATCTCTGGCTAGAAGTCTGTTGGGTGACTGAATTGACCCCTTCATGCCTCTATAGCACCACAAGAGGTGCTTCACACTTTGTGAGTATTATTCCTCTCTTTGCTTGTATTGAAACCTTTGCATCAGCAATACTAGGCCATATTGGCACCTGTGTCTTCCTCTCGCCTATATAGACATCAGTTCCTGTGCAGGAGGTTGGTCTTCTGGGTGACCCTATAGATCCCAGACCGTATATCTAGCACTAATTGAGGTGCTCTACTAAATGTGAGTTTACTCATCACCTTAAGATTTATTCATCTCTGAACAAACAATATTGGGCCATGTGGCGCTTCTGTTTTTTCTTCTCATAGATTGCCGCTCCTGGATCCTGGCCTGGATCATCACAGATAGCTGCCTCCCATCCCAATAGAGACTTTTCACTTTATTACCATTGTGTTTGTATGATTGTATAACATTTGTTTCACTTTGTATTACATTGTCACTAATTTTTTATGCATAATATTGCACATTTTCTATTATTTACCACTCCTTATTTGCATTGATATTGGTACACACAGTATATTATATTGATATCCCACTAGTATACTTAGATTTGTTAGCACTATATTTATAACACAGGTACTTAATATATAGACATATAAGTATAGATTTATTTGGTTACATTCCCTCTTTTACACTTAGGGCGCCCCCTATCTATCTCTTTTACTGTTAAAATCCAGTTTAAGAAGAGGAGATAAGTTGCAGCCACATTCTTCTTATAGAAATTAATATCCCACAATGTTCTTTTTGAGTTGAGCGGAAATTTTAACCCAACCTCACCAAAATAGAAAAAAAGGTTGTATTAATGAATTAAAAAAAATAAATACATAAAAACATTTAAAAAGTTTGAAAAACATCTTCCCAAACATTTTTGTCAAATGGGTTCAGGATTGAAAATCTTATTTGGATTCCCAAACAGCATAGATCATCCACTTTGTGCGCTAACCAAATAGGTCAAACCACCTTAAAGATTTTGTATATTCTCGCTAACTGTTCTAGCTTCTTATATGTGTTGCAAGACTCTGTCGACATGTGGCTCTCGTTTAGGGAAGAAACTATACAAGACTTATTTTATGATGGAGCTCTTATGACATTGGATCAGTTTAGAAAAATATTTATTCCAAATTCCCACTTGATATTTGAGTATTTTAGATTGAGAAATTATCTCCACTTTTGGGGATTTTAAATGCTCCTCTTCGTGCATTGAAAGACTGGGACAAATAATGGTATTCCAAAAAAAATTAAAAACCAACGGACTACAAGAGGGATGTTGTCCTTATCTTACAGGGATATAATGAGACCCCCAACATTTTTTTAAAAATCTTTTTATATTATTCAATGGGAACAATCCTTGAAATTGCAATTTAACTTGAACATTGGTCTAAGGCAATGGTTCACACTAAGGTGACGCTCTACTGTATCACAATGTGTGAATTATATTTCAAAATAATTACACAACGGTATCTCTCCTCTTTACACCTCATATCCCTTTAAACATGTATCATTAACACCACTCTATCCAATTCCTAAGCTCACACATGGACTACACTAACCCATTTAATCCATTTGTTATTTCAGTGATCAGAATCCGTTATGGGCAGTTCCAAGTTGTGGGAAAATAGAGATCAAATCTAGCTTGCCTTAACAATCTCGGCTGTGTTTGACTCAGAAAGATTGTGATCACTTTGTTAACAGGAGAAAACCCTGTCTGTTTCTGGAAAAAATGGAAACATTGGAATTGACCCCTTTGTTACAGCATTTTATTTTTAATGGATACACAATGCAAAGCGGTTTAGCAAATAGTTAAAGTCATGAACAGGTAGTTCCTGAGAAGTACATGGTCAATGCTTTGTGGATACACTGGGGCCAAATTATCAAGCTCCGATTGGAGCTTGATGCCCCTGTTTCCGCGTGAGCCTTCAGGCTCACCAGAAACAGCAGTTATGAAGCAGCAGTCTAAAGATCGCTTCTCCATAACTTGTCCGCCTGCTCTGAGGCTGTGGACATCAATCCGCCCAATCCTATAGGATCGGGCTGATGGACACCCCCTACTAGCGGCCGATCACAAGAACTGCTTGTGCAATGATAAATGCTGACAGCGTATGCGTCAGACATGATATGCTACATCGTATCATGTCTGTCAGCACTTTAATAAATTGGCCCCACTGGCTGTGTCTCATCTGTGTTTGCATTGGTTCAAAATATAGTGAGTATAAATAAAGGCATTTTATTTTTACACAAGAATGTTCCATTAATTCATTAATGTTCTTTATTATTATATTGGATATTTTACAAAAATCTTACTACTGATTCCGTTATTGTCATTTATTTACTAATTTTGAATGTTTCCTTTAAATTATATTGCAGGTTGGAGTAAAGCAACTTGTTAAATTTAATTTTAAATAGCAATAAGATGATGTTTTTAGGGGAGAATATTCTAATTTCCTTACCATATACATAATTATTAGTTGGCTAAAACGGTTACTAATAACTAAACAGCTCCAGATCTTGGATTCCACCAACTTCTTTAATTATAAAGACGCCACCTGCTTATTTATAGAAAGTTTGCGTAGGAGTGGAAAAGCAGCAACCACAGAAAATGTCATGTATTGATTATTTTCCATCTTTGAGCTGTAGGACACAGCTTTAAACACTGTTTATGTCAATAACCATTATGTTTGTATTTTAACATATTATGTATCTGAATGTGGCTTGCAGAGGGAGAGATTGCAAGGTTCAGAAAATGAATTTAGATATTAGACAGATGCACTTCCAATAATCATTTATTCTACAGCCGGCAGAGAGCCCCTTAAAAGATGTCTACAATATTAGAGCAGGGTAAGAAACTGTGGCCATTTTGTGAAGTAGATAATCTTTATTTATTATGTCCAAGCATTCATACTTGCTCTAAACAGGCAGTGTCATTTCTATAGGGTCCTGGGGGGTTTGAAATGCTCCATACCAAACACAAAAGCACCAACTGATGTCAATTTGCAGGGTGGCACTTTTGTACATGCCCAAGGAGAAGGTAATTAAAAGCCCATATAAATAGGGATAAGTAGTAGATGTCACCTATTAGTGCTCCTTGTGCCCTTGATACTTAGATTTATGGTTCACTTATGGTTCACTTTTTGTACCCTTACATTATGTGGTTTAAAACTATTTGTGAATGTAGAGAGAATGAGTCATGACAGGGTAGCTGTGGTCTAAGAAGTTTCAGTTTAAATTAAAATTTTCAAAGTTGCAGAATTTTGAAACAAAAATGTATTTGTACAACATAGTGTACTCCTGTCATTTTAAATGTCTCCACACATTGTTTACAACAGGCTACTCACGCTTTAAAGAGCTACAAATAGCTCTACATATTAAGCTCAATAAGAATTTCTCCGGATAGCTGCAACTTGCTTCATCAACAATTTATTCTATGCAAATGAATTTAATTTTAAAACACCATTAAAACCTTTAAAAGTCACTCGGGGTAAAAGATAAACTCTAGCAGACACCCTGGGATCAAACTGTTACGGTTTGCAATGTGCCGTATTCAAACCAACTATAGTCAATAGTGTGTCCCTGTGTTCTGTGTCTCTGACATATGTTTCCCCTTTTGGCGGCATGAGTAGCCTGTTGTAAGCAATGTGTGGGGACATTTAAAATAACAGGAGTACACTATGTTGTATTTTTATTTCTTTGAGGATACCACCTGAGGAATTTGTTAAAGACACAAACTAAAAGACACAAGATAAAGACACAGGCTGGTGATAAAGACACAGGCTGGTGATAAAGACACAGGCTGGTGATAAAGACACAGGCTGGTATTCACACTTAATTTATATTTTAATGGCCCCACAGTCAATAATATCGCAGAGCTGTACAGGCACATACAGAACCCATAATACTCCACATAGTGCACAACAGAAATTTAGGTTTTCTATTACCAAAGAGGAAATGTGTTCCTAAATACTTAGGGCTAGATTACGAGTGGGGCTCTAAGTGTTGCTGGCAAACCATAAGGGGTTTATCACGGCTCTTTGTGCGCATCAGAAGTATTGTGGTTCGCTTGTGGACAATTAAATTTAATGTGCATCAGGAAACCACAACTTCTGGTAAACCGGGAAAGCAGTTCTACGTGGTGAGATCAATGCTTACTTATGTGCCTTAAAATTTTTTTTTTTTTACAAAAAGAGATGCAATTGTCTAATAGTGTTTGGAATGCTTATAATGCTTATGTAGCAAATCCATCTAACTTTCTTGTGAATAGATATATTAATCTTAAAACACAGAGAGATGTCCTAATTAAACAACAAACAATATTAGAAGATATCAGGAAGAAGTCTCTCTATGGTGGCTACTCAGGGAAGACCGCTAAGTACTTGGTAAAGATTACAAAAAAAATCTTCAAATCATATTATCGCTATTAGAGCTGGGAAGAATAGGTTTACCTCTAATTCAGACATCAAAAAGATTTTTATTGACTTTTTTCAAAACTTATAGAAAGTGGACCCCCCGATCCAAAACAGAAAACAGCTTTTTGGAATAAGTTAACGATACTCAAAATGCCAAAAGATATTGTCCACCAATTAAATTCCCCAATTTCAGTTCAGGAAATAGTAGATGGGATTAAGTTCTCTAAATTAGATAAATCTGCTGGCCCGGATTCCATGCCAGCTGAATATTATAAGATTCTCTCAAATTATACAAAAATTGTTTAATTTATACTATACAAACAGCTACTACATGTTCCCCCCACTTTGTCTCCTCGAATATAATCTTAACTCTTAAGAAAGAAAAAGACCCTGAAAACCCAACTTCATTTAGGCCAATCTCTCTATTAAATTTCGACTATAAATTACTTACTTCAATAATTTCAAAATGACTGGCCCCTCATTTAAACAAAAATCATGAAAATCAGAAGGGCTTCATGCTGGGTAGAAGTCCGGCTAAACATATTCGGAAAGTTATGCTCATATTAGTTAATTTCTGACATAAAAATAAACACACAAAAAATGTAATAGATGCTGCTATCCTAACAGTTGATGCCGAAAAGGCCTTTGATTATATCTGCTGGGACCACTTGTTTTTTGCCTTAGAAAAGTTTGACTTCATGAAAATCAGAAGGGCTTCATGCTGGGTAGAAGTCCGGCTAAACATATTCGGAAAGTTATGCTCATATTAGATAATTTCTGGCATAAAAATAAACACACAAAAAATGTAATAGATGCTGCTATCCTAACAGTTGATGCCGAAAAGGCCTTTGATTATATCTGCTGGGACCACTTGTTTTTTGCCTTAGAAAAGTTTGGCTTATTTGGAATCTTCACCAAATTAGTTAAATTCATATACAAGAATCCATCCTCAGCTATTATAATCAATGGTGCAGTGACTGAACGGTTTAGACTTCAAAGAGGTACCAGTCAAGGTTATCCTCTTTCACCTATTCTCTTTAACATCTCCTTAGAGCCACTGGCAATTCTTTTTAGACAACATTTAATGGGTATTCAACTGGGGAAACAAAATCTTGTTTTAGCCCTATATGCTGTCGATTTGTTATTGTTTCTCTCCAACTTAAGGGAAAGTCTACCTAAATTACTAGAGGATTTGGAACTATTTGCGACATTTTCGGGCTATAAAATTAATTTGCAAAAATCAGAATTACTATGGATACGTAAAACGCCATAACAGATTACAGATCATCCATTTAGAGAAGTTTACCAAATTAAATATCTGGGAATAGTATTATCCAGAAATCCACAAGAATGGTATGACTTAAATTTTCCAAAATTTTTCAATGAATGTAAACAAAAATTGAATGACTGGATGTCTCTTCCAATTTCGCTTACAGCCCGTATTATGTTGATTAAAATTTTGTCAGTAAAGACCCGTGGTGCTAACGCTGCTTTATTTCCAGCGCACCCTTAAGACAACGCTGGTATTTAGAGTTGTCTGAATGGCTGCGTTAGCCTCAGAAAAGAGAGCGTTGAGCATAATTTAGCTCCACTTCAACCCTCAATGCCAGCACTGCTTACGGTAGCGGTAAGCTGGAAAAACGTGCTTGTGCACGATATCCCCATAGGAAACAATGGGGCTGAGCTGGCTGAAAAAAAACCTAACACCTGCAAAAAAACAGCGTTCAGCTCCTACCGCAGCCCCATTGTTTCCTAAGTCTACACCTAACACCCTAACATGAACCCCGAGCCTAAACACCCCTAACCTTACACTTATTAACCCCCAATCTGCGGCCCCCGCTATCGCTGACACCTACATTATACTATTAACCCCTAATCTGCCGCTCCGGACACCTCCACAACCTACATTATAGCTATGAACCCCTAATCTACTGCCCCTAACATCGCCAATACCTATATTATATTTATTACCCCCTAATCTGCCCCCCCCAATGTCGCCGCTACTATAATAAAGTTATTAACCCCTAAACCTAAATCTAACCCTAACACCCCCCTAAGTTAAATATAATTTAAATTAATCTAAATACATTTACTATCATTAAATAAATTATTCCTATTTAAAACTAAATACTTACCTATAAAATAAACCCTAATATAGCTACAATATAACTAATAGTTACATTGTAGCTATTTTAGGATTTATATTTATTTTACAGGCAACTTTGTATTTATTTTAACTAGGTACAATAGCTATTAAATAGTTAATAACTATTTAATAGCTACCTAGTTAAAATAATTACAAATTACCTGTAAAATAAATCCTAACCTAAGTTACAAATACACCTAACACTACACTATCAATAAATAAATTAAATAAATTACCTACAATTAGCTAAACTAAAATACAATAAAATAAACTAATCTATAATACAAAAAAACACTAAATTACAGAAAATAATTTTTTTTACAAGAAGTTTAAACTAATTAACCTAATCTAAGCCCCCTAATAAAATAAAAAAGCCCCCCAAATTAATAAAATGCCCTACCCTATTCTAAATTACAAAGTAATCAGCTCTTTTACCAGCCCTTAAAAGGGCCTTTTGCGGGGCATTGCCCCAAAGTAATAAGCTCTTTTACCTGTAAAAAAAAAATACTACCCCCCCAACATTAAAACCCACCACCCACATACCCCTACTCTAACCCACCCAAACCCCCCTTAAATAAACCTAACACTAACCCCCTGAAGATCTCCCTACCTTGAGTCATCTTCACCCAGCCGAGCCGAATTCTTCATCCAAGCGGAGCATGAAGATGCCCTCCATCTTCATCCAAGCGGGGCAAAAAGAGGTCCTCCATCCGGTAGAAGTCACAGCCAATAGAATGCGAGGTCAATGGTGAACTTCAATCTGATTGGCTGATTGAATCAGCCAATCAGATTTTTCTTACCTTAATTCCGATTGGCTGATAGAATCCTATCAGCCAATCGGAATTCGAGGTACGCCATCTTGGATGACGTCCCTTAAAGGAACTGTCATTCATCGTTAGTCCGTCGGTTGAAGAGGATGGCTCCGCGTCGGCTGTATGGAAGATGGCTCCGCTCCGGATGGATGAAGATAGAAGACCCCGCTTGGATGAAGACTTCTACCGGGTGGAGGACCTCTTCTTGCCCCACTTGGATGAAGACTTCTACCGGATGGAGGACATCTTCTTGCTCTGCTTGGATGAAGAATTCGGCTCGTCTGGGTGAAGACGACTCAAGGTAGGGAGATCTTCAGGGGGTTAGTGTTAGGTTTATTTAAGGGGGGTTTGGGTGGGTTATAGTAGGAGTATGTGGGTGGTGGGTTTCAATGTTGGGGGGGGTTGTATTTTTTTTACAGGTAAAAGAGCTGATTACTTTGGGGCAATGCCCCGCAAAAGGCCCTTTTGAGGGCTGGTAAAAGAGCTGATTACTTTGTAATTTAGAATAGGATAGGGCATTTTATTATTTTGGGGGGCTTTTTTTATTTTATTAGGGGGCTTAGATTAGGTTTAGGGTTAGACTTAGGTTTAGGGGTTAATAACTTTATTATAGTAGCGACAACGGTGGGGGCAGCAGATTAGGGGTTAATATTTGTAGGTAGGTGGCGGCGATGCTAGGGAGGGCAGATTAGGGGTTAATAAAATTTATTATAGTGTTTGCGAGGCGGGAGTATGGCGGTTTAGGGGTTAATACATTTATTATAGTGGCGGCGAGGTCCGGTTGGCAGATTAGGGGTTAATAAGTGTAGGTAGGTGGCGGCGATATTTGGGGGGCAGATTAGGGGTTAATAAATATAATATAGGTGTCGGCGATGTTAGGGGCAGCAGATTACGGGCTCATAGGGATAATGTAGGTTGCAGCGGTGTCCGGAGTGGCAGATTAGGGGTTAAAATTTTTTATTATAGGGTTGGCAATGTGGGGGGGGCCTTGGTTTAGGGGTTCATAGGTAGTTTATGGGTGTTAGTGTACTTTATAGCACAGTAGTCAAGAGCTTTATGTTCCCGCGTTAGCCTATAAAGCTCTTAACTACAGACTTTTTTTGACGGTAGGAGTCTTGTCGGTAGAGGCTCTACTGCTCACTTCTTCCAAGACTCGTAATACCAGTGTTAGGCAAATCCCATAGAAAAGATAGGATACGCAATTGACGTAAGGGGATCTGCGGTAGCCTTGAGTCGCAGAAAGAAAGTGAGAGGTAGACCCTTTCCTGCCTGACTCTTAATACCAGCGGGCAGTAAAAAGCAGCGTTAGGACCCCTTAACGCTGCTTTTGACGGCTAACGCCAAACTTTAAATCTCTGCGTTTGTTAATATATCTTTTTCAAAATATCCCTTTATTTCTACATAAAACAGATTTTAACTTATTCAACCGAACATGTAATTATTTTCTTTGGAAAGGGAAGAGAAATCCTGGATTTACATATAAGGTCGCTGAAAGATGGAAAGAGAAGGGCTTGAAGAAGGGCTTGAATGATATGGATTAAGCAACTGGTCACAGCAGATACCCCAATCAGGTCTTTTCATCATATTGTATCAAAATATGACCTTCCTCAAAAAGATCATTTTGCATATTTGCAAATCAGGCACTATATAGCAGAACTTAGATACAAATATGGAACAAAATGGTCCTATGCTCCTTTAAGACGTTTAATTAATCAATACCAAGTCAGATCCTCATCGATTTCCCCTTTCTACCGCCTCATGAATGCGTTCAATAATATATCTCAGTTGGAAAAGATCATTTTGAAATTGCAGAAAAGCTTCACAGAAGTAAATATAGATAATATTCAATGGAGTCTGAATCTTTTCAATAAAACAGGTAGTGCTTTTATTTGCCGAGAAGCACACTTAAAAATGATTCACTCTATTAATATTACACCTGCCAAACTATCGAAATGGTATAAAAAAATCAGTTGTTGCTGGAAATGCAATGCACAATAAGCGGATTTACTACATTGCATTTGGACTTGTCCCAAAATACAGCAACTTTGGATGAAAATTAACTTCTGGTTAAGTAGAACTTTAGGTGCGGAGATAAATCTGGGGGCACAACTGGTAGTTTTTCTAGTCAAATTTTCGGAACAATATAAAAATGATAAATTGCTTAATACTATAATATTACTAACTAGAAATATAATCTTAAAAAATTGGAAAGTACCCCAAGCCCCCAAGTTCACTGTCTTTAAAAAATAATTGATTAAGCAATGCATGGTGGAACAATATGCGCTGCAAAATTCTAGTGACTCACAGTTAAATTCCTTTTTTAATAAATGGCTTCTGGTTATACAGTCCTTACCGCAAAATGTACAAAAGCAAGTAGTTAAACCTATCAGTCATACAGCTTTCGTATTACAGACCATTTATGCTGGACACTTCCCGCAGTTTTGGATAGATTAGAGAGGGGAGCTGAGGTGGGGGGAGGGTTTTTTTCTTCTTCTTCTTTTTCTCTCTCTTCTTTCCTTTTCTTTTTTCTCTTGACTTTCTTTCTGTTGTTTCTATACAGTTACTTGAGAGTTATATAATTAAAATCCATTGATTTTTTTCTTTTCTGTTTCTTTTGTCTCTGGTTTCAAAGGAAATGATCATTCATATAAATTACAAGACATTTTATTTCCTGGGTACCAAGAACATTTATTTTGAGATCAGGGAATGTACATATCTGCATGGTTCACTTGTTACCATTTCTTAGTTTTTTTTTCTTTGTATTTGCTTATGTATTACTTTGTCCCTGGCATGTATTGCGAGAAAAGTATGTACTTTATTGACTTGTTTGATCACTATTGTACAAATCCTCTGAATATCATAATAAAAAGATATTTATAAAAATAAAAAGGATACCACAACTTCAGAGCTCTGGCTAACCCCTTAACCCATTTTGACGTATATATCCACTGTGCAGTACTTTGCTTATTTTACTGCATGTCGTATATATACATCTCAGCTGCAGGAGTTACAGTCGAGAGCTGAAGTTCCTGAGCTCATCACATCTGTCTTCATATGGAACAGGAGCTCGATCGGTGCTCCGGTTTCATATGAAGGCAGATGCCAGATCATTACAGCTGGTGACACTATGCATGTCACCTTCTGTAACGATTATCTGCTGGTGCCGGTGGGAGGTGTTGTGAGGGAATCTGGGTAGGTGGTCCAGCAGTGGAGGGGGAGGGAGTAGGATTGATGGCCCTACAATACAAAAAAAAAGGGACAGGGAGGGATGGGGAGCAACATTACAGAAAAAGAGTGTGGTGGGGGTTGCCTGTACCTAAGATGGCAGACACTAGTTAGAGAGGGAGGGTTAGAGAGCTGTTTGGGAGAGATCAGGGAGATTGGAGAATAAGTAGAGATCCTACACTGCAGAAAATATTAAGAAATATAAAAAACATTTAATTAAAAAAAAATGCTGTCTGCCAGTACCTAAGATGATGGTGACCAGTGGGGGTGAGTGAGGAAAGAGAGCTATTTGGGAGGCATCAGGTAGGGATCAGGGGCTGGGAAGTGTCAGACGGGAGGGTAATCTCTACACTAAAGCTAAACTTAACCTTACAAGCTACCTGATTAACCCCTTCACTTCCGTGAATAATAGAAATGTGGTGCTCAGCTGCAATTAGCGACCTTCTAATTACCAAAAAACAATGACAAAGCCATATATATGCTATTTCTGAGCAAAAGGGATCCCAGAGAAGCTTTTACAATCATTTGCACCATGATTACACAAGTGGTTTGTAAAAAATTTCAGTGAGAAATCCAAAGCTTGTGAAAAAGTTAAAGTTTTTTTTTTATATGATCGCATTTGGCAGGGAAATGGTGACATGAAATATACCAAAATGGGCCTAGATCAATACCTTGGGTTGTGGGTTGTCGACTTAAAAAAATATATAGCTTTGACAGGGGACATCCTAAAACATTTAATGTGAAAATGGCTTAATGAAGCTTAATGAATAAAAAAGTGGACAAATGTTAATCAATTGCTGCATAATTTTGCACAACCCATGATTTCCACTATCCAAGCCTATCCTAGACGTTTCATGGATTTTGGTGTCGCACAAGGCAAATGAGTGACATTAAAGGACCAGTCAACACCTTAGATTTGCATAATCAACAAATGCAAGATAACAAGACACTGCAATAGCACTTAGTCTGAACTTCAAATGAGTAGTAGATTTTTTTATAACAAATTTCAAAGTTATGTATATTTCCACTCCCCTTGTACCATGTGATAGCAATCAGCCAATCACAAATGCATATACGTATAGTCTGGGAATTCTTGCACATGCTCAGTAGGATCTGGTGACTCAAAAATTGTAAATATAAAAGACTGTGCAAATATTTTTAATGGAAGTAAATTGGAAAGTTGTTTAAAATTACATGCTGTATCTGAATCATGAAAATTTAATTTAACCTGAGTGTCCCTTTAAAGTGAATGTAAAGTCTGCTTTCTGTCTAAAGTCCGGCGTAACATTGTGTGTTAAAAAACATGAGTTTCATTCATCAAATTTTTTATATGTCAGTAAATACCTTGTTTTTTTATTTTTTTTTGTCTGTAGCCGTCATTGTAATCCTCCACCTGTCATTTGCGCTCACTCGTTCTAATTAAAATTCACGATCGTGTGATCCAATAACGGCTCTAACCACAGGGGGACCCAACCCCTTTGGATGTCGTCACTAGTCCTTCTTGCGCTTGCGTTAGACCCCTCTTCTCATACTATTCGCAAAAGCGCGTTCACATTTCGCGCATGCGCAATCGATCACTTTATGGACTCCGTTCATTGTTGAAGTAATATCAAATGAATTTTATGATTGGCACAACAAGTTAATCTCTATATATATAACAAAAATACACTTTATTTCATTCCATTATTATTTCATTATTTCCCAGTATTACGGGCTTGGGTAGGAGATCCTTTGATTCGCTCGATTCACAACAATAGTATTCATCGAATGTAAAGATTCAATGAATACTACGTTGATTGACAGCGGAAACGGTGTTTAACGCATGCGCAGTGATTAACTGAGACAGGAGCGTGCATTGCCGATACGTAAACAGCGGGTGGGACCGCTGAATACGTAATATTGAGGATAATAAGGAAGTTGAGAGTGGGAGGAGCAGGTACAGTCAATCGACGATATTTTGATTTGTAAATTAAATATATATTTCCAATTTTTTTAACAAATGAAAGAGGTGGTTTGGTTATTATAATGATTATCTATATAAATATAGTGTCCAAACAGTTAGAATTTACATTCACTTTAAGCTTGTTTTTTGGGAAGCTTAATGTGGCTTAACATACAAAATTGAACTTAGATGTTAACCAATTTCCCCCAAACTTACCACAATACATTAATCTATCGATTCAAACATATTCTGAACATTTCAGGACATTTGATAAAACATACCAAAAGTTATTCGCATTTAACTATTTTTTTACAATCCTAAAACATTTAATGTGAGCAGCTTAATATAAAAAGAGCTTAATGTACCAAAATCCCCCTAAACATCAATCAATTGCCTTGAAACTTGGCACAAACGAATTTAACACTTTCCAAACCTACCCTAGAAGTTTCATGGATTTTGGTTTCCCACAAGGCAAATGAGTGACTTGAAGCTTGTTTTTTGGGAGCTTAATGTGGCTTAATGTACAAAATTGAACTTAGATGTTAAATAATTTTCCCCAAACATCCCACAATACATTAATCTATATAGTCAAACATATTCTGAAAATTTCAGGACATTTGAAAAAACATACCAAAAGTTATTTGCATGTAACAATTTTTTTACAATCCTAAAACATTTAGGGGGACATGTATCAAGCCGTCATCCGCAAATACGCCGGAATTCTGCAGCGTAATTGTTGCGAGCTTGATCCGACCTAGTTATCAAAGCCTACAGACTGGCAAATGTTGAAATTTGTGAAGTAACATATGAAACGCTGGTCTCAAACCGATGCTTACGTCATTACAGATGTTCTGAATACAAATTTGGCTCTATCTGACACTTTTGCCATTTATCAAATTTCTAAAAGGTATGCTCGCGGCTATTCCGGCCCAGCGTACCTGTTTTTCAATTCGCCACCCTGGAGGCTGTGGATGCCATAGAAATCAATGGGAGTCTGAAAGCAGCGAAAGTCTTATGTTCGATACTGCCAGATATCCCATTGATTTCTATGGTTGAAAACAAGTTACGTTTACACCTAACACCCTAACATAAACCTGAGTCTAAACATCCCTAATCTGCCGCCTCCAACATCGCCGCCACCTACATAATGTTATTAAACCCTATTCTGCCACTCCCCGACACCGCCACCACTAAATAAACTTACTAACCCCTATCCCGCCGCTCCCCGACATTGCCACCACCTAAATAAATGTATTAACCCCAAATCCCGCCGCCACTTAATAAATGTATTAACCCCTAATCCTCTGGCCTCCCACATCACTACCACTAACTAAACCTATTAACCCCTAAACCGCCAGCCCCCCACATCGCTATTAAGCTATATTGAGCTATTAACCCCTAAACCTAAGAAGCCGCTAACTTTAAATTAAAATTACCTTTCTTTCCTACTCTGTTCTTTTTAAATAACCTGGATTGGATACATGTTATTTAAAAAGAACAGAGTAGGAAAGAAAGGTGGAGGAGTTGCTCTGTATGTAAATGAAAATATAAAGGTTACTGAAATTGTAGGAACAAATGATGAGGTGGAAAGTATTTGAGTGACTTTGGAAATTGGAGATAAAAATGTTTTTAGAATAGGGGTTGTATATAGGCCTCCATTGCAGGATGAAAAACTGGACAATCTGTTAGAAGAAATAACCAAAATGACCATGAAGGGTAAGGTTATAGTACTGGGGGACTTTAATTTGCCAGATATAGACTGGAAGATTCCTTCTGCTAGATCAGCTAGAAGCAGCTATATTCTTGAATCTCTGCTAGGGGAATCACTTGAGCAATTTGTCAAGGAACCAACTCGTAAGGAAGCTATATTAGATCTAATACTTACAAACAGTGATACAGTTTCAGATGTGTCTGTAGGTGAGAACTTAGGATCCAGTGATCATCAATCTGTTTGGTTTAGTATTCATGTGCAGGAACTGTCCACCCAGACTAAAACAAAAGTTTTAGACTTTAGGACGGCAGATTTTTCATTAATGGGAGAATACCTAAAAAACTATTTAAAAAGGGAAAACTCTTATTACAGGGGTTCAAGAACAGTGGGAATTTGTGAAAGCTGCCATTTTAGATGCAACCACACACTGTATTAGACATGTCTATAAAAGTAAAAGAAAGAGGAAACCAATTTGGTTTTCCAAAGAAGTAGCACATGCTGTAAAGACAAAAAAGATAGCTTATAAAAATTACAGACACACACAAGCAGATGATGATATGAAAATATGGAGACTCCAACAAAAAAAGACTAAGCAGTTAATTAGGAAGGTTAAAGCTCATGCAGAAGAGAATATAGCACAGTCAGTAAAACATGGGGACAAAACATTCTTTAGATATATCAGTGAAAGAAGAAAAAATAAGGTAGGAATAGTAAAATTGAAATCAGTTGATGGTAGAATAATTGAAGGAGATAAGCAGATTGCAGACTGTCTCAGTGATTACTTCTGTTCTGTTTTCACAAAAGATTGTGAAGATACAATGTCTACATTAAGGGATGCTACGAAAAATAGAAACAAGCTTATGTCAGAAATCTTTTGCAAACATATTTACATGTCCCTAAATTCCTTTTTTTTTCTAAACAATGTTGTCTTTCATATCTCTGTGTTTATTTATAGCACTATATGTATATAGTGTAAATTTATTATTATTCTGAGCAGTAATAATTGCGAATATAACATGTCATCCAGGTATCATATGTATTTATTTGCAATCAACGGATATTTTAAGAGCTGTGCCAGTTTTCTCTCTGTACCTGTGTAACCCCTCCTGATTTCAATCTAGTTTTAAAAATCACCCCTACACAGGTGTTATAAAATCGTCTGGCATATAAAATGACGTTTCTTAATGAAAATGAAATTCAAGAGAAGGAAGAAATACACTGAAAATAGCATGACAGTAAAGAGGTGATTTTAATTTCTGCTGTATTTGAATCATGACAGTTTAATGTTAGGTGGGCTATCTATCCCTTTGAGCTATTTAAGACTATATTGAATCAAACATCATTCGAATTTTAAAATCATTGTCTAAAATATTACACTGTGTGTCCTAATGTCAGTATCAATGTTTATCTTTAATACTAATTACACATATAAATACTTTCAAAGTATAATACACAATGTAACAAATGGCACTTACAAGTTCTGATGAGTGATCAATGACACAAGTATCAAGCAATTTTATTCTTTAGTGATACTATACAATGTATATTTAAATTTGATTGGATGATGTCATAAATCATGTGATTATGCAAATCCCAATCAAAAGTGGTGGAAAAATTCACTAGTGTGTGGGTTGTCTAGGAGTATTGCGTCATATTTGGTGCGAAAAGTGTTGCATCAAATTTGGTGCGAAGTGGAGAGCGGGACTTGTATTACATGCCTTAAACATGGTGCATATAGATTTATCCAAAAATAAAAAAAGGAAGTTAGCTATATTATGTTATGTATTTATTTCATTTTTATCTATATATCTACTAGTGCACCAAGTCTGGAGCAATAATAGTGTCCCCTTGCTTTGTAATGATAGACAAAGTGCATCAAAATTGAAGCAATACTTTGCACCAAATTTGTAGCAATAATATTGTTTGATTTAGAAGGAGAGTAGAATTTTAATAAAGTTTCTAATTTACTTTTATTATCTAATATGCTTCATCGTCTTGCAGCATCGAACATAACCTTTCTGTCTTTTCAGACTCCCATTGATTTCCATGGCATCCGCGGCATCAAGGGTGGCGATTTGAACGATAGGTACGCTGTGTCGGAATAGACGCAAGCGTACCTGTTGAATGTTTGGTAAATTGGAAAAAGGGTCAAATAGAGTCGAATGTGTATTCGAAACATCTGGGATGACGCAAGCATCGATCTGCGTTGGATTGAGATTGCGGGAGCGTATATTATGTCACACATTTCAACAGATTACAGTGGATTCCATCGTATTATCAGTTGAAGCTTTGATAAATTGGACCCTAAATGTTTTAGGATTGTTAAAAAATAGTTAAATGTAAATAACTTTTGGTTTGTTTTATCAAATGTCCTGAAATGTTCAGAATATGTTTGAATAGTTAGATTAATATATTGTAGCAAGTTTGGGGGGAATTGGTTAACATCTAAGTTCAATTTTGTACATTAAGCCACATTAAGCTCCACAAAAAACAAGCTTTGTGTCACATTTGCCTTGTGGGGAAAAAAAAATCTATGAAACTTCTAGGATAGGCTTGGATAGTGAAAAAAAAGAGGTTGTGCCAAGTTTCAAGGTAATTGATTCATGTTTAGGCACATTTTGGTACATTAATCTCTTTTTACGCTAAGCCATTTAAGCCAAATTAAATGTTTTAAGATTGTAAAAAAAAATAGTTAATTGTGAATTTCTTTTGGTATGTTTTACCAATTGTCTTGAAATTATCAGAATATGTGTAAATAGATAGATTATTGTATTTTGTGAAGTTTGGGGTAAATTGGTTGGCATCTAAGTTTATTTTTCGACGTTAAGCCACATTAAGCTCCCCAAAAAAAACAAGCTTAATGTCACTCATTTGCCTTGTGGCAAACCAAAATCCATGACATTTCTAGGATAGACTTGGATAGCGAAAACCTGAGTTTTTGCCAAGTTTCAAGGCAATTGATTGATGTTTAGGCACATTTTGGTACATTAAGCTCTTTTTTACGTTAAGCCATTCACATGCAATGTTTTCGGATTGTAAAAAAATAGGTAAATGTGAATAACTTTTGGTATGTTTTTTCAAATGTCATAAAATTTTCAGAATATGTTTGAATAGATAGATTAATGTATTGTGGGAAGTTTGGGGGAAATTGGTTAACATCTAAGTTCAATTTTGTACGTTAAGCTACATTAAGCTCCCCAAAAAACAAGCTTAATGTTACTCATTTGCCTTGTGGGAAACCAAAATCCATTAAACTTCTAGGATAGGTTTGAAAAGTGACAAAATTAGTTTGTGCCTAATTTCAAGGCAATTGGTTGATATTTTAGGTGAATTTTGGTACAGTAAGCTCTTTTTACATTAAGCTGCTCACATTAAATGTTTTAGGATTGTAAAAAAATAGTTAAATGTGAATGACATTTGGTATGTTTTATCAAATGTACTGAAGTTTTCATAATATGTTTGAATCAATAGATTTTATTATCAATAGAATGTATTGTGGTAAGTTTGGGGGAAATTGGTTAACATCAAAGTTGAATTTTGTAAGTTAAGCCACATTAAGCTCCCCAAAAAACAAGCTTAATGTCACTCATTTGCCTTGTGGGACACCAAAATCCATGAAACTTCTAGCATAGGCTTGGATAGTGGAAATATTGGGTTGTGCAAAATTATGCAGCAATTGATTAACATTTGGCCACTTTTTTTACTCATTAAGCTACATTAAGCCATTTTCACATTAAATGTTTTAGGATGTCCCTTTTGACAGGTAAATAAAAAAATCAAGGCTCTATTTCTGTTTAAATGGAGTGATAGCAAAAATGCTAAAAATTCTCCGGTATTTTGGGCAAGTTCTTCTCTGAAAGTCCCGGTAATGAAGGGGTTAATTGATACTCTCAATTAAAAAGTTGCACAAAACATATCAAGAATCCATTTAAAAGTATGGTTACACTCATAATAACACTGTCTAATAAAAAATGATTTAAAAAAAATATTGCATTAAAATGTTCTGGCTCAAAGATATGAGGTCTCAGGTGTTGGAAAAAAGGCATGTGTGTTTATAAGTGTGTACATATGTATTTATGTATTTAATTTCGTATTGGCGCATTTGAGAATATGCGATCGTGTTTGCTCGACTTGTTGGATGTTATTTCCCCCCCACTTTTCACTCCCCATTGAAGCCTATGGGGGAATGCATTAACACCGTTCGTGATATTTTAAGTTCTGTTTTTGCGTGCATTGGGTTAGCTCTCTAATGCGAAAAACGTTATACTTTCAACTTGTAATATGCGTGCTACCCAACACACAAAAAAAAGCTTACTTCTAGCGGAATTAACTGGTGAGCTGGAGTGATAAATAACACTCCACTCATATTCTAGCCCTAAATGTAATGTATTTTTGTAGTTGAATCATTTGATAAGCTTCTCTAAAGAGTTTTAACCAATATAATCATGTGTCAAGCAAGAAGATCATTATCACATATTACATGCAGACATATTATCCTCAAAGCACAGTGGCTGGAATGTGATCTTCTTAAGTCTATTGTTGAGGATTTAAACCCATAAATTATTCAGTACACAAAATTAATAAATTACTGTCTCTGTAATGTTGTTCTGGAAGGTTTTGGATCCTGGGACATTTTTTTTCTTAGGAATGGGAAAAATAGGAACTTGCTAGTTATGATACATTTTCAACAAATTAGTTATGGTATAGAAACTCAAAATATGTCCTCATTATTTTCCAACAAGAAAAGGTTTCCAAGAAGCATATTTCTATTGTAATGCATAACATAAGTATGCAGAAATTCCATAAACATATTCATTCAATGACAGAACTGCAGTATCCAAGCTGCTGGGTACTGCAAGCATAGGCTGTGCTAAATTACCAACAGCAGGTGATAGGACTAAACCACAAAAACGTTTAAAGTTACAATCCCCCTTAAATGAACATATGCATATGAAAAAGAATGTTTTATTTTTTTTGCGAGAAAAAAAAGGTTAAAGGGACATTGTACCCATGCAAGCAGCATATAATAGAGCATTTTATTTAAAGGGACACTGAACCCAAATTTTTTCGTGATTCAGATAGAGCATGCAATTTTAAGCACTTTCTAATTTACTCCTATTATAAATTTTTCTTTGTTCTCTTGCTATCTTTATTTGAAAAAGAAGGCTTCTAAGCTATTTTTTTTGTTCAGAACTATGGAAAGCACTTGTTTATTGGTGGGTGAATTTATCCACCAATCAGCAAGAACAACCCAGGTTGTTCACCAAAAATGGGCCGGCATCTAAAAGTACATTCTTGCATTTCAAATAAAGATACCAAGAGAATGAAGAAAATTTGATAATAGGAGTAAATTAAAATGTGCTTAAAATTGCATGCTCTATCTGAATCACGAAAGAAAAAATTTGGGTTCAGTGTCCCTTTAATGCTGGTGCTGGAATACCCTTTAAAAATGACTGGTCTCTCTTTCTACCCCCGCTGGGAAGTTGAATTCTTTTTTGCCTCTTGTTTGCAATGCATTGTAATATTGCTGTTGAGAAGTGTTTGGTTAAATCTAATATCTTTAGATTTTGTTCCTCCCAGTCGATTCACACTGCTGAGATATTGTCCATCCTCAAAAGGAAAACGTTGGATTGATTGGTCTTTGTAAAACTCTTCAAAGAAGTTTGAGAAAAATGTGAAAATTATTTTCTTTGGTGGACCCCTTCCCCTCTTGTGATGTAATCTCCAAAATAAGTTCACAAACCAGAGCTACTGGTGTTGAAATCAATATCTGGAGATTTGCCAAAAATGGCTCTCCCATTCCAAGATTCTATGTGAGATAGCCACCATGAAAGCTACTATTTTGCTTCTGTAGACAAGGAAATCAAATGTGAATAGGAAAAACCCAGGCTGGAATATTTTAAACACTCATGAGCTCTGTAGTGAAGCGGGGCAGGACAAATGGCCTGAGTTGAGGCCAAGGGGCATACTTATCAAGCTCCGTATGGAGCTTGAGGCCCCTTGTGAAGACTCGCCGGAAACAGAAGTTATGAACGGTGTTTAACGCATGCGCAGTGATTAACTGAGACAGGAGCGTGCATTGCCGATACGTAAACAGCGGGTGGGACCGCTGAATACGTAATATTGAGGATAATAAGGAAGTTGAGAGTGGGAGGAGCAGGTACAGTCAATCGACGATATTTTGATTTGTAAATTAAATATATATTTCCAATTTTTTTAACAAATGAAAGAGGTGGTTTGGTTATTATAATGATTATCTATATAAATATAGTGTCCAAACAGTTAGAATTTACATTCACTTTAAGCTTGTTTTTTGGGAAGCTTAATGTGGCTTAACATACAAAATTGAACTTAGATGTTAACCAATTTCCCCCAAACTTACCACAATACATTAATCTATCGATTCAAACATATTCTGAACATTTCAGGACATTTGATAAAACATACCAAAAGTTATTCGCATTTAACTATTTTTTTACAATCCTAAAACATTTAATGTGAGCAGCTTAATATAAAAAGAGCTTAATGTACCAAAATCCCCCTAAACATCAATCAATTGCCTTGAAACTTGGCACAAACGAATTTAACACTTTCCAAACCTACCCTAGAAGTTTCATGGATTTTGGTTTCCCACAAGGCAAATGAGTGACTTGAAGCTTGTTTTTTGGGAGCTTAATGTGGCTTAATGTACAAAATTGAACTTAGATGTTAAATAATTTTCCCCAAACATCCCACAATACATTAATCTATATAGTCAAACATATTCTGAACATTTCAGGACATTTGAAAAAACATACCAAAAGTTATTTGCATGTAACAATTTTTTTACAATCCTAAAACATTTAGGGGGACATGTATCAAGCCGTCATCCGCAAATACGCCGGAATTCTGCAGCGTAATTGTTGCGAGCTTGATCCGACCTAGTTATCAAAGCCTACAGACTGGCAAATGTTGAAATTTGTGAAGTAACATATGAAACGCTGGTCTCAAACCGATGCTTACGTCATTACAGATGTTCTGAATACAAATTTGGCTCTATCTGACACTTTTGCCATTTATCAAATTTCTAAAAGGTATGCTCGCGGCTATTCCGGCCCAGCGTACCTGTTTTCATTAATGGGAGAATACCTAAAAAACTATTTAAAAAGGGAAAACTCTTATTACAGGGGTTCAAGAACAGTGGGAATTTGTGAAAGCTGCCATTTTAGATGCAACCGCACACTGTATTAGACATGTCTATAAAAGTAAAAGAAAGAGGAAACCAATTTGGTTTTCCAAAGAAGTAGCACATGCTGTAAAGACAAAAAAGATAGCTTATAAAAATTACAGACACACACAAGCAGATGATGATATGAAAATATGGAGACTCCAACAAAAAAAGACTAAGCAGTTAATTAGGAAGGTTAAAGCTCATGCAGAAGAGAATATAGCACAGTCAGTAAAACATGGGGACAAAACATTCTTTAGATATATCAGTGAAAGAAGAAAAAATAAGGTAGGAATAGTAAAATTGAAATCAGTTGATGGTAGAATAATTGAAGGAGATAAGCAGATTGCAGACTGTCTCAGTGATTACTTCTGTTCTGTTTTCACAAAAGATTGTGAAGATACAATGTCTACATTAAGGGATGCTACGAAAAATAGAAACAAGCTTATGTCAGAAATCTTTTGCAAACATATTTACATGTCCCTAAATTCCTTTTTTTTTCTAAACAATGTTGTCTTTCATATCTCTGTGTTTATTTATAGCACTATATGTATATAGTGTAAATTTATTATTATTCTGAGCAGTAATAATTGCGAATATAACATGTCATCCAGGTATCATATGTATTTATTTGCAATCAACGGATATTTTAAGAGCTGTGCCAGTTTTCTCTCTGTACCTGTGTAACCCCTCCTGATTTCAATCTAGTTTTAAAAATCACCCCTACACAGGTGTTATAAAATCGTCTGGCATATAAAATGACGTTTCTTAATGAAAATGAAATTCAAGAGAAGGAAGAAATACACTGAAAATAGCATGACAGTAAAGAGGTGATTTTAATTTCTGCTGTATTTGAATCATGACAGTTTAATGTTAGGTGGGCTATCTATCCCTTTGAGCTATTTAAGACTATATTGAATCAAACATCATTCGAATTTTAAAATCATTGTCTAAAATATTACACTGTGTGTCCTAATGTCAGTATCAATGTTTATCTTTAATACTAATTACACATATAAATACTTTCAAAGTATAATACACAATGTAACAAATGGCACTTACAAGTTCTGATGAGTGATCAATGACACAAGTATCAAGCAATTTTATTCTTTAGTGATACTATACAATGTATATTTAAATTTGATTGGATGATGTCATAAATCATGTGATTATGCAAATCCCAATCAAAAGTGGTGGAAAAATTCACTAGTGTGTGGGTTGTCTAGGAGTATTGCGTCATATTTGGTGCGAAAAGTGTTGCATCAAATTTGGTGCGAAGTGGAGAGCGGGACTTGTATTACATGCCTTAAACATGGTGCATATAGATTTATCCAAAAATAAAAAAAGGAAGTTAGCTATATTATGTTATGTATTTATTTCATTTTTATCTATATATCTACTAGTGCACCAAGTCTGGAGCAATAATAGTGTCCCCTTGCTTTGTAATGATAGACAAAGTGCATCAAAATTGAAGCAATACTTTGCACCAAATTTGTAGCAATAATATTGTTTGATTTAGAAGGAGAGTAGAATTTTAATAAAGTTTCTAATTTACTTTTATTATCTAATATGCTTCATCGTCTTGCAGCATCGAACATAACCTTTCTGTCTTTTCAGACTCCCATTGATTTCCATGGCATCCGCGGCATCAAGGGTGGCGATTTGAACGATAGGTACGCTGTGTCGGAATAGACGCAAGCGTACCTGTTGAATGTTTGGTAAATTGGAAAAAGGGTCAAATAGAGTCGAATGTGTATTCGAAACATCTGGGATGACGCAAGCATCGATCTGCGTTGGATTGAGATTGCGGGAGCGTATATTATGTCACACATTTCAACAGATTACAGTGGATTCCATCGTATTATCAGTTGAAGCTTTGATAAATTGGACCCTAAATGTTTTAGGATTGTTAAAAAATAGTTAAATGTAAATAACTTTTGGTTTGTTTTATCAAATGTCCTGAAATGTTCAGAATATGTTTGAATAGTTAGATTAATATATTGTAGCAAGTTTGGGGGGAATTGGTTAACATCTAAGTTCAATTTTGTACATTAAGCCACATTAAGCTCCACAAAAAACAAGCTTTGTGTCACATTTGCCTTGTGGGGAAAAAAAAATCTATGAAACTTCTAGGATAGGCTTGGATAGTGAAAAAAAAGAGGTTGTGCCAAGTTTCAAGGTAATTGATTCATGTTTAGGCACATTTTGGTACATTAATCTCTTTTTACGCTAAGCCATTTAAGCCAAATTAAATGTTTTAAGATTGTAAAAAAAAATAGTTAATTGTGAATTTCTTTTGGTATGTTTTACCAATTGTCTTGAAATTATCAGAATATGTGTAAATAGATAGATTATTGTATTTTGTGAAGTTTGGGGTAAATTGGTTGGCATCTAAGTTTATTTTTCGACGTTAAGCCACATTAAGCTCCCCAAAAAAAACAAGCTTAATGTCACTCATTTGCCTTGTGGCAAACCAAAATCCATGACATTTCTAGGATAGACTTGGATAGCGAAAACCTGAGTTTTTGCCAAGTTTCAAGGCAATTGATTGATGTTTAGGCACATTTTGGTACATTAAGCTCTTTTTTACGTTAAGCCATTCACATGCAATGTTTTCGGATTGTAAAAAAATAGGTAAATGTGAATAACTTTTGGTATGTTTTTTCAAATGTCATAAAATTTTCAGAATATGTTTGAATAGATAGATTAATGTATTGTGGGAAGTTTGGGGGAAATTGGTTAACATCTAAGTTCAATTTTGTACGTTAAGCTACATTAAGCTCCCCAAAAAACAAGCTTAATGTTACTCATTTGCCTTGTGGGAAACCAAAATCCATTAAACTTCTAGGATAGGTTTGAAAAGTGACAAAATTAGTTTGTGCCTAATTTCAAGGCAATTGGTTGATATTTTAGGTGAATTTTGGTACAGTAAGCTCTTTTTACATTAAGCTGCTCACATTAAATGTTTTAGGATTGTAAAAAAATAGTTAAATGTGAATGACATTTGGTATGTTTTATCAAATGTACTGAAGTTTTCATAATATGTTTGAATCAATAGATTTTATTATCAATAGAATGTATTGTGGTAAGTTTGGGGGAAATTGGTTAACATCAAAGTTGAATTTTGTAAGTTAAGCCACATTAAGCTCCCCAAAAAACAAGCTTAATGTCACTCATTTGCCTTGTGGGACACCAAAATCCATGAAACTTCTAGCATAGGCTTGGATAGTGGAAATATTGGGTTGTGCAAAATTATGCAGCAATTGATTAACATTTGGCCACTTTTTTTACTCATTAAGCTACATTAAGCCATTTTCACATTAAATGTTTTAGGATGTCCCTTTTGACAGGTAAATAAAAAAATCAAGGCTCTATTTCTGTTTAAATGGAGTGATAGCAAAAATGCTAAAAATGCTCCGGTATTTTGGGCAAGTTCTTCTCTGAAAGTCCCGGTAATGAAGGGGTTAATTGATACTCTCAATTAAAAAGTTGCACAAAACATATCAAGAATCCATTTAAAAGTATGGTTACACTCATAATAACACTGTCTAATAAAAAATGATTTAAAAAAAATATTGCATTAAAATGTTCTGGCTCAAAGATATGAGGTCTCAGGTGTTGGAAAAAAGGCATGTGTGTTTATAAGTGTGTACATATGTATTTATGTATTTAATTTCGTATTGGCGCATTTGAGAATATGCGATCGTGTTTGCTCGACTTGTTGGATGTTATTTCCCCCCCACTTTTCACTCCCCATTGAAGCCTATGGGGGAATGCATTAACACCGTTCGTGATATTTTAAGTTCTGTTTTTGCGTGCATTGGGTTAGCTCTCTAATGCGAAAAACGTTATACTTTCAACTTGTAATATGCGTGCTACCCAACACACAAAAAAAAGCTTACTTCTAGCGGAATTAACTGGTGAGCTGGAGTGATAAATAACACTCCACTCATATTCTAGCCCTAAATGTAATGTATTTTTGTAGTTGAATCATTTGATAAGCTTCTCTAAAGAGTTTTAACCAATATAATCATGTGTCAAGCAAGAAGATCATTATCACATATTACATGCAGACATATTATCCTCAAAGCACAGTGGCTGGAATGTGATCTTCTTAAGTCTATTGTTGAGGATTTAAACCCATAAATTATTCAGTACACAAAATTAATAAATTACTGTCTCTGTAATGTTGTTCTGGAAGGTTTTGGATCCTGGGACATTTTTTTTCTTAGGAATGGGAAAAATAGGAACTTGCTAGTTATGATACATTTTCAACAAATTAGTTATGGTATAGAAACTCAAAATATGTCCTCATTATTTTCCAACAAGAAAAGGTTTCCAAGAAGCATATTTCTATTGTAATGCATAACATAAGTATGCAGAAATTCCATAAACATATTCATTCAATGGCAGAACTGCAGTATCCAAGCTGCTGGGTACTGCAAGCATAGGCTGTGCTAAATTACCAACAGCAGGTGATAGGACTAAACCACAAAAACGTTTAAAGTTACAATCCCCCTTAAATGAACATATGCATATGAAAAAGAATGTTTTATTTTTTTTGCGAGAAAAAAAAGGTTAAAGGGACATTGTACCCATGCAAGCAGCATATAATAGAGCATTTTATTTAAAGGGACACTGAACCCAAATTTTTTCGTGATTCAGATAGAGCATGCAATTTTAAGCACTTTCTAATTTACTCCTATTATAAATTTTTCTTTGTTCTCTTGCTATCTTTATTTGAAAAAGAAGGCTTCTAAGCTATTTTTTTTGTTCAGAACTATGGAAAGCACTTGTTTATTGGTGGGTGAATTTATCCACCAATCAGCAAGAACAACCCAGGTTGTTCACCAAAAATGGGCCGGCATCTAAAAGTACATTCTTGCATTTCAAATAAAGATACCAAGAGAATGAAGAAAATTTGATAATAGGAGTAAATTAAAATGTGCTTAAAATTGCATGCTCTATCTGAATCACGAAAGAAAAAATTTGGGTTCAGTGTCCCTTTAATGCTGGTGCTGGAATACCCTTTAAAAATGACTGGTCTCTCTTTCTACCCCCGCTGGGAAGTTGAATTCTTTTTTGCCTCTTGTTTGCAATGCATTGTAATATTGCTGTTGAGAAGTGTTTGGTTAAATCTAATATCTTTAGATTTTGTTCCTCCCAGTCGATTCACACTGCTGAGATATTGTCCATCCTCAAAAGGAAAACGTTGGATTGATTGGTCTTTGTAAAACTCTTCAAAGAAGTTTGAGAAAAATGTGAAAATTATTTTCTTTGGTGGACCCCTTCCCCTCTTGTGATGTAATCTCCAAAATAAGTTCACAAACCAGAGCTACTGGTGTTGAAATCAATATCTGGAGATTTGCCAAAAATGGCTCTCCCATTCCAAGATTCTATGTGAGATAGCCACCATGAAAGCTACTATTTTGCTTCTGTAGACAAGGAAATCAAATGTGAATAGGAAAAACCCAGGCTGGAATATTTTAAACACTCATGAGCTCTGTAGTGAAGCGGGGCAGGACAAATGGCCTGAGTTGAGGCCAAGGGGCATACTTATCAAGCTCCGTATGGAGCTTGAGGCCCCTTGTGAAGACTCGCCGGAAACAGAAGTTATGAAGCAGCGGTCTAAAGACCGCTGATCCATAACTTGTCCACCTGCTCTGAGGCGGCGGACAGAAATCAACCCGATCTAATACGATCGGGTTAATTGACACCCCCTGCTAGCGGCCGCAAATCTGCAGGGGGCGGCATTGCACCAGCAGTTCACCAGAACTGCTGTCGCAATGATAAATGCCGACAGCGTTTGTTGTCGGCATTTATCGATGTGTATCGATGTGCAGCGGACATGATACGTTACTTTGTATCATGTCCGCTCGCACATTGATACATATGCCCCCAAGAGTGGGACATAATACTCATATGCTAAATCACTTGAAAGTGAAGCAACATAACTGTAACTGTAATCACCATAACATCTCTATGTAAAAAGGGAAGATATTTTTACCTCTAAATTTCTTCAGCTCACCAGAGTAAGTGCTCTGTGAGCAATTCTACTTCAGCTGCTGTCCAGCAACAAATTTAAATAAAAAATACAAAATAAAATAGCCAATCAGCATCAGCAGTGCTGAGGTCATGTTTGCTTTTCTGCAATCTCAAAAGCTTTCACTGAAATCTCATGAGATTTCATAGTAAACTTCCTTAAACTAGATAGGAAAATAACATGACTTTTCCTGCACATGCCAGATGCACACTCCCGTGCAAGTCCTTGGACTACTATCCTAATTGGCTTTTTAAAAGATCAGTCAACACTGTAGATTTGCATAATCAACACATGCAAGATAACAAGTAAATGCAATAGCACTTAGTCTATGCTTTAAATGAATAGTAGATTTTTTTTCTGACAATTTTAAAAGTTATGTCTATTTCTACTCCCCCTGTACCATGTGACAGTCATCAGCCAATGACAAATGCATACACGTACCATGTGACAGCCATTAGCCAATCACAAATGCATATACATTATTCGTTGAATTCTTGCACATGCTCAGTAGGAGCTGGTGACTCAAAAAGTTTAAATATAAAAAGACTTTGCACTTTTTTTAATGGAAGTAAATTGGAAAGTTGTTTAAAATTGCATGTTCTATCTGAATAATGGTATTTTAATTTTGACTTGAGTGTCCCTTTAAAGTCTCTTTAAAGTGAGGTGTGAATGTTCACAGCCCTAGAAATCTTACTGAAAACCACACATAGACCCAAACAGGCTATATCTAGAATATACTTAGAGATCCAAACGCTAAACAATAACCCGCTATACTCCTAAACTGGGAACAGGATCTAGACATAATCAAAGATAAAAAATGGCGGGATGACATCTATAACTCAGCTTGTAAAGGCCTCTTACTTGAGAGAGAATATGATCAAAACCATGTTCAGATGGTATCTGACTGATTAAAACATACCATATGTCTCCCGCTAACAAAAGACTTTGCTATAGAGGCTGTGGGGAGACAGGTTCATATTGTCATATGTGGTGGTACTGCACCATAATACAACCAATATGGATTAAATTATCCACCCTTCTTGGTTCTGTCCTAGGGGAACAAATTCAACTAACTCCTTCCAAGGCTCTTCTACACGAACCTATACACCGGTTCAACAAACATATAAACATATTCATTAAGATCACATGCACGGTTACTAGAACAAGCATTGCAAAATACTGGAAAACTAAAGCTCCCCCCTGGGAGGAGGTGAAGAATAAATTGTCCCTAACTTATCGCATGCACGAGTCTGCCTCTAAGATTCTTGACACACAAGCACAATTTGAGAAAGTTTGGTTTTACTGGACACTCAATTGGACCTCAGATGCACACAATTAAATAGGATCTCTTAAAGATATAGAGCCATATGGCTCGGCTGTCCGGGGGGGGGGGGGGGGGGATCTTGACACCTTATTTAACCTAACTAATTAATGAGCTTTCTAAATAGCTTTCTGGTTAGTGAACTGCTTGTATTTTCTCGTTTTTTTTTGTTTTTTTTCTTCTTTTTCTTTTACATGTACTTGCTCTCCCAGTTATTTTGATTAACTATTCTAGCTACTGTTATACGGTTTAAAACTTGTGTTTTTGGGATAACACAACCTTGCTTTTTGATTTGGATGAAGCGGATAATGATAGAGACATTGGTTGTTCTTAAAGGGACAGTTCACCCACACATTTTCTCCCCTTTAAATTGTTCCCAATGATTCATTTTACCTTCTGGAGTATTTTAAATTGTTTACAAGTAGCTCCTTTGCCCCCATTTTAGCATTTGAAATAGCTGATTTAGCCTGTGGTATCTCAACCTATACTGAAAGTTTCTATACTGGAGTATATTCAATTGAAGAGCCTAAGTAAACACAGCCAACAGAAGAGATTATATTCTCAGTGGGGGGCATGATAATTGAGTAATAAAATGATTATTTTCCATTGTTCTCTCTAAATATTGAGCTCTGGTTTTCTAGACAAATATAAGATAAGGAAGCAAGTGTGCGTACACAAAATGATAACATAATAAGATCTGATATTACCTGAAGCTCAACCCATTGTAATAGGCTGTGGTTTAAAAGCACAAAACCTGCTACTTCATATACACAAATAAACCTAAAAATGCAATTTCTCCTACATTTTATACTCTGCAGCTGGTATAACAAGTAATTGAAAATGCATTCATATAAAAACAATTTTACAGTGTACTGTCCCTTTAACTCGACACCTTACTGAAAATTTTTGCTGAACTTTATGGATGAGTGGGGATTGGCTAAAGTGAGGAACTTGGAACTTTATTTGAACATTACTCACCCCTAACTAAATGATCCCTGGTGATTTTAGGAGTTCCATAAGAAACGTCAAATGATATGCTCTTTATATGTTATCTCACCTGTTGTTTATAATGAGTTGGTTTTCCAATGTTATAATTAATTCTCTTCTTTTCGTATCAATAAAAAAAGAGATTTAAACATAAAGTGGGGTGTGAATACATAGGAAATTTTGAGGTAAAATATCTTTTTTTTTTACATAGAGATGTTCATGTGATATTTTCTAGTCTTTCTATTTTTTTTTTACAGCAGTGCTGCATCACTTTCAAGTGCTTCAACATTTGGGTATTATGTCCCTTTAAAACGTCACAGGGGTCAACATAGATTTCTCTATGTAATTTCCAAATGTTGTATAAGCAGATTGAAATCTTGACACATAAGAATGTTGTCTAAGTATATAATTAACAGTATACCTACCTCTTTGTTGAAGCCAAAAGATTACCGGTTTCATGAATTTTGTAAAAAACTAAAAGCTTAAAAGGACAGTATACACCCATTTTCATATAACTGCATGTATTTTTTTCTGAAAAGGTTATAGGCTTTAGTACTTTCTGAAGCAGAAGAAAAATATCTATTTGAAGGCCAGAAACAATCTGAATGATCCCAGGATCTAGAGGGCCTTTGAAGCCATGAACATCCCTTGGGGAAAAAATTGATGCTGAGGGGATATTCTTGAAATAAGGTGACTGGAATTGATGCTGAGGTTGGTAATAATGTTATTGTTGGGGCCTTGAATTAAAAATGGAGCAACCAGGGAATTAGAACAAGCACAGTACTCGTTAGATAATGAGAAGGAAAAACAAAGTTGCATAATGGAACTAAGAAAAAAGCTAAGGCTACAAAATTAAATACTAATAATGAAATATAATTATCTGCTTATCTTTTTTTGAGCAGCATATACTGTATATACAGAAGATACTCTCCCTTTTGCTGCTTAGTGGTTATATCTTATGATTCTGGTGTCTGCTTCCCATTGGTGTTTGTATTCTTTTTTATGTTTATGTTGTTTATATCATAAATATTTTAATATCATTTTTTGTTATATTGATATACTTTTAAAGGCTGCATATTAAGCAGTAAAGAAAGTGTATGCAAAATATGAGTCTCTGGTCTTGCAATAAAATTTTATTCGTATAAATATAAACAGAGAAGCACTCAACCTGGGAACGAACAAAAGCATACTAGCTTGTTCTATGGCTAGTTACCACCCAAGAAGCAGCCTCTTTTTGCTCAACATGTGCCTTTCACAGAGAAGAACTTTCCTGAAGCATATCAGTCTGATCCTGACTTAACAGTACAGTCCAGCCCCGAAATACCAGGCAATCCCTCTCTGAACGAGAGAAACAGCAAAACCCCTGACGTACGTTTCAGCCTATTGTGGGCCTCGTCAGTGAGGTGCAGCCATATCCCTCTAGGCACTCTGAGCAATGGGTCCACGTCTGGCTTCCCGCATCATCCTTAGGGAGAATTCCCTAGCCATAGAACAAGCTATTATGCTATTGTTCTTTCCCCGGTTGAGCGCTTCTCTCTTTTCATTTATGAAAATTTAATTTGTATATATATATATCACCTTGAACTTATTTTAATAATGTATTCATACTCACCTAGATTACAAGTTTTGCGCTATAAAGGGTGCGAAACGAATGCAACCAAAGTTGCGTTATTTCACCCTCCATAGCGCTGCCATTACAAGTTTCTGAAAAGCCGCCTTGTGCGTGCGATATGGTGGCAATAAGCTCCATACCGCACAAAAAACAAGGGCTGCTTTGACGTGGTCATGCACGCTTTCTCCATAGACATCAATGGGGAGAAGGTGTTAGAAAAAAAACTAAAACTTAAAGCGCGGAATGGAGATTGCTGTAACGCAACCTCATTGATGTCTATGGGGAAAAAAAGTTAAAGGGACACTGAACACAAATTTTTTCTTTCATGATTCAGATAGAGCATGCAATTTAACTTTCTAATTTACTCCTATTATCAATTTTTCTTCTTTCTCTTGCTATCTTTATTTGAAAAAGGCATCTAAACGTTTTGTTTGGTTCAGTACTCTGGACAGCACTTTTTTATTGGTGGATGAATTTATACACCAATCAGCAAGGACAACCCAGGTTGTTCACCAAAAATGGGCCCACATCTAAACTTACATTCTTGCAATTCAAATAAATATACCAACGGCGAGATTACGAGTTTTGTGTTAGGAGCTATGCGGTGCTAACGAGCAGTTTTTTCTCACCACTCACTTACATGCAGCGCTGGTATTACGGGTTTTCAGAAACCCGGCGTTAAAAGACAAGAAGTGAGCATAGAGCAAAATTTAGCTCCATACCTCACTTCAATATTAGTTCTGCTTAAGTCAGTGGTGAGCTGGTCGTACGTGCTTGTGCATGATTTCCCCATAGGAATTAACGGGGAGAGCCAGGTGAGAAAAAGTCTAACACCTGCCAAAAAGCAGCGTCAAACTCAGTAACGCAGCCCCATTGATTCCTATGGGGAAACACATTTTATGTTTACACCTAACACCCGAACATGAACCCCGAGTCTAAACACCCCTAATCTTACACTTATTAACCCCTAATCTGCTGCCCCCAACATTGCCGACACCTGCATTATATTTATTAACCCCTAATCTGCCGCTCCAGACACCGCCGCCACCTTCATTATACTTATGAACCCCTAATTTGCTGCCCCCAATATTGCCAACACCTATATTATATTTATTAACCCCTAATCTGCTGCCCCAATGTCGCTGCAAACTACCTACACTTATTAACCCCTAATCTGCCGCCCCCAACGTCGCCGCCACTATATTAAATTTATTAACCCCTAAACCTAAGTCTAACCCTAATCCTAACACCCCCTAACTAATATAATTTAAATAAATCTAAATAGAATTACTGTCATTAACTAAATTATTCCTATTTAAAACAAAATACTTACCTATAAAATAAACCCTAAGATAGCTACAATATCTAATAGTTACATTGTAGCTAGCTTAGGGTTTATTTTTATTTTACAGGCAAGTTTGTATTTATTTTAACTAGGCAGAATAGTTACTAAATAGTTATTAACTATTTACTAACTACCTAGCTAAAATAAATACAAATTTACCTGTAAAGTAAAACCTAACCTAAGTTACAATAACACCTAACACTACAATTAAATAAGTTAACTAAATTAAATACAATTAAATAATTTAAATTAAATTAGCTAAATCACAAAAAACCCCACTAAATTACAGATACTAAAAAACAAATTACAGATCTTTAAACTAATTTCACCTAATCTAATAGCCCTATCAAAATAAAAAAAGCCCCCCCCAAATAAAACCCCCCACTAGACTAAACTATCAATAACCCTTAAAAGGGCCTTTTGACTGGCATTGCCCCAAAGAAATCAGCTCTTTTACCTGTAAAAAAAAAAATACACACAACCCCCAACAGTAAAACCCACCACCCACACAACCAACCCCCCAAATAAAATACTAACTAAAAAAACCTAAGATCCCCATTGCCCTGAAAAGGGCATTTGGATGGGCATTGTCCTTAAAAGGGCATTTAGCTCTATTGCGGCCCAAAGTCCCTAATCTAAAAAATAAACCCACCCAATACACCCTTAGAAAAACCACTAACCCCCTGAAGATCGACTTACTGTTCTGAAGACCGGATATCCATCCTCAAGGAAGCAGCAGAAGTGTTCATCCAACTGGGCCGAAGTCCTCAACGAAGCTGGGAGAAGTCTTCATCCAAGCCAGGCGAAGTGGCCCTCCAGACGGGCAGAAGTCTTCATCCAGACGGCATCTTCTATCTTTATCCATCTGACACGGAGCGGCTCCATCTTCAAGACATCCGACGCGGAGCATCCTCTTCATCCGGAGCCTTCTTACTGAATGAAGGTTCCTTTAAATGATGTCATCCAAGATGGCGTCCCTTAAATTCTGATTGGCTAATAGAATTATATCAGCCAATCGAAATTAAGGTAGAAAAAATCCTATTGGCTGATTGGATCAGCCAATAGGATTAAAGTTCAATCCTATTGGCTGATCCAATCAGCCAATAGGATTGAGCTTGCATTCTATTGGCTGACTGGAACAGCCAATAGAATGCCAGCTCAATCCTATTGGCTGATTGCATCAGCCAATAGGATTTTTTCTACCTTTATTCCGATTGGCTGATAGAATTCTATCAGCCAATCGAAATCTAAGGGACGCCATCTTGGATGATGTCATTTAAAGGAACATTCATTCAGTAAGAAGACTCTTACTAGGGTTTTTTTATTTTGGGGGGCTTTTTTTATTTTGATAGGGCTATTAGATTAGGTGTAATTAGTTTAAAGATCTGTAAAAAAAAATGTAGTTTCTGTAATTTAGTGTTTTTTTTGTTTGTGATTTAGCTAATTTAATTGTATTTAATTTAGTTAATTTATTTAATAATAGCGTAGTGTTAGGTGTTATTGTAACTTAGGTTAGGTTTTATTTTACAGGTAAATTTGTATTTATTTTAGCTAGGTAGTTATTAAATAGTTAATAATTATTTAATAACTATTCTACCTAGTTAAAATAAATACAAACTTGCCTGCAAAATAAAAAATAAACCCTAAGCTAGATACAATGTAACTATTAGTTATATTGTAGCTAGCTTAGGGTTTATTTTACAGGTAAGTATTTAGTTTTAAATAGGAATAATTTACGGATAGATTTAGAGTTGGGCGGTAGCCGTCAAAACCAGCGTTAGAGGCTCCTAACGCTGGTTTTTACAGCCCTCTGGTATTTGGAGTCAGTCAGGATAAGGTCTAACGCTCACTTTGCAGCCGCGACTTTTCCATACCGCAGATCCCCTTACATCAATTGCGTATCCTATCTTTTCAATGGTGTCAGAGTATATAAATATTATGATGAATATTACATATGTGTATATATATATATATATATATATATATATATGTATATTTTATACACTGTATATGTTAGATGAGACCTCAGGATTAATTGAACATGAGTTTGTTGAACACAGCTTCTAATACACGTCTATCAGGATTGACGATCAGTAGAGCCTTTTTGAAGCATGACCCCTGTAGTGTAAAACACACAAACATTTCTTTTCTAAAGGAAATAGCTCAGTGACCCTATTCATTTGACTATATATGCAGATTTTTATAACTTCGGAACATTTGGTGAGGTGAGAAAAGAATGTGTTCAAGGACCCCTTTGGAATTTGACACGTGTGATACAACAGTTCTATCTCACTGAATCTCTATTTGAAGAAGTACTGCAAAACCCCCTCATGGGGGAAGGTGACACAAATAAAATTAAATACATTTTGCAAGGGTAACAATGCCAGTTTTCCATGTATGTTTGGAATGATTCATGATATATATATATTAAAATTAAGCACATTGTATTAGGTGGATGATTGCTGCAGGGGATATTTATATAGGAAATAAATTCAGATATACATAGAAATGATATATATGTTTTGAAAACACAAAAGATCTTACTTAGCCTCTGTGTTTTTAAGAATATAAATAAATACTTATGGACCATACACATATTAATAATTGGATCATCTCTAATAATTATTTCTATTTTTATTGCAGACAACCATTGGTCATGAGCATCAATCTTAGAAAGAGACGGAATGCCGCATGAAATGAATTAAGTCATATCATATAAACATACAAATAAATGTTTATAAAGTTTCACATACATCTTTTAAAATATAGTGAGATGAAAATATGGAAGTTACTTTGATGTGATATGACTATGAGATATATATTTGATGTGATATAACTATGAAATATAAGTTATTTTAATATAATGTTAGATATGTGATGTTTCATATCAAAATGATCAGAAAATTCATTAAGATATAACTTATCCAAAACAAATATTATGAATAGTTGTCGCAGTAAATTATGATAAAATTAATAACCATTTCATAGAAATACTGACTTAAGTTGTTTCAAATGTTGCTGTGTCTGTTTGTGCTGCCACCTGGTGTTATGTTGCGAGAACTACAGCCAGAAGGTTCTCTCTGGCTGTTAAAAATGAAATTTCCAAGGGCCAATCCGATTTAGACTTCCCAGATAACCAATGGGAAGGTCAGCTCCCGCAGGGCCACCCACAATTTACCAGTGATGGGAAAACCAAATAAAAAGTGAATGCAATGGAGAGAAAGGGACAGATTTTCTGCTGAAGCTAAAACTTGTAACTGGTTCCCGCTGGTGTGAGATACCACTTTACTTGAGCAAAGCGAATCTACCCTTCTCATTGATTGCGATATACACTTATTGGTGATCTGAGGTAAAATAATTCCTACCAAGGAACATCGGATATCGACTGCTTTTTACTTTGGTAACGTATTCAAGGTTTTGTAAGATAAGTTATATGCATAGTTAATTTGTATTTAATAGATTTAAAGAAGCAGTGTGTTTTTCTCAAGTTAGCATTTCACAGCCTATATACATATATTGTTTAAATCTGCGTCTGATTGGCTAAGTAACTCATCTATACAAGTTCTGGTATTGTCAGTTAATTTTGTATTAGGATAAATTGCAATTAAATAGCAGAATATATATTATCCTATTGTTTTATAAACACTGTTTAGAATTGTATTGCTTGGATGCTAAAGGTTTTTAGTCCCATTGTGTTAAATAAATAAAAGGCTAAATTGTGAAGGTATATTTTTCTGGGTTTTGTAAGAAGGATAGCATATCTTAAGAGTTGGTTTAAACGCATATACATTTTGTTTCATTTCCTTTTATTGCAAATATACTTCAATATGTTTATGGATATTAACTAAATAAAAGAATTCAGATATTCATATTAATTGTATGGTCTAGTAGGTGCATGGTTGATAAGGGTTTCTACTTCTTTGTATTGTGTTTATAACCCTGCCATAAACTTATATATATTATTTGGATAGCACTACTAAGATTTTCATAAATATACTGACATAATAATTGGAGGCACTTTTTCTGAGATTTATTAATATTCCATCATAATTGATATAATATATTTGTAAGTAAATAGAAATTATTATAAAAGAGAAGAAAAAAAATAAAAAAAAAATTCATATTTCGATATTAATATTTTGAAGATATAATTTTTTTTGAAAGGTTGAAATATTAGTTTTCATATTTCGAGATTGACATTAATATCTTGAAATATTATTAAAGATTAATTTTGAAAAATTAATAAAAATATTAATTTTTCATATTTCAAAATTAATCAAAAATATTAATTTTTCATATTTCAAAATTAATCAAAAATATTAATTTTTCATATTTCGGAATATTAATTTTTCATATTTCAAAATTAATAATATTTTGTTTTGAAATATAAAATTTTTCTCTCTTTTTATTGGCAAAATTGTATTAGCATTTTAGTTAAATAAATACTAAACCAATACAATAATGTCTGTAGCCAGAAGTGACTCATTTAATTCTATACATAGCAATGAAATTGGTCCCATAACCATACCTATTACTAAAGGTCAGGTCCTTAAGAAAGATATCTTAAGTTACCTTAAAGGGAAGTTTAATATTGCGGGTGAATTAAATGATTTTATGGATATGCTTGAAACTAGGGCTAAAAATATTACCGTTAATAATAATATGTGGAATGAAGAGAATGAATTCTTCCAGGAATTATTAATGATTAATCAATGCAAAGATCCCAAAAAGCGAGAAGAACTAATACTAAAATCTTGGCCCCTTTTAATATGCATAATTGACGAAATGTCGTTTTGTGTCACAGACAAACGATTGCAAATCCAGGAGCTAGAAAATAGTATTCGTTCCTCGCGCAGACGCGAAGAGGGTTTAAAAACAGCCAAAAATAAAATGGATGAATTTGCCCAAAACCTAGCCACCTTAGATAAGCACAATATGGACTTAATCGCGCAGATACAAGATTTAAATAAACAGCTTGCGCAAAGCCAGAGAGAATTAAGCGATGTAAAAAGGTCATATCGCCATAATGAAAACCCCTATATTAGCAGTGAGAATAATACAGATAATGCTAACTCCTTTAGCGAACGCGTCAGGGACGAGGTACGAAAATATATAGAACAACATAGACAAATGACCCCTAACGGGTCAGAAGTAGATTTCCCAAATAGACAATCCCCTCAGGATGTAAATCCAGAGGACAGCTGTAGTGCAGCTGATGCGGGGGAGGGAAACTCTAACAGAGAATCCCAAAATAAGTCTGATAAAGTCTATGATTCCCATAAAATAATCACCTTCGTACAACGCGCAGTACCTATATTCTCCAATAAGGGAACAACATCTGTAATTGATCATTTACAGGCTTTTGAAAATGCGTTAGCTATAATGAATGTTACAAGTGAGAAATTGAAAATTGAATTTCTGCCTTGGGTATTTGACAGTAAGCATCACAAATTCTTTGCTTCACTAAAGGATATGAATATTCATTCCTGGAATGGGGTAAAACAACAATGCAGAAAAGAATTCGGGCAATATCGCACTAAAACTGCCGCGAAAATAGCGGTATATGGTTTAAAGTGTCGTGCAAATCAGAGTCCAGTCGAATTCCTTTCTGTATTGAAAAATGCGTACAGTATGGCTGAAGATAATCCCAGATTTGATGGCTCAGAATTTGTAAATTTATTTTTTGAAGCATTGCCTACACCCATCAAAATCAACTTAGCTAGAGATTTTGATGAGGACTGCTCATTGGAATGGCTGATCAAAGAGAGTACGAAGTTATACTCTATTCAGCAGTCCAGTGAGCAGGGGGTTAAAAAGGAGTCAAAACCCAAAATTGTGGCAGAAACTAGGGTGTCACCTAGCCCCCTCAATTTGGAGTCTAACAAGAGGACTTATGCAGAGGTGGCCAGTCAAAACAGGCCATCTCCACAGAGGTTTAATTCTGCCCCTCCCCCTACACAGGTTGAGGCGCAGGGAGACTATAACCAAAGTGGGGGACATAATCAGGTGAATAATTACTCACAAAGAGAATACTCACCAAATAATTGGTATCCGCGCAAGGGTAGATACAATAGACGGCGAAGATATTCTCAGGGTAACCAGACACCCCAGGTATATAATGCTCCCCAAAGTACTAACGCTGAACAAGCTGAACCCCAGGGGCAACCACGCCAGAATAGAAATAGTGGCCCTGATTCTGAGGGAACCCAATGGTCCAGGAATCAGTACAATGGGGCACCAAGAGATAGGCCCAGGGGTAGAGGTAACTTGTACAATCAGGTAGATATGCTGTTTACCCAAATAAATCGGTTGAGCGAACAAATCGCTAATATGAGTCAAAAATCTACGGCTCAGCAACCGAACAATACTTTTTTAGGGGTACAGCCAGTGGTCAGCAGTGGACCACAGGCACAGTCATAAATACTGCAGTATCACCTGAAGGGGAGGGTAGAGATATACAAACTGTAATAATAAATATCAATGATACTAATCATGTTATCTCCCCACAGACCGGAAACGGACGATTTGGCCGTGATGACAAGCAACCTCATCCGGGAAAAGTTAACAAATCTCTTCCCTTGCAGCTCTCTCCTAACCTTATCTCCACAGATGCAGTACAAAAGAATCCAACCAACCCTGTCATAGAGGAAACAGGTAGGTATGAAGGTTCCTCTGCATCGAATGACACAGCGAATTCAGGTAAAACGTGGCGAAGCCCACAGATGTACAAGAATGCAAATTTTATGTGTGAAATGATAGAAACTGCAGGAAGATATTATGTACTAGTTGAGCTGCAAGATTCAGTCTCCAACCCTATCAGGGGATTAATTGACACTGGGTCACAGGCAACTATCTTATCCCACAGGTACTACACACAGCTAAATGAGCTAACACCCCACAAACCCAAAATAAGAGAATTTGACGGTTCTCTAATAGGTGTTGGGGGTGACTCCCTAAAAGTCTACGGTACTGCCTGGTTAAAATTTAAATTGGGGAACAGGGTCATAAGACACCCTGTCATTATAGTGGATCTGCCAACTGATCGTTTAATTATTGGTAGTGATCTCCTGAAACGATTAAGCACCATAATTGATTGCATAAATAATGTAATTTGGTCGCAAGTTAAACGGCCTATCAATTATGAAAAATCTGGTATATCTCACGCCCGACATAGATGTCACGTGGTGGAAGAGAAACCAGATGCTGTGGAGATTCATTTCAGAAATAACTCTGTACCTGAAATCACTATTCTACAAATAGATGATCAGACTCCTTTTAGTGGCTCTGATGGTAATACTTTTAAAATTTCGCCTGGAAAGATAGCGAATATTTCCCTAGATAGCGATGTATTAACCATATCACTCCACAAGGGGGATCATAAAATCCCTAAGGGGGGAGGCCATGCTCAATACCTCACAGGGATTGAGAGAGTTAAAGAGGATCTATTTATCCCTATACAAGTGCATGACCTTGGTAAAACCAAGTATGCTAAAATAAATTTAAAACAGGAAGCTAGCTATATAAGCGAAGGTTTATTAGCGCAAATAGCTGAACCTAAAGTGATTAAATATCTTTCTCCCCAAGACCACTGTGTCAACGGCCTGGATGACAGGTCTGACAGCTATAACACCACAGCTAAGTGCTTATTATCTATCTCTATTGGTAATAAGTCAGTGAAGCACCTGTTTTTAGTTTTAAATACTCCCCATAATCAAATATACATTGGCAATGATATCTTACATAGATATGCCATACAAATAGATCTGATTAATTCTTGCCTCTGGAGCAGGTTAAAGGGGGACCCTGAAGTATTTCAGGATGAAAATGCAGCCCTGAAATCAAACCAGCAATTGCCATATGCTGTGAATATGCAGGTATCTAGCGATGTTATAATTCCTGCTGGGGCTGATAAATTTCTTTTACCCTTACAGGTAAAGAGAGGTCAGAAATTAAAAACTTCTGAAACACTGATTTGCCTCTCCCATAGAATACAAAATCTGGGTGTCACAGTAACCTACACTCCTATGGTGAATATTGGAACTGTTCCAATAAATATTATTGTGCATAACATGACCCCACAGGATATAACATTATCCAAGGGAACTACCATAAGATATGCACTGGAATCAAGTTATTACACTTTTGGATTCCAGAATAATGTAATTGGGCTAATACCTGAAGGATACCTAACTGAAGAACAATTAATAGAACAATCCTTTGCATCTATGCCAGAGGGTCTATTTAATATTCAGTCTATTTATCCCTTCAGCTCAGAGGAAGGCATCTGTAAAATTGAAGAAGCCTCTCTAGTGTTTGATCAGCCAATCAAACAGCAAGATTACCCCAATACCCAGAGTCATGGGAGCAATGTAAACTATAATCAAGGGGATCTCACCTCTAGATTGGAAGAAGCCTATGAAATAGGACAGCCTGAAATCTTTCCAGGATTTCAGCAAATAGTCAAAGAGCAAATATCCTTAGCTAATGGCTGTTCCAGCGATGACGAACGCCAACAGCTGCGAGAACTCCTAATGGAATACAAGGATATTTTCGCTAAGGATTCTTATGACTGTGGTACTACAGACTTGCACATTGCAAGAATACAAACAGATCCTAATGCGCCACCTGTATTTGTCAAACAATACAGACTTCCCTTAGCCTCATATGATTCTCTTGCAGAGATCATAAGGAATTTGGAAGAAAGAGGTATTATCAGACAGGTGCACAGCTCTTATAATAATCCTATTCTAGGTGTCCTTAAGCCCAATGGACAATGGCGTTTGTGTGCTGACTTAAGACAGCTAAACAAACGAGTATACATGTCTGGCTGGCCTATACCATACATTGACCAGTGCCTAGCACAAATGCAGGGATCCAAAATATTCACTGCCATTGATTGTGCACAGGGATATTGGACCATAAAGGTACATGAAGAGGACCAATATAAGCTAGCATTCTCCTTCCAAAAGGTTCAGTATGCATTCCAGAGACTTCCATTTGGATACATAAATTCTGGACATGAATTTGCTGTATTCATGCATAAGGCTATGCCTGACGCACTGGAAAGGGGGACCTTATCTTATGTTGATGATGTTTTAATCAAAAGCACAGACTTTGAAAAACACATCGCAGAGCTTAAACACGTCCTCAGCCAACTTAAAAGGGCAGGTGTCAAATTATCCCTGCAAAAAGCCCAATGGTGCCGCACTCGTGTAAACTTCTTGGGACATGAGGTTACCTCTGAAGGATTAAATCCCCAGAAGAAAAAGGTGGAAGCTATAGTGAATTCTAAAAACCCAACTAACTTAAAGGAATTGAGATCATTCCTGGGTATGACGAATTATTCTCGCAAATTCATTGATAATTATGCGGAATTAGCTAAACCACTACTACTTCTTCTAAAGAAGGATGTGAAATGGCACTGGAGTGAGTCTCAAGAGACAGCCATCAGAGAGCTGAAGAGAAAACTCACTCAAGCACCTTGCTTAGCGTACCCTGAAGGTGGTAAACCTTTCTACTTAGAAACAGGGTACACAGATGTAAGCATGAGTGCTGTGTTATACCAAAAGCATGATAATTTGAACAAAGCCATTGCTTATGCGAGCAAAAATCTATCCCCAGTAGAAATAAAGTTTAACGATTGCGAAAAAGCCCTCTTATCTACTGTATGGGCTCTACAAAATTTCCGCAGCTATATATAGGGCGAGAAAATTATTGTAGAAACGGCCCACCAGCCTTTGCTATATTTGCAAAGTGAGAGAATAAGAGATGGGAATTTGTCTAATAGCCACATAACAGCGTGGACTCTTTCCTTGCAAGGCTGGCCATTAGAAATTCGCTACAAGCAGAATAAAAAGAATCCAGTCGCACAAGGACTTGCTGAGCTCCACGACTGTACTGATAGAGATCCTGGGGAAGAATTATCAGAAGATGATTTTCTGGAGGAACAATTGCTTTCCCCATATAAAATGTACAATGAGGACCATTGTCAAACATTACCTTGGATATATGTTGATGGTTGTTCTTACCATGCCACTATTGATAATGAGCGCAGATTAGTCGCTGGCATTGGTATAACTGGGGCAAATGGATTCTCAAATATATCTGTAGGTTTCAACATTGGACCAAGATCCAGTCAAGTTGCAGAACTAACTGCTGTTTTCAAAACCATTGAAATGGCTATTGAACATGGTATTCATGAATTTGTGATCATAACTGACTCAAATTATGTGCGTGACAGTTTTGTTGAATACCTGCCAACTTGGAAAAGAAATGGCATGCAGAAAAGCAATAACAAACCAGTCAAGCATGGCAAATTGTTCTGCGAGATTGATAATCTGGTAGTATCCAATGATTTAACCATACACTGGAAAAAGACCAAGGGTCATTCCAGAGTTTTAGGTCCTGATAAGGAAGGCAATGACCTTGCGGATTCATTAGCCAAACAAGGAGCCATAACTGGAGAACTCCTTAATATTGACCACTTAATGGGTGCAATTCAGGTAGAAGCCATTACCAGAAACCAGGCAAAACAACAGAGTGAGCCTAACTTGGTACAATGGAGTCAGGATTCTCCTAGTGAGGACCTGATCACTAGTCAAAAAGAAGACCCCATTGTAGGCATCTTCTATAAACACATAGAAGATCCTGAAAGCAACCCCATCTCAAAAGATGATTGTATTGGCAAAGAAGATCTGAGAATCTTAATAAAATCTAAATCACAATTCAAATTACAGGATGGTTTGTTAATTAGAACCTCCAAAACTGGCATCCGACAGTGGGTAGTACCCACCAAGTTCCGAGGTCTAATGCTTCAACATGCCCATGATGCTCCCACATCTGGTCATCGCGGTGCCAAACTCACGTATGAAATATTGCGTGATTATGCTTTTTGGCCACACATGTTGAAAGATGTTCAAACCTACTGTCAAGGGTGTTTAATCTGCCCACAGTTCCAACCCACTGCACCAACGCATAGAGCGCCATTGCAAAAAAGGGGGATGGTAATGCCATGGTCAGATATACAAATTGATTTTATTGGTCCGGTAACAAGGTCATCAAGAGGTAACAAATACATGTTAACCGTGACATGCCTGTTCACTAAATGGGTAGAGTGCATTAGTGCACCTAACAATAGTGCGGAAACATGTGCAGCATTGCTCATCAACCATGTATTTTCCAGATTTGGTCTGCCCCAAAGAATCGAGTCAGATCGGGGGACCCACTTCACTAGCGAAGTGATGACAAAAATGTGGAAAATACTAGGGGTTAAAAGAAAGCTCCATATTGCTTATAGAGCTGCCTCAAGTGGTGGTGTAGAGCGTTACAACCAGTCCATTGTTAAAATCCTCAAAATGTTTGTGAGTGAAACAGGTAAAGACTGGGATGTAAAACTACCTCTTGTCTTAATGGCATTAAGAGCAACTCCAAGTAGTGCTACCAAGATGTCACCTTTTGAACTGATGACTGGTAGAAGAATGGTTCTACCTCAGCATCTGCTATACCGTACATCAGACCAAAACTTGATAAACGCTGCTAATACACATCAATATGTGGAGAACTTAAGAAAACATCTGCAATATGCCTTTGCATTTGCTCAAAGGAATTTAGAAAGAGCCGCAACTGCCACTAAAACCTATTATGATCTCAAAACATCCAAAAAGGAATATGAAATAAATGATAAAGTTTATCTTTATAACTTTGGAAGAGATCAGGTTAGGGAGAAGAAATTTCTTCCCTCATGGAAAGGTCCTTTTGTCATTACTGACAAAATATCTCCAGTGGCCTATAAAATACGGATCCCCAAAAATGAAGGTTTCATAGATAAATGGGTACATATCAATCAATTGCGGGCATGTCATCCCAGATCCCAACTACAAGTCATAGAGGGAGAATGAAGTGTCATATCCCCAAATGCACTAAAGACATACTGTAATTTAAAGATGCCTAACTGATAAACATGAAAGCTCAAAATAACAAACTTTCTTCATAAGAGACTGTCTATGAGGTATACGGTTGATCCTCATCAAATACCACTGACTTTAAGCCAATTCAAATACATGTGTCCTACATCTATTTGAAGTTGGAAGGGGGATTTATGTCAGAGTATATAAATATTATGATGAATATTACATATGTGTATATATATATATATATATATATATATATATGTATATTTTATACACTGTATATGTTAGATGAGACCTCAGGATTAATTGAACATGAGTTTGTTGAACACAGCTTCTAATACACGTCTATCAGGATTGACGATCAGTAGAGCCTTTTTGAAGCATGACCCCTGTAGTGTAAAACACACAAACATTTCTTTTCTAAAGGAAATAGCTCAGTGACCCTATTCATTTGACTATATATGCAGATTTTTATAACTTCGGAACATTTGGTGAGGTGAGAAAAGAATGTGTTCAAGGACCCCTTTGGAATTTGACACGTGTGATACAACAGTTCTATCTCACTGAATCTCTATTTGAAGAAGTACTGCAAAACCCCCTCATGGGGGAAGGTGACACAAATAAAATTAAATACATTTTGCAAGGGTAACAATGCCAGTTTTCCATGTATGTTTGGAATGATTCATGATATATATATATTAAAATTAAGCACATTGTATTAGGTGGATGATTGCTGCAGGGGATATTTATATAGGAAATAAATTCAGATATACATAGAAATGATATATATGTTTTGAAAACACAAAAGATCTTACTTAGCCTCTGTGTTTTTAAGAATATAAATAAATACTTATGGACCATACACATATTAATAATTGGATCATCTCTAATAATTATTTCTATTTTTATTGCAGACAACCATTGGTCATGAGCATCAATCTTAGAAAGAGACGGAATGCCGCATGAAATGAATTAAGTCATATCATATAAACATACAAATAAATGTTTATAAAGTTTCACATACATCTTTTAAAATATAGTGAGATGAAAATATGGAAGTTACTTTGATGTGATATGACTATGAGATATATATTTGATGTGATATAACTATGAAATATAAGTTATTTTAATATAATGTTAGATATGTGATGTTTCATATCAAAATGATCAGAAAATTCATTAAGATATAACTTATCCAAAACAAATATTATGAATAGTTGTCGCAGTAAATTATGATAAAATTAATAACCATTTCATAGAAATACTGACTTAAGTTGTTTCAAATGTTGCTGTGTCTGTTTGTGCTGCCACCTGGTGTTATGTTGCGAGAACTACAGCCAGAAGGTTCTCTCTGGCTGTTAAAAATGAAATTTCCAAGGGCCAATCGGATTTAGACTTCCCAGATAACCAATGGGAAGGTCAGCTCCCGCAGGGCCACCCACAATTTACCAGTGATGGGAAAACCAAATAAAAAGTGAATGCAATGGAGAGAAAGAGACAGATTTTCTGCTGAAGCTAAAACTTGTAACTGGTTCCCGCTGGTGTGAGATACCACTTTACTTGAGCAAAGCGAATCTACCCTTCTCATTGATTGCGATATACACTTATTGGTGATCTGAGGTAAAATAATTCCTACCAAGGAACATCGGATATCGACTGCTTTTTACTTTGGTAACGTATTCAAGGTTTTGTAAGATAAGTTATATGCATAGTTAATTTGTATTTAATAGATTTAAAGAAGCAGTGTGTTTTTCTCAAGTTAGCATTTCACAGCCTATATACATATATTGTTTAAATCTGCGTCTGATTGGCTAAGTAACTCATCTATACAAGTTCTGGTATTGTCAGTTAATTTTGTATTAGGATAAATTGCAATTAAATAGCAGAATATATATTATCCTATTGTTTTATAAACACTGTTTAGAATTGTATTGCTTGGATGTTAAAGGTTTTTAGTCCCATTGTGTTAAATAAATAAAAGGCTAAATTGTGAAGGTATATTTTTCTGGGTTTTGTAAGAAGGATAGCATATCTTAAGAGTTGGTTTAAACGCATATACATTTTGTTTCATTTCCTTTTATTGCAAATATACTTCAATATGTTTATGGATATTAACTAAATAAAAGAATTCAGATATTTATATTAATTGTATGGTCTAGTAGGTGCATGGTTGATAAGGGTTTCTACTTCTTTGTATTGTGTTTATAACCCTGCCATAAACTTATATATATTATTTGGATAGCACTACTAAGATTTTCATAAATATACTGACAATGGGATCTTTCTAACGCCGGTATTTAGAGTCGTGGCTGAAGTGAGCGTTAGAAATCTAACGACAAAACTCCAGCCGCAGAAAAAAAACAGTAGTTAAGAGCTTTCTGGGCTAACGCCGGTTTATAGAGCTCTTAACTACTGTGCTCTAAAGTACACTAACACCCATAAACTACCTATGTACCCCTAAACCGAGGTCCCCCCACATCGCCGCCACTCTATTAAACTTTTTAACCCCTAATCTGCCAACCGCACACCGCTGCCACCTACATTATCCCTATGAACCCCTAATCTGCTGCCCCTAACACCGCCGACCCCTATATTAGATTTATTAACCGCTAATCTGCCCCCTCAACCTCGCCTCCACCTGCCTACACTCTAAGCCCCCTAATAAAATAACAAAGCCCCCCAAAATAAAAAAATGCCCTACCCTATTCTAAATTAAAAAAGTTCAAAGCTCTTTTACCTTACCAGCCCTGAACAGGGCCCTTTGCGGGGCATGCCCCAAAGAATTAAGCTCTTTTGCCTGTAAAAAAAACACATACAATACCCCCCCCTAACATTACAACCCACCACCCACATACCCCTAATCTAACCCAAACCCCCCTTAAATAAACCTAACACTAAGCCCCTGAAGATCTTCCTACCTTATCTTCACCATGCCAGGTTCACCGATCTGTCCTCGGAAGTCTTGATCCAAGCCTCGGAAGTGTTGATCCAAGCCCAAGCGGGGGGCTGAAGAGTGACGTCCATCCTCGGGCTGAAGTCTGGATCGAAGCGGCGGCTGAAGAAATCCATCATCGGGCTGAAGTCGGAAGTCCATCATCGGGATGAAGTCTTCTATCAAGCAGCATCTTCAATCTTCTTTCTTCCAGAGCGAAGCCATCTTCTTCCCAGCCGACGCAAATCCATCTTCTTCTAACGACGCCTACTAGCCGAATGCCCGTTCCTTTAAATGACGTCATCCAAGATGGCGTCCGTCGAATTCTGATTGGCTGATAGGATTCTATCAGCCAATCGGAATTAAGGAAGGAAAATTCTGATTGGTTGATGGAATCAGCCAATCAGATTGAGCTCGCATTCTATTGGCTGATCGGAACAGCCAATAGAATGCGAGCTCAATCTGATTGGCTGATCGGATCAGCCAATCGGATTGAACTTGAATCTGATTGCCTGATTCCATCAGCCAATCAGAATTTTCCTACCTTAATTCCGATTGGCTGATAGAATCCTATCAGCCAATCGGAATTCGACGGACGCCATCTTGGATGACGTCATTTAAAGGAACCGTCATTCGGCTAGTAGGCGTCGTTAGAAGAGGATGGATCCGCGTCGGCTGGGAAGATGGCTCCGCTCCGGAAGAAAGAAGATTGAAGATGCTGCTTGATAGAAGACTTCATCCCGATGATGGACTTCCGATTTCAGCCCGATGATGGATTTCTTCAGCCGCCGCTTGGATCCAGACTTCAGCCCGAGGATGGACGTCACTCTTCAGCCCCCCGCTTGGGCTTGGATCAACACTTCCGAGGCTTGGATCAAGACTTCCGAGGACGGATCAGTGAACCTGGCATGGTGAAGATAAGGTAGGAAGATCTTCAGGGGCTTAGTGTTAGGTTTATTTAAGGGGGGTTTGGGTTAGATTAGGGGTATGTGGGTGGTGGGTTGTAATGTTGGGGGGGGTATTGCATGTGTGTGTGTGGGGGGAGCTGAATTCTTTGGGGCATGCCCCGCAAAGTGCCCTGCTCAGGGCTGGTAAGGTAAAAGAGCTTTGAACTTTTTTAATTTAGAATAGGGTAGGGCATTTTTTTATTTTGGGGGGGCTTTGTTATTTTATTAGGGGGCTTAGAGTAGGTGTAATTAGTTTAAAATTGTTGTAATATTTTTCTAATGTTTGTAAATATTTTTTTATTTTTTGTAACTTAGTTCTTTTTTATTTTTTGTACTTTAGTTAGTTTATTTCATTGTATTTATTTGTAGGTATTTTATTTAATTAATTTATTGATAGTGTAGTGTTAGGTTTAATTGTAGATAATTGTAGGTATTTTATTTAATAAATTTATTGATAGTGTAGTGTTAGGTTTAATTGTAACTTAGGTTAGGATTTATTTTACAGGTAATTTTGTAATTATTTTAACTATTTTAGCTATTAAATAGTTCTTAACTATTTAATAGCTATTGTACCTGGTTAAAATAAATACAAAGTTACCTGTAAAATAAATATAAATCCTAAAATAGCTATAATATAATTATAATTTATATTGTAGCTATATTAGGGTTTATTTTACAGGTAAGTATTTAGATTTAAATAGGAATAATTTATTTAATAAGAGTTAATTTATTTCGTTAGATTTAAATTATATTTAACTTAGGGGGGGGGGTGTTAGTGTTAGGGTTAGACTTAGCTTTAGGGGTTAATCCATTTATTACAGTAGCGGCGAGATTCGGTCGGCAGATTAGGGGTTAATAATTGAAGTTAGGTGTCGGCGATGTTAGGGAGGGCAGATTAGGGGTTAATACTATTTATTATAGGGTTATTGAGGCGGGAGTGAGGCGGATTAGGGGTTAATAACTTTATTATAGTAGCGGTGCGGTCCGCTCGGCAGATTAGGGGTTAATAAGTGTAGGCAGGTGGAGGCGACGTTGAGGGGGGCAGATTAGGGGTTAATAAATATAATATAGGGGTCGGCGTTGTTAGGCACAGCAGATTAGGGGTACATAGCTATAATGTAGGTGGCAGCGGTGTACGGAGCGGCAGATTAGGGGTTAATAATAATATGCAGGGGTCAGCGATAGCGGGGGCGGCAGATTAGGGGTTAATAAGTGTAAGGTTAGGGGTGTTTAGACTCGGGGTTCATGTTAGGGTGTTAGGTGCAGACTTAGGAGGTGTTTCCGCATAGCAAACAATGGGGCTGCGTTAGGAGCTGAACGCTGCTTTTTTGCAGGTGTTAGGTTTTTTTCCGACTCAAACAGCTCCATTGTTTTCTATGGGGGAATCGTGCACGAGCACGTTTTTAAAGCTGGCCGCGTCCGTAAGCAACGCTGGTATCTAGAGTTACAGTGGCGGTAAATATGCCTGTACGCTCCCTTTTTGGAGCCTAACGCAGCCATTCTGTGAACTCTAAATACCAGCGGTATTTAAAAGGTGCGGGAGAAAAAAAGCATGCGTAGCTAACGCACCCCTTTGGCCGCAGAACTCTAAATCTAGCAGTTAGTTAATTATAGTAATTTCCTTTAGATTTATTTAAATTATATTTAAGTTAGGGGGTGTTAGGTTTAGACTTAGATTTAGAGGTTAATACATTTAATATAGTGGCGGCGACGTTGGGGACGGCAGATTAGGGGTTAATAAGTATAATGTAGGTGGCAACAGATTAGGGGTTAATAATATTTAACTAGTGTTTGCGAGGCGGGAGTGCGGCGGTTTAGGGGTTAATATGTTTATTCTAGTGGCAGCGATGTCCGTAGCGGCAGATTAGGGGTTACAATGTTATTATAGTGTTTGCGATGTGGTTTAGGGGTTAATAGGTAGTTTATGGGTGTTAGTGTACTTTTAAGCACCTTAGTTATGAGTTTTATGCTACGGCGTTGTACCATAAAACTCTTAACTACTGACTTTAGAATGCGTTAGGGATCTTGAAGGTAGAGGGTGTACCACTCACTTTTTGGCCTCCCAGGACAGACTCGTAATACCAGCGCTATGGAAGTAACCATAGAAAAAGGGTTTTGCGGTAAGGCCAAAAAAGTGTGCGGGGACCCTAAACCTGCAAGACTCGTAATACCAGTGGTAGTGAAAAAGCAGCATTAGGACCTGTTAACGCTGCTTTTTCAGCCTAATGCACAACTCGGAATCTAGCCGCAAGAGAATTAAGAACATTTGATAATAGGAGTAAATTAGAAAGTTGCTTAAAATGTCATGCTCTATCTGAATCACACAAAAAATTGGGTTCAATGTTCCTTTAAGTTTAAACACACTAACATGAACCCCAAGTCTAAACACCCCTAATCTGCTGCCCCCGACATCGCTGACACCGAAATAAAGTTATTAACCCCTAATCTGCAGCTCCTGACATCGCCGCCACTAATAAAAGTTATTAACCCCTATTCTGCCGCTCCCCGACATCACCGCCACTATAATAAAGTTATTAAGCCCTATTCCCATGCACCCCAACATCACCGACACTATAATAACACCTATTCCGCTGCTCCCCATCATTGCCACCACTAAATAAAGTTATTAACCCCTAAACCTCTGGCCTCCCACATCATGGCCACTAAATAAACCTATTAACCTCTAAACCGCCAGCCTCCCACATCGCAAAAAACTAAATTAAACTATTAACCCCTAAACCTAACAACCCCCTACATTTAAATTTAAATTACAATATCCCTATCTTAAAATAAATAAAAACTTACCTGTGAAATAAAAAAAAACTAAGTTTAAACTAACAATTAACCTAACATAACTTTTATACTAAAATCAAAATAACTACAAATTAAATAAACTAAATTACACATTTAAAAAAACTTAACACTACTAAAAAAAATTAATTCTAAAATTACAAAAAATAAACAATGAATTACAGAAAATAACAAACACTAAATCATGAAAAATAACACACAAAATTATCCAAAATAAAAACAATTACACCTAATCTAATAGCCCTATAAAAATAAAAAAGACCCCCCAAAATAAAAAAAAAACCCTAGCCTACAATAAACTTCCAATAGCCCTTAAAAGGGCATTGCCCTAAAGAAATCAGCTCTTTTACCTGTAAAAAAAATACAAAGACCCCCCAACAGTAAAACCCACCACCCAACCAACCCCCCAAAATAAAAAAACTATCTCTTAAAAAAGACCTAAGCTACCCATTGCCCTGAAAAGGACATTTGTATGGGCATTGCCCTGAAAAGGGCATTTAGCTATTTTAAAAAAGCCCAAACCCTAATCTAAAAAAAAAAACACCCCAAAAAAGTTCAGAAAACCTAACACTAACCCCACGACGATCCACTTACAGTTTCTGAAGTCCGGACATCCAGGTGGCGAGAAGTCTTCATCCAGGCGGCGAGGTCTTCATCCACCCAGGCGGCGTCTTCTATCTTCATCCAGGCGGTGTCTTCTATCTTCATCATGGTGGCGTGGAGCGGGTCCATCCTTGAAGATATCCGGCGCGGAGCGTCCTCTTCATACTGTCACCGCCGTACACTGAATATTCAATGCAAGGGAGCCTTTTCAAAATGGCGTCTCTTGCATTCCTGTTGACTGATTTGATTTTTGAAATTCAAATCAACCAATAGGATTAGAGCTACTGAAATCCTATTGGCTGCTCAAATTAGCCAATAGGATGAGAGCTACTAAAATTCTATTGGCTGATTTGAATAGCCAATATAATTTCAGTAGCTTTAATCCTATTGGCTGATTTGAATTTCAAAAATCAAATCAGCCAATGCAAGGGACACCATTTTGAAAAGGCTTCCTTGCATTGAAGATTCAGTGTACAGCGTTGACCGTATGAAGAGGACGCTCCGTGCCAGATGTCTTCAAGTATGGACCCACTACACGCTGCTGGGATGAAGATAGAAGACGCTGCCGGGATGAAGATAGAAGATGCCTCCTGGATGAAGATAGAAGACGCCGTCTGAAAGGATGAAGACCTCACCGTCTGGGTTAAGACTTCTTGCCATCTGGATGTCCGGACTTCAGAAACTGTAAGTGGATCGTCAGTGGTTAGTGTTAGGTTTTTTTAAACTTTTTTGGGGTGTTTTTTTTAGATTAGGATTTGGGCTTTTTTAAAAGAACTAATTGCCCTTTCAGGGCAATGCAAAAGAGTTAAATGCCCTTTTAAGGGCAATGCCCATAAAAATGCCCTTTTCAGGGCAATGGGTAGCTTAGGTTTTCGTTAGAGCTAGGTTTTTTATTTTGGGGGGTTGGTTGGGTGGTGGGTTTTACTGTATTTTTTTTTTACAGGTTAAAGAGCTGATTTCTTGAGGGCAATGCCCTAAAAAAGTCCCTTTTAAGGGCTATTGGTAGTTTATTGTAGGCTAGGGTTTTGTTTTATTTGGGGGGTGGGGGGCTTTTTATTTTTATAGGGCTATAAGATTAGGTGTAATTGTTTTTATTTTGGATAATTTCGTTTGTTATTTTTTGTAATTTAGTGTTTGTTATTTTTTGTAATTTTAGAATTACATTTTTTTAGTAGTGTTAGTTTTTTTGATTTAATTTGTAGTTATTTTAATTTTAGTATAATAATTATGTTAGGTTAATTATTAGTTTAAACTTAGGTTTTTTAATTTCACAGGTAAGTTTTTATTTATTTTAAGATAGGGATATTGTAATTTTAATTTAAAGTTAGGGGGTTCTTAGGTTTAGGGGTTAAAAATTTAATTTAGTTTTTTGCGATGTGGGGGGCTGGCAGTTTAGGGGTTAATAGGTTTATTTAGTGGCTGTGATGTGGGAGACCAGAGATTTAGGGGTTAATAACCTTATTAAGTGGCGGCGATGTCGGGGAGCGGCGGAATAGGGGTTAATATATTTATTATAGTGGGGCGATGTAGGGGTGCGGGGGAATAGGGGTTAATAACTTTATTATAGTGGTGGCGATGTCGGGGAGCGGCGGAATAGAGGTTAATAACTTTTATTAGTGGCGGCAATGTCGGGAGCGGCAGATTAGGGGTTACAAACTTTATTTTGTGTTTGCGATGCGACGGGATAGGGGTTAATAGGTAGTTTATGGGTGTTAGTGTACTTTGTAACATTTTAGTTATGAGTTTGTGTAACAGTTTTGTTGCGCAAAACTCATAACTACTGGTCTCAGATAGCGGAATGGATTGTGTCGGTATAGGCTGGAACACAAGCATTTTAGCCTCACTGCACAACCTGTAATACCAGCGCTATGGAAATCCCACGCAAAAACGTCATTTTTTTGAGTGCAGGGTTGATTGGTTAATAAATATGTATTATATTTTTTATTGTGCTTACAGCTGTTATTGTCTCATCTTAAAAGGAGTACTCTCTAAACAGGGTTAAGCAAGGGCAAAATGTACAAGAAAACACCCCTTGTCTACTCCATTAAAGGGATAGTAAAGTTTAAATTAACTTTCATGATTCATATAGGGCATTTAATTTGAACAACTTTCTAATTTACTTTTATCATCAAATTTGCTTTGTTCTCTTGTAATTCTTAGTTGAAAGCTAAACCAAGGTAGGCTCATATGCTAATTGCTAAGCCCTTGAAGGGCACCTCTGCATTTGACAGTTTTTCACAGCTAGAGGGTGTTAATTAATGTGTTTCATATAAATAATATTGTGCTCATGCACATGAAGTTATTTAAGAGTCAGCACTAATTGCCTGAAATGCAAGTCTGTCAAAAGATCTGGGATAAGGAGGCAGTCAACAGAAGTTTAGATACAAGGTAATTACAGAGGTAAAAAGTATATTTCTATAACAGTGTTGGTTTTGCAAAACTGGGTTAGGGCTAATAAAGGGATTTTTAAACAATACATTTTTTGGTGTTTATTATCCCTTTAAGTTAAATGCTGCCCTGTTGGATTCACCCAGAACACATAACCTTCAGATACCAAGGTCACAGTCCACTAAATCCATTGATATTAACTTGGCAATGCTGTTATGTGTCTAGGACCACACAGATCATGGGTAGCTCTGATTGAGATCAGGGTGAGGTCTGACCGGTAAAGCAGCAGCAGGAAGTCACAGTGAGAGGAGTTGTAACCTGCAGTTTTCTAAATTAGGCTAATAATATGGAGTTATAGCCCCAATCAATTCAGTAGAAACAAAACATAAGGTAGAAAAACCTATATGAATAGAGTCTGGAACATTTCTGGGTATGTTTTTATTTCTGCCATGTGACATAAGGTTATATGCCAAATAGTGAGGATTACATGATATAACACAAAGTTATGTGCATGTTCCAATGCTATTTTCTGAGATGATGATGATACAAATGTACAATTACTCACAAATTCACTGTCACAAACCCATACACATTATTATAGGTTGCATTTTTGTTGTTATCCGATTGATCCATTGTCAAACTGATTTCCCATATTTTTTTTTTTATTATTTAATTACGCACTGTAATGCAATCAAATATTTTCTTTGATTCACATTTCCCAAAAAGACTGATCAAATTTTGAATGACATTATATATTTATATTAAGTATATTTTATTTATTTATTTATTTTGTTTGCTGCAGTTTGTATCCCAAGATGATTTTAGAAAGAACCTAGTTTCATTAAATTCTTATTACAAAGCATGTCTTGTAATTATGATTGATAGACTTTATATATCTCTTTGATTAGCAGGTGCAAGTAGGAAGAAACGAGGTTTATGCAATGAGAAATGGAAAAATATATATTTACATACACCTAGATTTAGAGTTTTGCGTTAGGGTTAAAAAGCAGCGTTAAGGGGTCCTAACGCTGCATTTTAACACCCGCTGGTATTTAGAGTCTGGCAGGTACAGGTGTACGGCTCACTTTTCTTCCACGACTCGAGGCTACCGCAAATCCCCTTACGTCAATTGCGTATCCCATCTTTTTAATGGGATTTGCCTAACGCCGGTATTACGAGTCTTGTAAGAAGTGAGCGGTACAGCCTCTACCTCCAAGACTCCTACCGCATAAAAAAGTCATTAGTTAAGAGTTTCATGGGCTAACGCCGGAACATAAAGCTCTTAACTACAGTGCTAAAAGTACACTAACACCCATAAACTACCTATGAACCCCTAAACCGAGGACCCCCCACATCGCAAACCCTATAATAAAATTATTTAACCCCTAATCTGCCGACGGGACACCGCCGCCACCTACATTATAGCTATGAACCCCTAATCTGCTGCCCCTAACATCGCCGACACCCACATTATATTTATTAACCCCTAATCTGCCCCCCCCCCACGTCGCCGCAACCTAACTACACTTAGTAACCCCTAATCTGCCGACCGGACATCGCCGCCACTATAATAAATGTATTAACCCCTAAACCGCCGCACTCCCGCCTCGCAAACACTATAATAAATTTTATTAACCCCTAATCTGCCCTCCCTAACATTGCCGCCACCTACCTACAATTATTAACCCCTAATCTCCCGCCCCCAAGATCGCCGCTACTATAATAAAGTTATTAACCCCTAAACCTAAGTCTAACCCTAACACCCCCCTAAGTTAAATATAATTTAAATAAAACGAACTAAAATTACTATAATTAAATAAATTAATCCTATTTAAAACTAAATACTTACCTATAAAATAAACCCTAATATAGCTACAATATAACTAATAGTTACATTGTAGCTATTTTAGGATTAATATTTATTTTACAGGCAACTTTGTATTTATTTTAACTAGGTACAATAGCTATTAAATAGTTAATAACTATTTAATATAAAAAGAAATTCCTGAGGAGGAAAAAACTTAAGAGGATGCGCTTGGAACACAGGTTATCAAAGTGGGACCTACCACTTTATGATTGGGTTTGTACCCGTATGCATAAATTAAAAAAAAATAAAAAAAAAAAAAAAAAATATTTTTTTTATAAACAGCACAGTGTTTGGTATGTGTAAAAAATTATAATAATGACGAAAATAAATTGTGTGTAAAACAAGTGCTCAGGACAATTTGTGTATAATATTAGTGATACATTGAAATAATCAGATATCACAGATAAACAATGATATTTGTGGCGATTAGTAAAATATATAAAAAAAGTACTTATCAATGTCCCAAAAATTGCTGTGATGTAAAAAATAAGTGTCCAATCCTAATATGTGAACAGTGATGTGTTCAGGTGTTTGGCGTGCTCCTCTTGTGTCCCGCGGTGCGATGGGTCAGGGTGTCTAGAATGGAAGATAAACAAGGGGCGCCAACATAGTGTGAATCGTTCAAACAACAAATATAAAAGTGATGTGCAAAAAACTACTCACAAGGAAAGTGGCACCTTAAATGAATAAGGTGCGATAAAGCAGGCTGACATTCAAATTCCAGCAGTCAGTACGCTGGAGGTCTCACCCAGAGGACCTGTGGAATCCAGATAGGCGTCTAGAAAGTAGCACCCACGTTTTTCAGGGCCAATGGCCGGACCAGGTGAGCTGCAAGCTGATAGGTGTTCTCCTGCTGCACTCACGCCACCGAGACTTTTCTCCAAAAACGACAGTGTCAGTGTATGAAAGGTTCCGTGGTAAAAGTCCTGTTTCAAAAACAAGCTATTTAATAGCTACCTAGTTAAAATAATTACAAAATTACCTGTAAAATAAATCCTAACCTAAGTTACAAATAAACCTAACACTACACTATCAATAAATTAATTAAATAAATTAAATACAATGATCTAAACTAAAATACAATTAAATAAACTAAACTATAATACAAAAACAAACAAACACTAAATTACAAAAAATAAAAAAATATTACAAGAAATTTAATCTAATTACACCTAATCTAAGCCCCTTAATAAAATAAAAAAGTCCCCCAAAATAATAAAATTCCCTACCCTAAACTAAATTAGAAAGTAATCAGCTCTTTTACCAGCCCTTAAAAGGGCTTTTTGCGGGGCATTGCCCCAAAGTAATCAGCTCTTTTACCTGTAAAAAAAAGAACAACCCCCCCACATTACAACCCACCACCCACACACCCCTACTCTAAAACCCACCCGATCCCTCCTTAAAAAAACCTAACACTACCCCATTCAAGATCACCCTACCTGGAGCCGTTTTCAGCCAGCCGGCCACCGATGGGACAGAAGAGGACATCCGTACCGGCAGAAGTCTTCATCCTATCCGGGCAGAAGAGGACATCCGGACTAGCAGAAGTCTTTATCCTATCCGGGCAGAAGAGGACATCCGGACCGGCAGACATCTTCATCCAGGCGGCATCTTCTACCTTCGTCTTCCGGAGCGGAGCGGAGCCATCTTCTATCCAGCCGATGCAGAGCCATCTTCTTCCGACGGACTAACGACGAATGAAGGTTCCTTTAAATGACGTCATCCAAGATGGCGTCCCTCAAATTCCGATTGGCTGATAGAATCCTAATTAAGGTAGGAAAAATCTGATTGGTTGATTTAATCAGCCAATCGGATTGAAGTTCAATCCGAGTGGCTGATTGGATCAGCCAATAGAATGCAAGGTCAAGGTAGGGAATTTTATTATTTTGGGGGGCTTTTTTATTTTATTAGGGGCTTAGATTAGGTGTAATTAGATTAAAATTCTTGTAATATTTTTTTATTTTTTGTAATTTAGTGTTTTTTTGTATTATAGTTTAGTTTAATCTAATTGTATTTTAGTTTAGATAATTGTAGTTCATTTATTTAATTAATTTATTGTAGTTATTAAATAGTTAATAACTATTTAATAGCTATTGTACCTAGTTAAAATAAATACAAAGTTGCCTGTAAAATAAATATAAATCCTAAAATAGCTACAATGTAACAATTAGTTATATTGTAGCTATATTAGGGTTTATTTTATAGGTAAGTATTTAGTTTTAAATAGGATTAATTTATTTAATTATAGTAATTTTAGTTTGTTTTATTTAAATTATATTTAAGTTAGGGGGGTGTTAGGGTTAAGGTTAGACTTAGGTTTAGGGGTTAATAACTTTATTATAGTAGCAGCGACGTTGGGGGAGGGCTGATTAGGGATTAATAATTGTAGGTAGGGGGCGGCGATGTTGGGGGGGCAGATTAGGGGTTAATAAAATTTATTATAGTGTTTGCGAGGTGGGAGTGCGGCGGTTTAGGGGTTAATACATTTATTATAGTGGCGGCGATCTCCGGTCGGCAGATTAGGGGTTAATAAGTGTAGGTAAGTGGCGGCGATGTTGGGGGGGGCAGATTAGGGGTTACTAAATATAATGTAGGTGTCGGCGATGTTAGAGACAGCAGATTAGGGGTTCATAAGTATAATGTAGGTTGCGGCTGTGTCCAGAGCAGCAGATTAGGGGTTAATAATATAATGCAGGTGGCGACGATGTTGGGGGTGGTAGATTAGAGGTTAATAAGTGTAAGGTTAGGGGTGTTTAGACTCGGGGTTCATGTTAGGGTGTTAGGTGTAGACTTAGAAAGTGTTTCCCCATAGGAAACAATGGGGCTGCGTTAGGAGCTGAACGCTGCTTTTTTTGCAGGTGTTAGTTTTTTTTTCAGCCAGCTCAGCCCCATTGTTTCCTATGGGGATATCGTGCACAAGCACGTTTTTCCAGCTTACCGCTACCGTAAGCAACGCTGGTATTGAGGGTTGAAGTGGAGCTAAATTTGGCTCAACGCTTACTTTTCTGAGGCTAACGCAGCCATTCAGAAAACTTGTAATACCAGCGTTGGCTTAAGGGAGCGCTTTGTTCTCCACCCCCCTTTGTTGGAATTTTTTTTCGATTTTTTCACTGACTGCATATTTGACTTTTTGATTGACTTTTCACTTGTCATCAGGATCCATCACTATTTTTGGACTTGGATTTCCTCAGATCTTTTTGTGTTGGAGTCCTAGTCTCCACTCGGCATCATTTTTTGTGGTTTTTTCATGATGATTTTTTTCATGATTATAAATCTTTTAACTGTGTTGTAATTTGCCACATTGTATTTATCTTCATTTTTACTGTGTTGTAATTTGCAAGCATTCACACCCAGGTCTGATCTATAATTGGGTCATTCACATTACGCTACACGCACCTCCCCTATTTCACCACGGTGCACACCACACTATGGATCCATAACTGACATCTTTGACCCACAGCCTCCCACGCTTTGTATGCTTAGATAGCTTGGTTTACCCAAAACGTACCCAAGACTTCTATGTTGATAACCAGTATGTTAGGTTTTTTCTGATTTCTTGTTTTTGGTTTTGCTAGCAATTTTATTGTTTTAAACAATTTTCTTACATTGCATTTCTTAAATATATGCTCGGCACTAATTGCCAATATTATTTGTTTTAACTCTTATTTTACAATTCATACCGTATATCGTTTTATCTGATTGTAATAAATCTACATTTTAAAGTATTGGCAGTTTTGTATATTTGTCCCTTGGCCTTTTGGCGCTGTACCGATCCCTGTGTTTCAGTATACCCTTTTTTTCTGGGGGAGGTTAGACCCCATTTTTTGGTCACAGCTTAGGGCACTCTTAGCGCTAGAATACCACGACTATTATCTATTGACTCACTTTTCTAACCGGTACCCTAGCAGCTTTGAATATACTCACTGTCAATACTATGGATACTTTATTGTCAATTAGACAAGAAATTGATTTTGACACATCGTATCTAGAAAAAGGAGAAGATGATTGTTTAGATGTCCAGACTATCTTCAAGAATCTAGAGAAACTATTAGTATCAGAGGTGAAGTATAAGGCAGATATATCATTCTTACGAAAATGCATTGAACTTAAAATCATACCTAAAGGCCTAATGGTCACTAAAGACTGCGCCTTCCCTATACACAAACCCAAATATTCCTCTAGATGGACAGAGGCTTTAGCCACTGCCTCAGTCACCCTAATGAATATCATCATAGATTACAGGGATGAACTATTACATGATACTGACATTGAAATCAAGGAGGATGAGCAGATATTGATGAACTTAGAGAGCTCTGGCATTGACATTTCAGAAAAGAAACTAAACCTAGTCAAAAAAGTAACTAAAATAAGAGAGGATGTAATTACAAAGAAGACCAAAAAACTAAAGAGAGAACTAGACGAAAAAAGAGCTAGTGATAATGAATCAATCGAAACCACAGATCCCACACAAAATAGTGACCATATGGTAGGGAGCACATCGGCAAAACCTGACGACAATAGGGCATATGACAGACAACCAGAAGTTACAAATCAGAATATTCAGCAACCAGGGCAAAATAGGTTTCGCCCACAAAAAACACATGTGAATAGATTTCAGAAAGACAGGCTACATTCAGAATATAGCCCCAACAGACCTGAATGGAAAAGAATAGACCATAGAGATAAATCTAATTATAGAAGGGAGGAACAGATGTACTGGGGATCACAACACTACAGATCCGAACCATATTACAGGCACTATGAAAGCCCCCGAAGGCCATGGGAAAGGGCTCCCTATCAGAAAGCCTTTAGACACAACTACAGAGATAGAGAACACTACGGTCAAGCGAACTATCCATCATGGAACTATAGAAGAGCCCCAAGACGCCACTATAGAGATGATAGGGGAAATTATCCCCAAAACTATTATGAGGACCAAAAACATGGAGGAGAACAAAACAATGATTACACCACTAGTTCGAGGCATGAGAGTTGGGAATATTCTGACATGCCAAGAAGAGATGGAACACACGGAGAATATGAAAAAAGTTCTTATAAATCACACGACATGACGAACTATAGAAAACCTGATATGTCTGGCAGGCAGAACGAACATTCCAACAGAAGTTTGCCGAATTCTGACGCAAACTCAGGGACAACTCTAAATCAAATCGCCTCATCTTCACATTTTTTAAAAATGAATCAACCAGCAGTAAAGGACAAGAGAACAAATTAGGGGAAGAGACCCTTGAACCACCAACGAGACAAAAAAAGAAGATAAGAGGTAAACGTGGGGGCACTAAAACAAAGAGAAACAAGACCCCAAAAACAAGCGATGGGGGAATTGATAATAAGGATCGCATACAAACGCCTACATCATCTTGTGGATCCGAAAAGAGGACCACTGGAGATGGAATCTTCAATCTTAGCTCATATGAAATAAAAAAAGAAGAGAAGGAAGTTCTGAAGTATGGCCTCTCTTTTGCTCCGGCAAGAAGCATGGATAAATTCCAAACATTTATGAATACCAAGGATTTTATAAGGAAATTAACCTTAAAAAGGTACTTCCTAAAAACTGCTCTTGATACAACGATACCCAGGAGCTACACTTCAGCTGATGCCGAAGATCCATATATCCACACGGGACTTAAACCAAAGTCCAGCTTCTATCCTACCCATGCCAAAGGAAATGCTATTGATGCATTTGAAATTATGGTCACCAAAGATATTAGAGATGTCAAACAAAGGAGTTTGAAAAGGATCAAAAACAACCTATCCAGACAACATATAGAGACCATCAGGAAACTTGAGGCAAACAACCAATTAACGATTAAGCCAGCCGACAAAGGTGGAGGCATCGTTATTCTCGACAGGGAGAAATACAATGCGGAGAACCAACGTCTCCTCGACGACCAAATAACATACCTACAGCTTAGGAATAACCCTGTGAAACAATATCAAGAAGAACTCAAGGAACTTCTCAAAACAGCCAAAACTTCCGGCATTTTGAACGAAAAAGAGCATAGATATCTAGATATAAAACATCCAATGACACCTATAATATACCATCTACCCAAGATACACAAAACTCTGATAGACCCTCCCGGACGTCCAATAATTTCTGGAATCGGGTCACTTACAAGTAACTTGTCAGAATACGTCGATCAACATCTTCAGAAGTACGTAAAGGCTCTTCCATCATACTTGAAAGATTCCACACAGGTTCTAAACATCCTGGAAGAGATCCCGTGGGAAGAAGGCTACATCATGGCCACCTGTGATGTAGCCGCCTTATACACCAGCATACCCCACAAAGAGGGACTTGAAGCAATAAAATGGTTCTTGGATAAAGATCCCCTGATGTTGGAAGACCAGGCAAAATTTATATTGAACAGCATCCAACACATTCTACAGCACAACTACTTTTGCAATGAAGGAAGATACTACCAACAAATCTGCGGTACAGCTATGGGGACCAGGTTCGCGCCCAGCTATGCCAACTTATATATGGGCAAATGGGAGAGTATATTCTGGGACTCCTGCCCAGCGAGCGCGGACCTGGTCCTCTACCGCAGATATATCGACGATATTCTCATCATCTGGAAAGGTCCAATACAAGACCTTATATATACAATTGAGATTATGAACAAAAATGTTCTAAATCTAAAGTTTACCCATACTTGGAGCCTAAAAGAAATAGTCTTCTTGGACTTAATAGAAGTCCTTAATAGCAAATGGGAAACGTCCACGCACTTTAAAACAGTTGATAGTAACAACTATGTGCACTACAACAGTTGCCATCATGAAAAATGGATAAACAACATCCCCAAAAGTCAATTTCTAAGAGTCCGAAAAAATTGCTCGAACATCCAGACATGGGAGAAACAAGTGACCCGTCTAAAAGAAAAGTCTGTAGAACGAGGCTACAAGAAAGAAGATCTGAACCTCAAGATAGAGGAAGTAAGAAAGGTGGAAAGGAAAGACCTAACAAAATACAAAGAAAAGAAAGGATACGGGACAGAAGGAAGACTTAATGTACCAATGATCACAGAGTACAGCAGTAACAGATATATTATGGAAAAAATCTTCAAAAAACACTGGCATCTGCTGAAAGACGATGAGATCATTGGGAACTTACTCCCTGATCGACCAAATTTTGTATATAAAAAAACAAGTAACCTCAAAAACGTATTAGCTCCAAGCCTGCTCCGAAAGAAAAAAACAAAAACACATGACTTACAGGGAAAACCACTGAAAGGCTATTTCCCATGCCACTCTTGCAAAGCTTGCAAGAGAGGGACTAAGACCAAACAATTTCATTCATTCCAAACTGGAGAAGAATTTGCAATTAAGGACCTTATCAGATGCAAAGACACAGGGGTCATCTATCTCATCGAGTGCTCCTGTGGCCTCCAGTATGTTGGTCAGACTTCAAGAAGTCTCAGAGATAGGCTGAGAGAGCATATATTGCTGATCGAAAAACAAAATAAGGACACCATACTCTACAAACATTTTGCAGATAAACATAATGGCAAAATACAGGAGATGAGGTTCATGGGCATACAAAAAATAATTAAAAACTGGAGGGGAGGGGACTTCGAAAAAATCCTTCTCAGGGCAGAATCGAAATGGATTTTCCTATTGGACTGCCTACACCCAAAAGGTCTAAACAATAGAGAGGACCTGGCCCACCTCTTCAACTAGTAATGAGAATCCACTCCTATGCCCACTTATGACTCAAATTACCTGTTAGGTCCAACCAGCTTTCTTCCCCCACACATGAAAACATCTAACTAAAACTCATCCGAATCTTAAGATAGGTAGTCAGGAATAAAGACAAATAGAAATCTCTTCTCTCTTAAAGGAATTATTACACTCGCTCTCAGATACATAAGGATCAATGGTATATTACCTTAGGATCACATAATAAAATTGCTATTTACACATAAACCATTTATGGGTCTGATACAAACCCGATAGGTTCATCAATCCCTGTTCATATACATTCACCTGGTCTCCTTATATGTAAGTTACATCCGATATCATGCTCGACCTCTAATGCCAATCAACCAACCTCATACTAAAGTAATAACTAAGTATAGGATAATCTCAACTTTGACCTAAAATGTTCAGTCCGCCCCCATTCTTCTAAATAATCGCCTCTCGACTGATAGTATAGCCCAAACAAAAGACCCAACAAGGGCTAAGATATACCTATAGATAAATTCACATTTATCAAACACTAATATCAAATATATTTGAGGATGACCCACATTTGGATACCATTGCCAAACCCTTTTCTGCTATTTTCTAAATCGATACTATGCCTCTATCATAAAAGATAACACATCCAATATATCTTGCTGAGTAGCGGAAAAACACTTCCCCAATGTCACCGACTCAGGCAATCTAATCATAAGTACCACCTATGATGGGTTTCTATACCACAAGAGACTATAGTAATACCACTGCTTGTTACTAATCCACTTTTTAAGACGTGGCTAACAATATATACTGCTGATTAATACAGCTACCTAGATCTTTCTGACCACGATAGAGATTGTTATACACACCCTGCTTTATAACAAATGGGCTATGTTGTAACGATAATGTCATATACCGTACACACTTATGAAGACATATCAAGACTCGCCGAGTCCACTAATAGAGACCTCGGAATATTTAATATATAGAGGCGTTCTAAACATCGATTGTGCTCTCCACTATATTTTATTCTCAGCAACTTTGATTTCCAGAAATGTTGCAAAATACATATAACAGATGCACACAACATTTTATTAGACAATTTAGTCTCTTTTGGGAAGTACCCAAATGTCAGGGGTTCTGAAGTTGATCGCCGTTAATTGGTTTGCATACTGCAAGATTTTAATCTATTTAGATGCACTGAATGCTGATCATGACAAAGAGGTGGGCTGATCCGGTCCCTAAACCGGAAGTGAAGTCACGGCTTTTCGCTTTCCACCTCAGATAGATCTAAATACATGCAGTTATTATTGCCGAAAGCACGCTCACGGCAATAACCCATATATGACACTAAATATGTTTATAAACCATCCCTATATTTAACAATTAAGGGACTTTATTTTTAAAATGCCAAGCGGAACCGGAAGTGGAATGTTTTGTAAGCCACATCCGGGTAATCCAGCAAACCCCTATTTAAAGATGCTTTGCTTACCACTGGATCAGTCTTGAAAAAGGTCTATTGAGGACCGAAACGCGTAGACCCTTTGGTAAGCATCTTTCCATTTGATTACTATTATATTTTAAACTGTATTACGCTATGTTGTTATTTTGGGTTACAGGTATCTACTAGGGACGACAATAAGAGCCGCTGATTGCCTAAAGTTTATTGGGTTCCTTGGAATTTATCCTGTCACACCGTTATATATATTTTTTATATTTTTCACATTTTTTTCATATCTTTTACATTCCAAATTTTCTTCACTTTGCTTTGTCGTGTTTAGACTTGGTTTTTGCACACCACTGTGCTATTATTTGGATTGGCCACATTTGGATTATATATGAACTAATTTTTATGCTTCCCCTTTTTCATTTTTTGATTTTTTGAATTTTTTGCACCGTTTTTTACATCAACTTTGTTCTCCACCCCCCTTTGTTGGAAATTTTTTTTGATTTTTTCACTGACTGCATATTTGACTTTTTGATTGACTTTTCACTTGTCATCAGGATCCATCACTATTTTTGGACTTGGATTTCCTCAGATCTTTTTGTGTTGGAGTCCTAGTCTCCACTCGGCATCATTTTTTGTGGTTTTTTCATGATGATTTTTTTCATGATTATAAATCTTTTAACTGTGTTGTAATTTGCCACATTGTATTTATCTTCATTTTTACTGTGTTGTAATTTGCAAGCATTCACACCCAGGTCTGATCTATAATTGGGTCATTCACATTACGCTACACGCACCTCCCCTATTTCACCACGGTGCACACCACACTATGGATCTTTGACACCACACTATGGATCTTTGACCCACAGCCTCCCACGCTTTGTATGCTTAGATAGCTTGGTTTACCCAAAACGTACCCAAGACTTCTATGTTGATAACCAGTATGTTAGTTTTTTTCTGATTTCTTGTTTTTGGTTTTGCTAGCAATTTTATTGTTTTAAACAATTTTCTTACATTGCATTTCTTAAATATATGCTCGGCACTAATTGCCAATATTATTTGTTTTAACTCTTATTTTACAATTCATACCGTATATCGTTTTTTCTGATTGTAATAAATCTACATTTTAAAGTATTGGCAGTTTTGTATATTTGTCCCTTGGCCTTTTGGCGCTGTACCGATCCCTGTGTTTTAGGTTTAGGGGTTAATAACTTTATTATAGTAGCAGCGACGTTGGGGGAGGGCTGATTAGGGATTAATCATTGTAGGTAGGGGGCGGCGATGTTGGGGGGGCAGATTAGGGGTTAATAAAATTTATTATAGTGTTTGCGAGGTGGGAGTGCGGCGGTTTAGGGGTTAATACATTTATTATAGTGGCGGCGATCTCCGGTCGGCAGATTAGGGGTTAATAAGTGTAGGTAAGTGGCGGCGATGTTGGGGGGGGGCAGATTAGGGGTTACTAAATATAATGTAGGTGTCGGCGATTTTAGAGACAGCAGATTAGGGGTTCATAAGTATAATGTAGGTTGCGGCTGTGTCCAGAGCAGCAGATTAGGGGTTAATAATATAATGCAGGTGGCGACGATGTTGGGGGTGGTAGATTAGAGGTTAATAAGTGTAAGGTTAGGGGTGTTTAGACTCGGGGTTCATGTTAGCGTGTTAGGTGTAGACTTAGAAAGTGTTTCCCCATAGGAAACAATGGGGCTGCGTTAGGAGCTGAACGCTGCTTTTTTTGCAGGTGTTAGTTTTTTTTTCAGCCAGCTCAGCCCCATTGTTTCCTATGGGGATATCGTGCACGAGCACGTTTTTCCAGCTTACCGCTACCGTAAGCAACGCTGGTATTGAGGGTTGAAGTGGAGCTAAATTTGGCTCAACGCTTACTTTTCTGAGGCTAACGCAGCCATTCAGAAAACTTGTAATACCAGCGTTGGCTTAAGGGAGCGCTGGAAAAAAAAGGAGCGTTAGAGACGCAGGTTTTTACAGACAAAACTCTAAATCTAGCGCATAGTGTTTACCAACCTTTGATTTAGCAAATCTTTCATTTTTTTTTCCAATTAATATGACAGCAGTACTCCAAGTAGTATCATTTAGAGTAATTTTATAATCAATATTTGTAAATGTCCAAACACTTCATTGCAATCATAAATTAATCATAATTTGAGTAAAAGTTTCATAGTTTTTAAAAAGGTCATCTGAGCATTTAACTTTTTATTAAACCAAAAAACAGGTTCTGCTTATTCACATGTGAGCCGAGCATGCTAAAAAAAATTAACATTGACATAAAGCCATGCAAACAGCTGAGGAATACCATTTAACACAGACTAGCAGTAATGATTCTAGAACTTAAATATTGGGGGGTTAAAGGTGATGAAAAAGTGTCAGACTCCTAAGCATGATCGGAACCGCCCTATACTTACTGCTAGTTGGGTGTTGGAGCTGGCAGGCATACTGCTGGAAGGGGATCTACTGTTAGAGCAGCCGTGTCTCTGGAGGCTCTTATATCTATTCTATGCATTCTTCATCTGCCTGCGCTCTATTCTTAGCTCTTTTTATCTTCTTTTACCGGGAAGTGACCTTTGCCTTGTTCCTGGTGCCAAGACTGAATAGGAGGAGTTAACAGGTCAACTATATCCAGAATTTTTTCCACCTTTTTGTTTTGATGCCTGTTTTCAGACTGATCTTGGTTTTGGTTGCGACCCTTGGCTTGTTCATGGTCCTGATTTAAATCTGCTTCTCTTTCTGATTAGTTTATAAAAAGTTGAAAGACACAGACACTTGTCAGAGCATGTTCTGCCCTTCACAACTCAATAGGGATGCTACATGTGCATTTATAGTTGCATAGCATCCTCCAGAACCCACAATAACCACCAATGGTTTGCAAAGGGTGTTGTAGAATTTGAAAAATAAAAAAATCCTGCAAAATCAACTGATAAATTGGGATGCTGATATCAAATTGTTTGCATACCAGGTATAGGGATATTATGGTGACTAGGGGGGTTCTAGACTATAGAGTTTGAAAGTGCAAAACACTGAAGATAAAAGGTTTTGTTGGGCAGGCTAATAGTTTACTATTTATTTATTTTTAAGTCCCCCTTCTCACTCTGATACCTCTTTTCTGCTCTGTGTTGAGAGCTGGATATGCAAAATACAGCACTGCCTTGCAAATTCAGGGAAGCTGGCACCTTTGCAGTATGGGAGTTTCACAGTAATGAAGGTGGGTGAGTGTAACCCCTAGAACTCACAATGACTTGGAATGGCTTTGATGTTTAGACTATGCATGTGCATTATTTTGGGCATTGTTATTTGTTAAAGAAACAAAGCCCAAAAATGGCTGTGGTCTACAGTATTCGGTTATTTTCAGTGCCAGATTTATTTAATAAAAAGTGAAACACACAAATATCGGTCCATATACAGATGTTTGTTGCACTTTGTCTCAAATATATTAGTCACCAAAATGAGTTAAATGTTGCAGACAGCAGCCATTTTTGGACTTTGTTTCACTAACACATAACAAAGCTGAAATTTCACTATCTCATAATTCCCACATTCTGGTCTTGACAGGTAGAGAGGAGGTTTGGAACTTCTCCTTTTTTCCTTCGACCTCTATTGCACACAGCTTAGCCCATCTTTAATGATATTTAAATTATTTGAAGTGCACATTGGCCGACTCTTCCGTCTTCTACCTCTACTGGCCTTCCTCATCCTTTGAGTCTACCTTTTCTACTAGTTTTATGCAAGGGTTTTAAAGGGATACTAACCCCACGTTTTTTCTTTCATAATTCAGATAGAGCATGCAATTTTAAACAACTTTCTAGTTTACTCCTATTATCAATTTTTCTTTGTTCTCATGTTATCTTGATTTTAAAAAGCAGTAATAAAAGGTTAGGAGCCGGCCCATTTTTAGTTCAGCACCTTGGTAGAGCTTGCTGATTGGTTTGCTACATTTAGCCACAAATCAGCAAGTGCTACCCAGGTGCTGAACAAAAAATGGTCCGGCTCTAAAGCTTATAGTACTGCTTTTTCAAATCAAGATAGCATGAGAACAAAGAAAAATTGATAATAGGAGTAAATTAGAAATGTGCTTAAAATTTCATGCTCTATCTGAATCATGAAAGAAAAAAATTGGGTTTAGTATCCCTTTCTGACACTCCTCTTTCAATAATTGCCAGGTTTTGAATAGTCACTCTCTTTTGCACTCTTTTGCATAGTCTCTCTCTCTCTCTCTCTCTCTCTCTTTCTGACACTCCTCCTAATATACATAGAGATCTCACCTGTTATCCTGACCACTCTCTATGCTGGGCTTCTCAATTTATTAGTTTTATATCGTCTCAAAGTCTTCATCATTGGACTGCTTTGAATACTAATAAAGACAGCTGCAATTTGGTTATGGTTAAAAAACAGTTAAACACTAGATTGATTGATCCTTACTACAGTATTTTGCCTTATTTTCCCATGTCAGGGACTTACCCGGGGAGCTCCAGTCCGGTCCTCCCAGTCAGAGATTAACTGCTGCAGACCCATCTCCTCCTGTTGCAAGCTTCCCCTAAGCACGAGCACCCACACGCTGCTGGGATTTAAAGGGGCCATATCCTAATTACGAGACCTCCCACCTGGAGGACTCAGCTGTGTTTTTTTTTTTATAAAAGCTCACTCAGCCCTTCACTCTTGCCTGAGTTATTGCCTTTCAACCTTGTTCCTGGTTCCTGTTAAGCTAAAGCATACTTACCTGAAACCTATGTATGCTTACCTTGTTCCAGAGACTCATGCATATTTACCTAGTACCTGTGTATACTCACCTTGTTTCAGAAACCAACCGTACTTACCTGATACCTGTGTATGCTCAGATTGTTCCAGAGGTGAAGCATACTTACCTTGTACCTGCGTATGCTCACCTTGTTTTAGAGATGACGCATTCTTAACAGATATCTGTGTATGCTAGCAGACTTGCCTGACAACTGTGTATGCTCACCTTTGTACCTGAAGCTGTACATATCTAGTATCCCATGACAGTCTCACCAACAGTACTGCTGGCTATCCTGTGCCTGCTGAGAAACCTGTGTCTACTATAGCAGTGACAGCCTTCCTCAAACCAGAGGTGTCTGCTGTACCTCTCTGGTATCCCGTGAGAGTCTCACCAACAGTATTGCTGGGTATCCTGTGCCTGCTGAGAAACCTGTGTCTACTATAGCAGTGACAGCCTTCCTCAAACCAGAGGTGTCTGCTGTACCTCTCTGGTATCCCGTGAGAGTCTCACCAACAGTATTGCTGGGTATCCTGTGCATGCTGAGAAACCTGTGTCTGCTTTCCTTTTACCAGCTGTACCTGTTGTATCTACCAGGTATTCTGTGACAGTCTCACCCTTACTGTTCAATTCAAGCACCAGTGACCATTGGACTTTGTTACTGCAAACTACTTAAACGTATTCTGTGCCTTTTGTTTGGCATAGGGCCTATGTTCAAACTTGCTGTTTCTGTGATCTTTAATTTGAACTACAAACCGTTCTTTTGCTTATCAATCAGTAAAGCTTTTTTTAAAAAACTTTCATTGTTCTATGTATCTGTTCCTGCATTCTCAGTTCCACATATTCTAACTCCCTCACACCCTGTCTTCCAGTAATAACATTAACTGTCTATTCTAGAAGTAAATAGTGTGCCAGTCTGTTCGCTGAACCATCATGCTCCTTTAGTTCTCAAACATTCAAGACCTGCTAATCACAAATCTTGTGTAGACTTTTTCACACGCTTGCTTCTTATATGCACTTGCTTCACTCTCTCTGTTCTGTATTTATCTAGTTTCTAAAGATGGGCAAATGTTTTGCAACATTCGAAAAATGAAACGAACTTTAACATATTCCTTCGTTAATTTCAAATTTAAAATCCTTGTATAACATTCTTTACAGTAATAATATTTCTAATGCCATCTTTATATGTAATATTTGATTTTAATTTTTCTAATTGGAATATTGCATAATTCAAATCGAATTATGCAATTTCTAATTAGAAAAAATTGAATCAATATATTAGTAATAGTATTTTTAATGCTCTCTGTCATGAAGGGTTAACTTTTTAGCTTGTGTGCTAAAAACAATTTTTTCCCCAAAAGAAATGTGTTCCTGTATTTTGTTTCTTAGATAAGCCAGATCACTCATAAATAGTTTGTAAGATTCACTAGAGAGAACTTTATTGCCTAAGGTCAGTTTATTGCACAACCTGTCAACACAGAAAGTGATAGAACATGATGGCTTTATTCATGCACTAACCTGTGGTCATTGACAGGACAACCAGCCTTGCAAAGAAATATACTTTTATAAGTCATAATATCTTGGAACAATAAAGTATGCAAAATATATGGTGTTTGGTATCAAAATACTCCTCATGACATCACAGAAGGATTGCCTATCTGTGTATATGAACTAGATATACATTACGGAAGTTATAAGGTGTTCTATAATTTCAGCCAATGATTTAAAGCTTTATGATATTTCATAATAGAGAGTGATGGGGTTTCCCCTTACCTATCTGAAAGAAGGTTTGGTCAAGAAATCTGATATCAGAAAAAAGGTTATAATGTATAGCTTTGATTCTAACAATATAGGGTTGTCATTCTACATGGAAAGCTGGTCATAATGGAGTGTATGACCATTTTTCAATTTCCATTTCCCTGGAAGCAGAAACTATATGCTTCGGGTAAAGTAACTAGGTTCTGTTTTTCGCCATTTTATTTTGAAAACTATTTCTTGTGTGTGAATTGTTTTTTTTTATATCAATGCACTGTGACTTGTACTTTGCTCATAACAAATGTTCCTTTATTAAAGGGACATGAAACCCACATTTTTCTTTCATGATAGAGCATTTAATTTTAAACAACTTTTTAATTTATTTATATTGTCTAGTTTGTTTTGTTTTCTAGATATCCTTTGTTGAAAATGAAACCTAGGAAGACTCAGAAGCTGCTGATTAGTGGCTGTACATTTTGACTTTGTCTAATATTTTAACAATGTTACTAAAAGAGACTGGTAATATTAATACTGTGTTTTTTAGATAAATTTTTGCTAAATTGTATTCTGGGATTTAAATTTTTGTCTGGGGTTTCCTTAAGATGTTCCATATAATAAATCTTAAGTGGTGGCAGCTTAGAGATAGTTTAGTGTGGGTAGCATTAAAGGGGAATTTTTGGCTATTTTTCTAGGTCTATAACAGACTAGAGAGTCACAGGCTTGCCTGGAGTGGCTAGACTGTCTAAAATTGTTGAAAGGGACAGTCTAGTCAAAAATAATAATAATAAGTCTTTTTATGATTCAGATAGGGCATGTCATTTTAAAAAACTTTCCAATTTACTTTTATCATCAATTTTGCTTTGTTCTCTTGGTATTCCTAGTTGAAAGCTAAACCTGGGTAGGCTCATATGCTAATTTCTTATCCCTTGGAGGCTGCCTCCTAGAGGGAGTTAGTTCATGTGTGCCATATAGATAACATTGTGCTCACACCCATGGAGTTACCTAGGAGTCAGCACTAATTGACTAAAATGCATGTCTGTCAAAAGAACTCAAAAAAAGGGGACAGCCTGTAGAGGCTTAGTTACAAGGTAATCACAGAGGTAAAATGTATATTAATATAACTGTGTTGGTTATGAAAAACTGTGGAATGGGTAATAAAGGGATTATCTATCTTTTTAAATAATAAAAATTCTGGTGTAGACTGTCCCTTTAAGGTGGGAAATGTCTGTTAACCCTTTCTCTGCCAAACAAGGGACTGGAGTTGGGTAACCCTGCTCTTCACACTTTTTTTTAACTGTAATATTCTAATTATGCAATATTCAAAATAGCAGAAATTCGAATTTATATATTTGTAATAGTATTTCTAATGGTGTCTTTAAATGGATATGAAACCCAGAATTTTTCTTGCATGATTCAGATAGAGCATGAAATTTTAAACCACTTTCTCATTTATTTTCTTCGTTCTCTTGTTATCTTTTATTGAAAAGCAGGGACATAAGCTTAGGAGCCGGCCTATTTCTGTAGCACTATATGACAGCAGTTTTGCAAGAATGTTATCCATTTGCAAGAGCACTAGATGGCAGCACTATCTCCTGCTTTCTAGTGCTCCAGATACCTACCTAGGTATCTCTTCTACACAGAATATAATAGGAACTAAGCAAATTTTATAATAGATGTAAATTGAAAATGTTTCTAAAATGGTCTGTTCTGTCTGAATGTCAAAAGAAAATGTGCAGGTTTCATATAACTTTAAATGTAATATTTGAATTACGCAATATTCAAAATAGAAAGATTTGAAGTTATATATTTGTATCTATTTTGTATTAATTTACTAAATTCCCTACCACATGTACTATTGAACTTCTGAATAGTATTTGTTAAATTGAATGTTAAATTCACAATTTCTAATGTGGATATTTGATCTAATTATGAAAATTCAAAAAACGAACATTGAAAAACCATTTACTGAATTTTAAAAGACCAGTAAACACAGCAGATTTGCATAATCAACAAATGCAAGATAACAAGACAATACAATAGCATTTACTCAAAATTTCAAATGAGTAGTAGATTTTTTTTAACAACTTTCAAAGTTATGTATATTTCCATTCCCCCTGTACCATGTGATAGCAATTAGCCAATCACAAATGCATATACGTATAGTCTGTGAATTCTTGCACATGCTCAGTAGGAGCATGTGACTCAAAAAGTGTAAATATAAAAGACTGTGCACATTTTTTTTAATGGAAGTAAATTGGAAAGTTGTTTAAAATTACATGCTGTATCTGAATCATGAAAATTTGATTTCACCTGAGTGTTCTTATCAACATTCGATTGTCCAAAACAAATGTCCACAGAACTATTCATTCTACCATCCCTATTAGTTTCTACAAAACAAATCGGAAGACTTTTCATCTATCATTAGCACAGCCAAATAAAATGAATGATGTCTTGCCTGTTTCAGACTTTATATAAAGATAAGGGGAAGATAAAGCTAATACAAGCATTGTCATTGTGTCCTCCCTATATAGTTGCTAGCCCTGCGACAGTCATACTTGATTATTCCTTCTCTGCTATAGAAGAGGAGGTGTCAGTACGTTTAATGTACTTCATTAGTTACTGCTCCCAGACATTCCATAGCGCTCTCAGCTAAGTGAATACTATTACAAATTCAGATCACAGACATAAGCTTTCTCTCTATTGTGCAGCTGCAACTGGTAGCAGACTTCCTCTGCACAATATACCCTGTGAAAACAACTGTAATGGAGAGCACCCTTCGAACAACCAAGAAAGTTAAAAACTCACTTTTAAAAGTCATTTTTGGTCTTACTGTATAATATGTCTTTCTTACTACCTGCAGTCACTTTGTCCATTCCACCTTGTGAGTCAAATCATTCCTTTTTACACACATGGCCCTCACAACATTCACTCCATCCCTCTTTTACAGATTCTAAACCTAACTACAGATTTAATTTTTTTCTCCATATTACATTACCAACTGGTCTAAAGTTTGTGAAAACCTCCACCGCCCCCCCCCCCCTAACTGGTCTACTTTTGTGTAATTGATCCAAGTTACCAATCACTTGATTATTTACTCATTTAAGGGCTTCACTTGATTATTTAGACCTCTGTGTTCCTCAGCTGTCATCATTCTAATCATCTAGTCATATTGTAACTTCTCTTACTTCTAGACCACTGGGTTTCAAACCTGCCCTCAGGCCTCCCTAACAGGACACATTTTGTGTATATCTGAACTGGAGCACAGATGAAATAATCAGCTGATTAGTAAACATGGTTATTTTACCTGCTCTCATCCAAGGTAATCCTGAGAACCTGGCCTGTTGGAGAAGCCTGAGGACAGGTTTGAAAACTAGTGCTCTAGTGAATATACATAACTTGTCTGCTCACAGCAATCACTGAAATACATACTAAATACAGGGAGTGCAGAATTATTAGGCAAATGAGTATTTTGACCACATCATCCTCTTTATGCATGTTGTCTTACTCCAAGCTGTATAGGCTTGAAAGCCTACTACCAATTAAGCATATTAGGTGATGTGCATCTCTGTAATGAGAAGGGGTGTGGTCTAATGACATCAATACCCTATATCAGGTGTGCATAATTATTAGGCAACTTCCTTTCCTTTGGCAAAATGGGTCAAAAGAAGGACTTGACAGGCTCAGAAAAGTAAAAAATAGTGAGATATCTTGCAGAGGGATGCAGCACTCTTAAAATTGCAAATTTTCTGAAGCGTGATCATCGAACAATCAAGCGTTTCATTCAAAATAGTCAACAGGGTCGCAAGAAGCGTGTGGAAAAACCAAGGCGCAAAATAACTGCCCATGAACTGAGAAAAGTCAAGCGTGCAGCTGCCAAGATGCCACTTGCCACCAGTTTGGCCATATTTCAGAGCTGCAACATCACTGGAGTGCCCAAAAGCACAAGGTGTGCAATACTCAGAGACATGGCCAAGGTAAGAAAGGCTGAAAGACGACCACCACTGAACAAGACACACAAGCTGAAACGTCAAGACTGGGCCAAGAAATATCTCAAGACTGATTTTTCTAAGGTTTTATGGATTGATGAAATGAGAGTGAGTCTTGATGGGCCAGATGGATGGGCCTGTGGCTGGATTGGTAAAGGGCAGAGAGCTCCAGTCCGACTCAGACGCCAGCAAGGTGGAGGTGGAGTACTGGTTTGGGCTGGTATCATCAAAGATGAGCTTGTGGGGCCTTTTCGGGTTGAGGATGGAGTCAAGCTCAACTCCCAGTCCTACTGCCAGTTTCTGGAAGACACCTTCTTCAAGCAGTGGTACAGGAAGAAGTCTGCATCCTTCAAGAAAAACATGATTTTCATGCAGGACAATGCTCCATCACACGCGTCCAAGTACTCCACAGCGTGGCTGGCAAGAAAGGGTATAAAAGAAGAAAATCTAATGACATGGCCTCCTTGTTCACCTGATCTGAACCCCATTGAGAACCTGTGGTCCATCATCAAATGTGAGATTTACAAGGAGGGAAATCAGTACACCTCTCTGAACAGTGTCTGGGAGGCTGTGGTTGCTGCTGCACGCAATTTTGATGGTGAACAGATCAAAACACTGACAGAATCCATGGATGGCAGGCTTTTGAGTGTCCTTGCAAAGAAAGGTGGCTATATTGGTCACTGATTTGTTTTTGTTTAGTTTTTGAATGTCAGAAATGTATATTTGTGAATGTTGAGATGTTATATTGGTTTCACTGGTAAAAATAAATAATTGAAATGGGTATATATTTGTTTTTTGTTGCCTAATAATTATGCACAGTAATAGTCACCTGCACACACAGATATCCCCCTAAAATAGCTATAACTAAAAACAAACTAAAAACTACTTCCAAAACTATTCAGCTTTGATATTAATGAGTTTTTTGGGTTCATTGAGAACATGGTTGTTGTTCAATAATAAAATTAATCCTCAAAAATACAACTTGCCTAATAATTCTGCACTCCCTGTAAGTGTTTTCTCCCAGTTGAATGTAAGTAAAGAGACAGTTAAGTCAAAATTAAACTTAAATTGATTGGCTAGAGAATGACATGTTAAACAGCTTTCCAATTTACTTTTGTTATCAGATTTGTTTAGTTAGGCATCCTTTGTTAAAAAGTAATCTTTGGTGATCTTAGGAGCATGCACGTGTCTATACAAAGGTACAAACACTGCCACCATAGACTGCTATAGACACGTGCAAGCTCCTATCAGCCTACTTAAGTTTCATCTTCAACAAAGAATACCAAAAGAACAAAGAAAATTTGATAAAAGAAGCAAATTGGATTACTGTTTAAAATTGCATGCTGTATCTGAATCATGAAAGTTTCATTTTGACTTTACTTTAGGGTCTGCTGAACCAAGTGATGCATAGAGTACAGTTTACCTGCTAAGGAGGACTGTTAGGTTTAAATCAGTCTGAAACTCAAGATTGTGGTTATTAAATTATTTTCTGGGAATAACTAGTTCTATACAATGGGAAACTAAATACCTAATATTAACATCCACTTATGTATTCATGCTACAATATTTCAAAGGGATTACAATGTTCTATAAATTTATTTCTATGGTAAATACACTAATAATCCCATTTCTCATAAGCCTCACTACAATTATTTTTCTAAGCACTTTGTATGGTTTTGCATTAATATATTTGAGGGATAAATAGGATTTGGTGTTTTTAAAAGCAGGGAAGACGGCTTTTTGTGTTCCTGAACAAAATTGGCTGGTTCTATTAAGTTATATTAAAGCATTTGTATTTGCTTCAATTTCTAATTTTTGATAAATATTTGAAGCATCCAAAAAGTATTAGGATTCACCTATCCATAACATATGGGGTCATTTTTCATTTACTTTGGATCTAAAGTTGCTTTTTTTAGAGACTGCTAAAACTAATAAATAAAAGTCTGGGAAAGTTGTCAGGGGAGCAAGAATTCGGTTAGTTCTCCTTCAGCTGGGTGGTCTAAAAATAGCTTTTCATACAGTTTCACACAAATATAAATTATTTCAATTATTTGACAATGATACTGAGATATAGCCAGGTCTCTTCCTGCTTCATAAGCATATTATCACTGTTGTACGATGGTTAATACATGAGCCAAAGCAATGCAACCAGGGGCGTATTTTGGCCTAGGCAAACAAGGCACTTGCCTAGGGCAGCAGGTTGGAGGGGGCAGCACAGTTTATGTGACTATAATTTATAAGAAGCTTACAGTTATTTTAGAAGTATTATACATGTAGATAATGGGGAATTTTGCCAAGGAGCTTACGTTCTAGGGGGGGGGGGGGATAATACAAGACTGCCCATGGAGCTTACAGTTTAGAGGTAACTCTGTTGGGGGAAGTATTGTTTCAAGAAATCTATTTTTTATATATTATATATGTAAATACATTTCAGTAATAGATAGATATGTGTGTGGGTGTGTGTATGTTACAGTGTGTATGTGATAACTCTGTATGTGTCTGTGACTATGTGTGTGTGGGTGTTTGTTTATGTGTGAATCAGAGTGTTTTGCAATCCTGGTGAACATTTACTTTAGAAATGCCATGAAAATTAAAAAAAAAAACACATTACTTCCTGAGAAAATAATATTATGGCCGAAAATGGCCTAAAACTTAAGGGGGTGCAGATGAATTCTAAATGCCTAGGGCAGCACAAAACCTAAATACATCACTGAATGCAACATAAATGTATTTGAAGAAAGAACATTAACATTTAAAACATAGTAAAGTTATAGTAAATTCAGCATTTTAAGGGGCACAGAAACCTTTTTTCCTTGAGAAAAGAGCTAAATAAAGAGATTATGCGCAAAATAAATATATTTTCTTTACAAAGAAGTAGTTTTAAATAGACATGAAACCCATTTTTTCTTTCATGAGTCAGACAAAGCACACAATATTTAAACAGCTTTACAATTTACTTCTGTGATAAAATTTGCTTAATTCTCTTTGTATCCTTTGTTGAAGAAGGATCAATTCACTACTGGACACACGTAGGGAGCCATTGATAAGAGGCAAATGTGCAACCACCAATCGGCAGCTAGCTCCTAAAACTACCTAGGTGTGCTTTTCAACAAAGGATTCCAAAAGAACAAAGCAAACTAGATAGTAAAATAATATGGAGAGTTGTTTAAAATTGCTCTAGTTTAAATTTGACTTTACAGTCCCTGTAAAACACTCAAGCAATCTTCGATTATGTAAACTCTACTGACAAACACAGCAGATATTCATAATACAAGGCATTATATAGCTGAATCTATAATACAATTAGGTAAGAAATGCTATGAAACTCAAAAACTTAACAGAAGAAAGGAAATGCGCCATTAAGGCATAGACAAAATAATTAAAAATGTAACTTTCATCATTCAAGTGTGCAGTTTTAAGAGACTTTTCAAAACAATTCTACAGAATTTTGCTGAGCTATAGAAATAAATTAAACGAATAATAATAATACTATACTTCTGTTATCAAATTAACTTTGTTCTACTAAAGGCTAGCTTGTGATTGGTGGCTACACATACTGTATGTCTCTTGTCATTGGCTAACCAGACGTGTTCAGCTAGGTTGTAGTAGTGCATTGCTGCTGTGAAGCTAACTTTAAAGGGACAGTAAACCTCAAAAATAATGTTATATAATTCTGCACATAGTGCAGAATTATATAACATTATATTAGCCTTATCTGTATTAAACGTAATATTCCCTTTTAATTTAAAACCCCCCCGGCTGTTTTACAGACCCGCTCTCTGCTGAGCGGGTCTGTTTTATTCACACAGCGCATCGGGCCAGCTGTATAGTCACAGCCCGGCCCGATCGCGCCATAACACAAAGTGCAGCTCGCTCCTGCTCTGTCTGACAGCAGGAGCGACGTGTACTTTGTGTTATGGCGCGGTCGGGCCGGGCTGTGACTATACAGCTGGCCCGATGCACTGTGTGAATAATACAGACCCGCTCAGCAGAGAGCAGAGAGCGGGTCTGTAAAACAGCCGGGTTTTTTTTAAAATTAAAAGGGAATATTAGGTTTAATACAGATAAGGCTAATATAATGTTATATAATTCTGCACTATGCATTTTTATTGTTTAAAAATATAGATAATTCCTTTATTACCCATTCCCCAGTTTTGCATAACCAACATGGTTATATTAATATACTTTTTACTTCTGTGATTACCTTGTATCCAAGCCTCTGCAGACTGCCCCTTATCTCAGCTCTTTTGACAGACTTGTATTTTAGCTAAACAGTGCTGACTCATATATAACTCCGTAGGAGTGAGCACAATTTTGTCTATACATGAATGAACTAGCGCTATCTAGCTGTGAAAAACTGTCAAAATGCACTAAGGTAAGAGACAAACTTCAAGGGTTTAGAAATTAGCATAGATATGTGTGTGGGTGTGTGTAGCATACATATGTGTGTGGGTGTGTGTGTGGGTGGGTGTATGTTACAGTGTGTATGTGATAACTCTGTATGTGTCTGTGACTATGTGTGTGTGGGTGTTTGTTTATGTGTGAATCAGAGTGTTTTGCAATCCTGGTGAACATTTACTTTAGAAATGCCATGAAAATTAAAAAAAAAAACACATTACTTCCTGAGAAAATAATATTATGGCCGAAAATGGCCTAAAACTTAGGGGGGTGCAGATGAATTCTAAATGCCTAGGGCAGCACAAAACCTAAATACACCACTGAATGCAACATAAATGTATTTGAAGAAAGAACATTAACATTTAAAACATAGTAAAGTTATAGTAAATTCAGCATTTTGAGGGGCACAGAAACCTTTTTTCCTTGAGAAAAGAGCTAAATAAAGAGATTATGCGCAAAATAAATATATTTTCTTTACAAAGAAGTAGTTTTAAATAGACATGAAACCCATTTTTTCTTTCATGAGTCAGACAAAGCACACAATATTTAAACAGCTTTACAATTTACTTCTGTGATAAAATTTGCTTAATTCTCTTTGTATCCTTTGTTGAAGAAGGATCAATTCACTACTGGACACACGTAGGGAGCCATTGATAAGAGGCAAATGTGCAACCACCAATCGGCAGCTAGCTCCTAAAACTACCTAGGTGTGCTTTTCAACAAAGGATTCCAAAAGAACAAAGCAAACTAGATAGTAAAATAATATGGAGAGTTGTTTAAAATTGCTCTAGTTTAAATTTGACTTTACAGTCCCTGTAAAACACTCAAGCAATCTTCGATTATGTAAACTCTACTGACAAACACAGCAGATATTCATAATACAAGGCATTATATAGCTGAATCTATAATACAATTAGGTAAGAAATGCTATGAAACTCAAAAACTTAACAGAAGAAAGGAAATGCGCCATTAAGGCATAGACAAAATAATTAAAAATGTAACTTTCATCATTCAAGTGTGCAGTTTTAAGAGACTTTTCAAAACAATTCTACAGAATTTTGCTGAGCTATAGAAATAAATTAAACGAATAATAATAATACTATACTTCTGTTATCAAATTAACTTTGTTCTACTAAAGGCTAGCTTGTGATTGGTGGCTACACATACTGTATGTCTCTTGTCATTGGCTAACCAGACGTGTTCAGCTAGGTTGTAGTAGTGCATTGCTGCTGTGAAGCTAACTTTAAAGGGACAGTAAACCTCAAAAATAATGTTATATAATTCTGCACATAGTGCAGAATTATATAACATTATATTAGCCTTATCTGTATTAAACGTAATATTCCCTTTTAATTTAAAACCCCCCCGGCTGTTTTACAGACCCGCTCTCTGCTGAGCGGGTCTGTTTTATTCACACAGCGCATCGGGCCAGCTGTATAGTCACAGCCCGGCCCGATCGCGCCATAACACAAAGTGCAGCTCGCTCCTGCTCTGTCTGACAGCAGGAGCGACGTGTACTTTGTGTTATGGCGCGGTCGGGCCGGGCTGTGACTATACAGCTGGCCCGATGCACTGTGTGAATAATACAGACCCGCTCAGCAGAGAGCAGAGAGCGGGTCTGTAAAACAGCCAGGGTTTTTTTTAAATTAAAAGGGAATATTAGGTTTAATACAGATAAGGCTAATATAATGTTATATAATTCTGCACTATGCATTTTTATTGTTTAAAAATATAGATAATTCCTTTATTACCCATTCCCCAGTTTTGCATAACCAACATGGTTATATTAATATACTTTTTACTTCTGTGATTACCTTGTATCCAAGCCTCTGCAGACTGCCCCTTATCTCAGCTCTTTTGACAGACTTGTATTTTAGCTAAACAGTGCTGACTCATATATAACTCCGTAGGAGTGAGCACAATGTTGTCTATACATGAATGAACTAGCGCTATCTAGCTGTGAAAAACTGTCAAAATGCACTAAGGTAAGAGACAAACTTCAAGGGTTTAGAAATTAGCATATGAGCCTACCTAGCTTTAGCTTTCAACAAAGAATACCAAGACATTAGACAACAACGCAAATTTGCTGATAAAAGTAAATGGGAAAGTTGTTTAAAATTGCACATCCTATCTGAATCATGAAAGTTTAATTTTGACTAGACTATCCCTTTAACTAAGTCTTTACTATCTTTGAAAGGTTAAATACATAGTAATGTGCAAGCAATAGTGAAATAATAGAATGCTCAAAAAAGAACATTTTGTTTTATACATTCTTGTCCCTTAAACCCCTTAAGCCACCTGGGTGTAGCTATTACGTCACAGGGCACTTTGCCCAGCGTACCCTGTTGACATAGTAGCTACATCCAACTTTCAGCCTCATGCTGTGGTCCCAGCTGTCAGCTCTGACAGCTAGGAAAGCAGCCAGATGTAGAAAGCATCTACCTTCATATAATAAGGCATCGCTGATCATGCTCCCGTTATTATATGAAGGTAGATTGCCAGATTGTTACAGACAGTAACAGGAGGGAGGCAGGTGGGCAGCCCAGCGGCGGATGGAGGGGCCCTACACTGCAGAAAAGAAATGGAAGGGAGAGATGGGTCGCTGCTAGGATTGTCACCTCAGCCATGTTTTCCTGGACACTTATGAGTTACACATGCTGCAGGGTGTGCTGGGAGGAACAGGTATTGTGTTTCTGGACAGCATTATTCGTATTCCCCCCTGCGCACCCTGCAGCATGTGTAACTTATAAGTGTTCTGTATTTTAAGGGACGGGTGGCAACCCTACATCATCACTGCACTACATAAAAGGTGTGAGGGAGGGGGGTCTCAGTGAAAAACGGTTGGGGGGATAGAGAGGGGGGACTGCTACACTACAGAAAAAAGCTAAATTAGTACATTTAAAATAAAAAAATAACCAAAAGTATACAAACTAAGTACTAGCAAACAGCTGCCAGTAGTTAAGATGGCGGCATCTCATAAGGGAGGGCAGGATTAGAGAGCTGTTGGGGGGGGGGGGGGTCAGGGAGTTGGGTGGATGAGGAGGGTTATCTACAATCCAGACATTTAAAAAAAATAAACCTATAATCCATACACTGCATACTGAAAGAGTCTCTACTAAAATTAACCTTACAAGCTATCTTATTAACCCCTTCACTACCTGGAATTTCATAAGTGTGTTGCACAGCTGCAATTAGGGGGCATCTAATTACCTAAAAGCAATGGCAAAGCCATGTATGTCTGTAATTTCTGAACAAAGAAGATCCCAGAGAAGTTTTTACAATCATTTGTCTTATATTTGCAGTAGTTCTGTGTAAATAATTTCAGTGAGAAACCTAAAGTTTGTGAAAAAGTTAACAATGTTTTTAATATAAATGCATTTGGTGGTGAAACTGTGGTAGCTAGGGTTGCCACCTCGGCCATGTTTTCCTGGTTACACATGCTGCAGGGTTATTAGGGTGGAACATGTATTGTGCCTCTGGACATGAAATAAATAGTGTTGTTCATGTTCCTCCCTGCACACCTTACAAGTAAGTTACAACATGTGTAACTCATAAGTGTCCAGGAAAACATGGCCGAGGTGGCAACCCTAACTGTAGCATGAAATATAACAAAATGGGCCTGGATCTATACATTGGGTTGTCTATTTAAAACAAATATATAGTTTTGATAGTTAAATAAAATAAAAGTAATGCTCTATTTCTGGTTATATGAAATGATAGAAAAATGCTAAAAAAACTTTCTCATCTTTTGGGCAAGTTTTTCTCTGAAATTCCCTGTCCTTAAGGGTTAAAGGTGTTTTTTTAAGTAAATGTAACTTTTATCTACATTATGACCCTAGTTCTTAGCTTCAAGTTATTATAAAAAAAACTTTCATGTTTGTTTCAGAACACATTTTATGGGCAAGCCAGCAAACACTGTAAGTAATTAACTCAAGAGGGAAGCTTTGAGCGCAGCAGAAATATGAAAGAGAACATAACGATCAAAAAGGGTTTGCAGCAGGGTGATGTGTATATGACATCACTGAAAACTCTTAAATGTCAACATGAAAAATACTTAAGCACAAGAGTGTGTTTAACTAAAGCTCCAATTCAATATGGTTGGTGTATTTCACTGTTTCAAGTTTTATTGAATAAGCTTATAAATCTTTTCCAATAAAAGTTTTTTTTCCTGGAGTTTCCAAAGAGATGTGAATGTTTTGATAGGAGAGTTACTGTGAAAATATGGACTTTGCATACGGTTTTAATTTTTCATCGTAAGGTCTCTGGAAGGGCCTCATCTGTTGATTATTGGGAGGATATTTTATCTTGGCTGCTTTAGCAGCTAGCTCTGAAATATCTTGTCTTCAGAGCCAAATAGGTCAGCAAACATTCTTCATAATCAGGTTGAATAGAAATAGGCTTTTTCTCATGCTTAACTCATGTAAACCACAAAAATTAGACTAAAATATCTGCAATGTTTATAAGACCCACCAAGACCTAAAAGGGTTAATTGGGACTATGTGGGAAGCACTGACTGAAATAGTTCAGTTAGGTCTCACTAATTTATCTGCAAAATATCCTGTTGCTGAGCCAGACAACAGTGGACAGAGTTAGTGAAAGGGCCGTGGGAACACAGTTACAAGCAATGCTTTAACATTCCATAGGGGTTTGCTGATGTTGACGCTGTGGCATCTATCAAAAGATAATTGCCTTATAATATAAGAGTACAGAGTATTAATGACAATTTCTCTCAGTGCATCCACTCTGAATGTAATCTATTAATGACTTTAGTAGTATGAATCAACAGTACAAAAGTAGATATAAACAGTTTATGACATTGGTAACTTTTTCTAGTAATTCACATAATGGATGCCAAGCGCCACACCCATAGTTTAAGTCTGAATGACAGTTCTATATTGGTGGCAAGTTTGAAAAGCTCGTAAAATTTGAATGCAGCAGCAAAACAATATTTCTTAAAAACAGGTCAATGTGAAACAAATTGTTTTAGTAATTTTTGAGGCCAAAGAATTGTAAACGTACATAATATTTCCCATATGGTGCTATGGGAATGGGAATAAGAAACTAGCAAGTATTTTTAACTAAGCTTTAAAGAACTTAAATCAAACCAGAAATATCATAGATGCTTAGCATCAAATAACCACATTTGTAATGTTGCTCATGAAAATTTATAACATAAGGTACATGTAGTAGCATTTTTAATATTATATTCATCAGTAGAATTAAACAACAAATGCCTAGAAATAAAAGTCAATAGCACTTACTCTAAATTTCAAATGAGCAGTAGATTATGAAGAAAAAAGAGTCACAGTGCATTTAGATAAAACAGGGAGCTTAGCAAGAAAAGATGGTAATTTCTGCTTTTGTCCTCAGCCTCCAATGTAGAATGACAATGTTATTTTGCTGAATTCACCATTAAATATTTTTTTTCTTGTGGTCAGAAACCCCTTCCAGAGTAGGCAAAGAATGTAGCCACGCCTTTTTTAATGACAGGCCCTAAACCAAATTGCAAGCCCTATGTGTAGTTATAGGATACCTTTATCATTTTAGTTATGTATATAAAATTCACTCAAACTTATAAGCAATCCCATTGTGACCTCAGGAGGAATATTTAGATACCAAATAATTGGGCGTCCAGTAACATAAAAGTAATTAAAATATATTTTGAGATACTCTAGAATTTAAAATCTAATTGACCTCTCTAAGGTCACTAACTTCTGTTGACAGTGTGTTGACAGCTTGGCCCATAAAGATCACACTTCCCTGAAAAGACTGAAGTGCACCTTATATTTGTATACTAGGACACAGAAGAAAATGAAAAGAAAGACAAATTAGCCCCTGCCGTTCTATAAATCATGAGGTCTTCATGACATTCTTCTTCTGCAACACTGTGAATAGACAAAGATAATGGGGAAATTAGTATTACTAAACTAAAGGCAGGGGTGGCCAACTGGTTGTCCAAGGACTATATGCAACCCTCTGTACTAGTATATGTAACAATGTGTACCACAATTTTTGTGGCCCTAGGAACATGCAGAAGCATGCAAGTGTGTGCTTTGAAGTGATCACTAGTGCCGTATTGGCCCATCGGGATGCCAGAAGTTTTCCTGGTGAGTCACCGGCACCACAGGTCCACATCCTAGGCAGAGTTGCAGAAGGAGTCTCACAGCCAGGACCAAGCCTTGTGCGCTGCATAGCTGCTCCGCTCTTGGAAGCCCAAAGGTAACAGGCGAGGTTGGCTGGGCCGAGGGGTGGGGGCTGTGGTCGGTCTTCCAAAATTTCCATGCCCGGTCTGATTTCCCAGTCCAGCCTTGATGATCACAACTGCTTTGGGAGGACAAACATAAAATAGAGGGTACCCTGCAACCTTACCTAAATCTGGCCCTGTACCACTAGACACTTTTAGGAAATATATTATTTGTTTATTTAATAGTTTTAAATTTATATGCAGGCTTCTAAAATATTGCCGCCCCTACATGTTAGTAAGTTACCTATCACTGATTAAAGGGATATAGAATTGGATGTAATATTGTCCTTCCATTAAAAATAGTGTATTAAAACAAGTAGCATGTGAGTTTTAATTTTGGAAAAAAAAGTTTTAGGTAAAAACAAAAAACATTTCTTGTTCAATGCAGCAAATTAAGTGCTACACCATCCAAGATGACTTTGTAAGCAAATTAGCTGAGCTGCTACTACCGGGAGCACCTGTAAGTCTGTTTAGCTCAGTATTGTTACTGTGTGGTGTTTCATATTTGTTATACACTTATCTGGAATTACACGAATAGTGCACATATTTTCTAGGACAAAAATATAAAATGCAAATGAACCCTTCAACCCAAATAAAAATTATCTCATATTTGCCTGATATATTTCTCACAATCAAAAGCCAGGGCTGTATGGAGTGACATGCAGCCCCATAAATAACCAGGGAATATTGATTGGTTAATAAAATTAACAAACACAACATTAAGAGAGTCTAAAATAGAAAGGCACCATGTATAAAAGTACAGTTCAAAATCCTTCTTATTCAGGCCAAAATATGCCCCTGTTTGTTAGCTTACATACTGAAGAATATGAGGATATATAGGATATTATGTGACTCAAAGAAACATCAAAATTACCCCTTGAACATGAAGTTAAGAATGCTGATTAGACAAAACTATGTACTTGTGATTTACATTAAGTCAAAATTTTACTTTAATGATTCAGATAGAGCATATAATAATAATAATAATAATAAAATAAGCAATCTACTTTCATTATCAAATTGAGCACCTTTTAATATGCAGGGGCACCATCTCCTGCTGTTCACAGTTCAGAGTGAGAGACATGAGTCTGATTCACTGATGTTTATCACATAATACAGGGTGTAGAAACATTGAAATTTTTGAAAGTTGTTTGAAAAAAAAGTGTTTGTTAATTCCTTTGTTTTATTTAAATGCATTGTGACTCTTTTTCTTCATAATGAATATTCCTTTATTAAGTTTTTGCCTTTGTCTAATATCTGTTTCCCGTTACCAAAGAGACTAGTAATAACAGTATTGTGTTTTTAGATTGATTTGTACCAAATTGTCTTTTAGGATTTTTAATTTGTTAGTCTGTTTTTTTAAGTATTTTCCATATAAAAATCTTAAAGGGACAGTATTCACCAACATTCTTAAAGGGACAGTCTAGTGAAAATTAGACTTTCATGATTCAGATAGGGCATGCAATTTTAAACAACTTTCCAATTTACTTTTATTATTAAATTTGCTTTGTTCCCTTGGTGGTATTTTTGAAAAGCTAAACCCAAGTAGGCTTTAACTGATTTCTAAACCGTTGAAAACCGCCTCTTAGCTCAGAGCATTTTGAAAGTTTTTCACAGTTAGACAGTACTAGTTCATGTGTGTCATATAGATAACATTGTGCTCACTCCCGTGGAGTTATTTAGGAGTCTGCATTGATTGGCTAAAATGCATGTCTGTCAAAAGCACTGAGATAAGGGGGCAGTCTGCAGAGGCTTAGATACAAGCTAATCACAGAGGTAAAACATATATTAATATAACTGTTGGTTATGCAAAACTGGGGAATGGGTAATAAAGGGATTATCTATTTTTTTTTAAACAATAAAAATTCTGGTGTAGACTGTCCCTTTAACTTTAAAAAGATAGGTAATGCATTTATTACCCATTCCCAACCTTTGCACACCCAAGAATGTTATATTAATATACTTAATATATAAAATTTAAACATCTAAATTTCTTCCTGTTTCTAATCCACTACAGACAGTCTCTTAGCACATGCATTTTCACAACAAGACACTGCTAATTCCGGTAAGAAGAACTTTATCTTTTTAAACAAAAAAAAATATTGGAATAGACTGTCCCTCGATGGTGACAGCAGAGATAGTTTAGTGTGGGTGGCATTAAAGGGAGGTTTGGACATTATAGTGGGTCTAATAAAGACTAGAGAATGCTTGTTAACCCTTGTACCCAATTAACTAAATGACAGGCTTGAGTGGAGTGGCTAGACTGTGACAAATTGGTTTAAGTGGAAAGGGTTGATTAACCCTTTCTGTGACAAACTGATGACTGTTGCAGGGTTAGTTAAAGGAAAGTCTAGTCAAAATGTAACTTTTATGATTCAGAAAGAGCATGCAATTTAAAAAACTTTCCAATTTACTTTTATCATTAAATTTGCTTTGTTCTCCTGGTATTCTTTGTTGAAAGCTAAACCTAGACCTCTGGTTAATTTTCTAAATGTCCCCCAATAGCCCACAAACCTAAGTGTTTTTTTGTTGTTGTTTTTTTTTTTAAAAAGAAAGAAAACTAAGTAGTATTTTTAAAAAAACAAAACAAAACCGCACTTAGCAGTTTTTGGGGACTAAAGTCAGCGGCTGTGGGGTGTTAGAAGAAAATGTCAGTGAAACGTGCCTTTACATTGTGGGAACTGTGTATTCCCTGTAAATATATATGTATATGCTTATATACAGATATAATTATATGTTAATATGTGTATATGTTGGGGGGGAAAGTCAGATATTGGGTAATCCTAGCATTACCGGGTAATGCTAGGATTACCCAAGCGGCTGTGGGTATAGCCCGATGTAAAATCACAAATCCCCTCAGACTGATTGAGTCACTGCATCAAACATATATACAATGCACTGTAATTCCCCCATCTTCACTATCTTTTTTGCCTCCGCCTGGGGTGTTCAAGGTGGGCAAAGCCCCCCTTTTAAACCTCATTCCCAAAGGTGGGGGAATTACAGTATATCAGGCTTTCTCCACAGCCACTTGGGTAATCTTAGGATTACCCAGATTTCTGACTTTATCCGTAACATATATACACATAGTAATGCATAAATATATATATGTATATAAGCATATATATTTACATTTGCTGCCCATCGCTATGTGATTTATTCCCTTCATTGCGTTTAGGTTCTGTGCCGTGTATGACGGCCTCAGAACAAGGCTCTCGTTGGAGCCTATGGAAGCACACTCTCGTGAGCGCAATGCTTCTGTGCAATGTGAACCCGAGGTTGCATTCACATTGCACCTCACCTGTAATACCAGCGCACATTTGAGTGTGCTAGTATTACAAAGTGGAGCGCAAATATCGCTATAGTGAAAGAGATATTTTGTGCTCCACTTATAATCTGGCCTTGAAGGTGGTGAATGATTCAGAGAATGATTTAAAATTATCAGGGTGAATCTAAATTCCAGAGGGGACTCTAACATTAGACCAATTAGTCAACCTTCTAGGGCTTTAAATGTCCAAGAGCGGGAGCGGAGTTAGCCATCAGAGAAGACGGACGTACATTACACGAGCTCCAGCTCTTAATTTTGAGGGTTAATTGATATTTTATTATACTGACGAGAAGCGTTATTGAAGACCCTACTAAATCTTCTCCTTCACCACAGTTACTAATCAAGATTGGGACCCCAAGAGCTGAATATACTCCTGATCTAAATCTTATAAGACGACCGGGAAATTACGACACAGGAAAATGGCGACTATGGATAGTTGGGAGAAGGAAATTCTTGGAGCCCTTGAAATTACCTTCCGACAAACTGAATTGTGGCTGCTCAAAGTTTTATTAGAGACAGCACCAATACAAGAGCCAACTGTGGGTGCACTACAAGGACAAGAAGCACAGAATGTTGCAGTGAATTCACTAGCCACGACTATTGACATCCATGTCAATGCTGCAATAGAACCGACTCCTTCTACAGAGGAGCACCTGCGGATGGCTGAACATGCATCGCTGGGAGCGAGTCATCAGAGTTTTTGGATATACCATGTCCCGGTAACTCCTGGCCATTCAACTGCAGCAGAGGTGTTTGGGTGCAACCAGTTTGTGTGTCTGGGGACAAAGGGAATTTAAAACACAATATAGAGCACTCGGAAACAGTGTACTGTAAACCACTGATTACTGGAGCAGTGGGTGACAACTGCAACGCGAGAGGTGTGCTTGATTCCCCAAACCATAAGGCCCCTGTATATATCCCGGTTGGATTGCTAACCGCAACTGATTATGGATCTCTACTCCCTACCCTCGGGTAACAAAAATCATAGAGTTTGGGAACTGGCCTATTACAGTTGAGTTTATTAAACTCCGCCGCCGGACCTTTGCTTTTGCTACCCACACGCCTATCTTGGAGGCTTCTAGTCCGTATCTGTCCCCAAAGTTTTACTGGATTACTTTTTGGCTGCACAACGCCTCAGATGCGGCTTATATACAATGCAATGCAAGACAGAGTCACACCCATGGTAGTATTTAAGCAGTGGTATCTAAGCTCTCTACACCTACATACACTGGCTGTGAGACTGAATATAATGCAATAAGTTGTGTAGCTACCGGAGGCTCATGCAATTATACCGTGAAGCTACAAGGGATAACTCTGACTTATCTGTTTTAGTGGAGTATTTCAGTTACTTCTCGTTTGCATTATACAGTTACTAATTGTTTCTATGGGATCCCTATTCTGATCATTTGCTATTATAAAAAGTATTTATTGTTATGTATACGATACTATATGGTTCAAACCTGCAAATACAATAAGAGACGTCATATGTGGGATCTTTAGTTCAGCTTATTGTTATATTCTAGTTAAAGTTTAGCTATTCAACACCTTAAGGAAACATATACGTTCACTATACAACTTTAGATTATTGTACTACCCTCCTTAACGTTTATGAAACCTCCATAGTAGGTTTACTTCCAGGATGTCAATGTACTTAGCTTCAGTGCATAAATCTCTCAAAGTGTATGTTAAGACTCCCCTTTTAAACCTAACCAGTCATATTATATAGTCTGTCTATTAATAGTACTTATGTTATCCCTCTTTCTGCTTTTTATGATATTAATAGGATTACATTAGCTTTTTAGGCCCATTTATCAAGCTCCGATTGGAGCTTGAGGGCTTGTGTTTCTGGCGAGTCTTCAGACTCGCCAGAAACAGCAGTTATGAAGCAGCGGTCTAAAGACCGCTGCTCCATAACCCTGTCCGCCTGCTCTGAGCAAGCGGACAGGAATTGCCACAATTCAACCCGATCGAGTACAATCGGGTTGATTTACACCCACCCTGCTGGTGGCCCATTGCATCAGCCAATCAGATTTTTTCGACCTTAATTCCGATTGGCTCATAGAATTCTATCAGCCAATCAGAATTGAAGGGACGCCATCTTGGATGACGTCCCTTAAAGGAACCTTCATTCGTCGTTAGTCCGTCTGTAGAAGAGGATGGCTCCACGTCGGCTCCTTTGAAGATGGCTCCGCTCCGCTCTGGATGGATGAAGATTGAATACACCACCTGGATGAAGACTTCTACCGGATGGAGGACCTCTTCTTGCCCCGCTTGGATGAAGACTTCTACCGGATGATGGACCTCCTCTGCGCACCTTGGATGAAGAATTCGGCTCGGCTGAGTGAAGACGACTCAAGGTAGGGAGATCTTCAGGGGGTTAGCGATAGTTTTTTTTAAGGGGGGTTTGGGTGGGTTAGAGTAGGGGTATGTGGGTGGTGGGTTGTAATGTTGGGGGCGGGAGGGTATTGTATTTTTATTTTCATGCAAAAGAGCTGATTACTTTGGGGCAAGGCCCCGCAAAAGCCCTTTAAGGGCTGGTAAAAGAGCTGATTACTTTTGTATTTTAGAATAGGGTAGGGAATTTTTTATTTTGGGGGGCTTTTTTATTTTATTAGGGGGCTTAGATTAGGTGTAATTAGTTTAAACTGCTTGTAATTCTTTTTTATTTTTTGTAATTTAGTGGGGGGGGTTTTGTATTATAGAATAGTTTATTTTATTGTATTTTATTTTATGTAATTGTAGGTAATTTATTTAATTAATGTAATGATAGTGTAGTGTTAGGTTTAATTGTAACTTAGGTTAGGATTTATTTTACAGGTAATTTGGTAGTTATTTTAACTAGGTAGCTATTAAATAGTTATTAACTATTTAATAGCTATTGTACCTAGTTAAATAAATACAAAGTTGCCTGTAAAATAAATATAAATCCTAAAATAGCTACAATGTAACTATTAGTTATATTGTAGCTATATTATGGTCTATTTTATAGGTAAGTATTTAGTTTTAAATAGGAATAATTTAGTTAATTTTAGGAATATTATTTTGTTTAATTTAAATTATATTTATGTTAGGGGGGTGTTAGGGTTAGAGTTAGGTTTAGGGGTTAATAAATTTATTATAGTAGCGGCGACGGTGCGGGTGGCAGATTAGAGGTTAATAATTGTAGGTAGGTGGTGGCGATGTTAGAGAGGGCAGATTAAGGGTTAATACAATTTATTATAGTGTTTGCGAGGCGGGAGTGCGGCGCTTTAGGGGTTAATACATTTATTATAGTGGCGGCGAGGTCCGGTCGGCAGATTAGGGGTTAATAAGTGTAGGTAAGGTAGCGGCGACGTTGGGGGGGGGCAGATTAGGGGTTAATAAATATAATATAGGGGTCGGCGACGTTAGGGGCAGCAGATTAGGGGTTCATAGGGATAATGTAGGTGGCGGCGGTTTCCGGTCAGCAGATTAGGGGTTAAAAAAATTATTACAGTGGCAGCGATGTGGGGGGGGGGGCTCGGTTTAGGGGTACATAGGTAGTTTATGGGTGTTAGTGTACTTTAGAGCACAGTAGTTAAGAGCTTTATATTCCGGCGTTAGCCCATAAAGCTCTTAACTACTGACTTTTTTTTGTGGTTGGAGTCTTGTCGGTAGAGGCTCTACCGCTCACTTCTCCCAAGACTCCAAATACCAGCGTTAGGCAGATCCCATTGAAAAGATAGGATACGCAATTGGCGTAAGGGGATCTGCGGTAGCCTGGAATCGCGGTAGGGAAGTGAGCGGTAGACCTGTACCTGCCTGACTCTAAATATCCTCGGGCGGCCAAAAGCAGCATTAGGAGCCCTTAACGCTGCTTTTGACGGCTAACGCAGAACTCTAAATCTAGGTGTATGTGTTTTAATTAGCCATACTGGTTTAAATTGTTCTCAAGCGATAGTATAACTAGCTATGTCAGACTTCGGTTATGACTTATACCATGACTCATTGTAGCCTGCTGTGGAGTAACTACATAAGTACTCTTATAATGATGACATCTTTCCTCCCCCGCAGTATAGTAACCATAGACATATTTAGAAAGGACACTCCTGATTATAGCCTATGCCACACTATATCCTTACTCTTCATAGGACCCAAAACTATTAGCTAATGTATACCTAACATATTTTAGATACTGGGAGCTAGGAGGACAGCACTTTTATTTCTATTATGAGCCTCAGGACTATTAGAATAAGGGTTTAAGTTGATCACCAAACTGGCATATTGATCCGCAATTCTACCTAGCCATGATCTAGCCATTTATGGGTTAGCTGATGTGTACATTACCTACCATATATCTTTTGGATATATTCTCCTCCACATATAATACTAAAGCATACAAGAGATCTAATAGTATAGGTAGTAAGGTCTGAATATATGCCATATTATCATAACTAGGTTAAATACAGACTTATACCCAGTTGATAACATCCAACCATATAGACATGTAGTCTTTAAAACTTTCTTATATGTCCTACATTTGTGACGTAACTTCATATATATGTAAGGTTATTTCTGATTATACCATGATAGTTCCCATAGTTCTTTCCCGTCAAATCCACCTCCCTAGATGCTGCTTGCTAGGTGGGCATAGGAATATACCTCCTTAGAGAATTTTATTGTTTTCTAATTCTCCAGACATTCCCTTCCAAGGTTAGTGACCCATGTCAAATCTATGAGGGAGATAAACTACTCTAATTATATATGTTGTTTAAATAATCAAACCGTAAGGTGTGCCGTTCTTTATTATTGTCTTTAAACAGACGGTTATGTTCTGAAACATTCCTATAAGTTAGCAAATTACATAACTCAGCAATATTTCCTACAGAGTACCATTTCTTGAAATAGTTGTTATTTTATATAATTTATACATTTGGTTATATTGATAAATGATGCACTATACCACTGCTACTAGTTTGATATTAATCGTACGCATATGTCTGATCACTTGTATCTCTCTAGACTGTGATAATTTGTTGATGAATGTAATACATATGTTTACAGAACAACTAAACTTTATCCATCATTTTTGAAACTTATTACATAATCTGTTGTTGATATATCTATTTAATGTTTTATGCTCTACCAAGCCTGAAAGTGGCTATTGACTCAACTTACTTACCTCCATTGAGTATTTATATTTTACCGTGGCCCAAGAATGGCCTACTAATTTCAGAGGTTTATATAATTATAAAAATGAGGTTACAGTTATTTTTGCCTATTTCATTTTGAATCTCTATCTTCCTGACACACACTCAGTATCTGTTTATAACAACCTCAATAAAAAATATTTGGAAGAAAAAAAAAAAAAAAAAAAGGTCCAAGAGCCTCAAAAGAACAAGATAGATACCAATTTTATTTTGCTAAGCCCAAATAAACAAACATTGGGACATTTTACATAAACTAGTAATACTGCAAATTTCACTTTGGAGTGTGCACATCATTGAATCTGACCAACTGAAGGTCACAATTATCCTGATTCTTATCCTATTTGGTTCTTCAAACTGAGAGGATTTTTTAAATCATCTTGGTTATTACTCGAGTATTTGTAAAAACTAAATACCAATGAAATTATTACATTTTTAAAGAGACAAACTATGTTTCTATCGTACAAATTCAAATCAAATTGAAATGATCATTAGTGCAGTGTCTGTATGCCGTTTGCACCCACATTCAGACACTGGGCCTTTTCACAGGGCCAATGATGACAGGTATTGTGTCAGTGATGCTGCAGTTTGCATCATTGCAGGTTCTGTGAGCAGATGCAGTATCTAAATGGGGGTGCATGGCATATACATATATGTTCCTGTCCCCATGCTCTTTTTGATATTGTCATTACCAACAAATCAACCTATTGAACTTGCCCCACCATTACAGGACCCTCCACCCATGGAATCTTCCTCACTATGACATACCCACCATAACAGAGCCTCACCAGAATATCGAGTGTACAAAAGGATGAAAATTCAGACTCACAAATTTAGGTAGTAGGAATTCCCTAAAGTTGGGAATACCAAATTAAATAAAAACATAAATTATTCTTACCTGATAATTTTCTTTTCTTCCGATGGAAAGAATCCACAACTGCATTCATTACTTTTTGGAAATAAAAACCTGGCCACCAGGAGGAGGCAAAGACACACCAGCCAAAGACTTAAATACTCCTCCCACTCCCCTCATCCCCCAGTCATTCTGCAAAGGAACAGTAGAAGAAATATCTGGATGAAAAGGTGCCAGAAGAATAAAAAACAAAGACGCCCCACAAAAAAGAGACAGGTGGGGAGCTGTGGACTCTTTCCATCAGAAGAAAAGAAATTTATCAGGTAAGCATTATTTATGTTTTTCTTCCTAAATGGAAAGAGTCCACAGCTGCATTCATTACTTTTGGGAAAACAATACCCAAGCAATAGAGGACACTGAATGCCAAAACGGGAGGGTACAATAGGCGGCCCATTCTGAGGGCACCAGGCCTAAAAACCACTACCCAACAAAAAAAACCTGCTTTGTCCGAAGCCGAGAAAAACAGAATGGTAAAAGGCCCCAGGGACACTGACCAGCAGATAGCCCAGAAACCTAGGTAGAGCCCGCAACATCAGACACAACTGAGCCAACAGTCCCCCGGAAGACACACTGTAGCCCAATAGTCAGTCCCCCACCACACGCCCCTTATTAGCGAAGGGAACCCCGCTGAAACTCCCAAAGGAATAAGGCAACGAAAAAAACTAATGGGAACCGAAAGGTACCACAAACTTCATAAAAGGAAAAAACCCCAATCAAACCAAGCTCGCAAGACCTAAAAGGGTCCTGACAACAAGGAGAGGCAACGCCCAATCCAAATATAAACCACAAGGTTGAGAACCAGAAGCAGAACAGAGAAAAAGTTCTCCCAACATCCTCCAAAGGATTGGAACAGCTAGTTAGCACTCAGTCAAGGCGCAAACAGCTGTAGCTGGTTTTAAAGAGCAACCCTTCACTTGCCAGGCATCAAGTCAACCAGCGCCTAGGAACAACTGAAAACGGAGCCCAAACATCATCCGAACTCAAAACGCTAAGGAGTTCTGACAAAATTACATGTAGCAGACCCAGACGAGGTAAACACTTGAGTCAAGAACACGCAGCCATCCTCAGAATGACACCAAAGAGATGCTTGCTAGAAGCGGCTACCAAATGTAGAGTGCTAAACCTCCATTACAGAAGGCACACTTTAGGCAACTGAAACAAATGGACAGAACAACCCAGAGAGCGTGCCTCTCTCCAAACTAGGTTAACCCATCTGTCCTACCCTCCTGAAGCCAGGAGAAGCCTGATCTTGAAGGAATCCGCTGAAGATTTAACTGGCTAGCACACAGACAAGGTGCCACAGCTGCAGTGGTTCCACAGCAAACCCCTTGCTTGCAGAGCAGCAAAGTCAGCACACTATTTCAGCAAGCCAACCAAGGGAAACTGACCATAGGCAAAAGGCAAGCGCAGGGGGCATCGGCACCCAGAAAAACCTGGTCTACTGAACCAGATCAACCAGCCCAACCAAAGGACACCGCCCAAGTTTCCTGGAACTGGGGAACACCGGACCAGCTCTACTACAACACACAACGGGATCCACAAAGGAAATGCTGAGTGAAAAACTCATCCACCAGAGCGAGGAGAGGACAGAGCCCCCTAATAAACAAAAACCCGGAAACTGAAATCCCCCATCTGTTATAAAACCAGACCCCTGGGAGATACCAGACAATGTCCAAAGAAAAAGGACAAGAAAAACAAAAAAAGTCCCGACCAGAAGACGAGACCACCCCAGAGTCCAACGCTCTAGGGAGCTAAGGAAGCAAAGACTGAAACAAGGTCACTAGAACCCTAGGCGCAACAGCCACCTACGACCAAGAGCAAGGGGATACCTCGAGGACAAAGTCGCATCACCCTCAAAAATCAGAGGAGAAGAAGAAGGATGCAGAGCATCGCCCAGCTCTGGGCAGAAACCCTAAACAGAGTTCAAGGAGACCACACTGCCCATGTCCCTACAAGGAACCAACTCCCGAAGGGAACCAGGTCTCCCTAAGGAACCCGAGGAACGGACGAAATCCGCAAGGTCTCAAGAAGAGGACCACAGCAGGAACAAGTCCAAGGACAATTCTAGAGCCTCAGAGGCAAAACCGCTTAAACAGCGGTAAGGAGGTGCTAAGCCCCCAATCCTCCCCAGAGAGGAAAGAAACTTGAGGAAACTAGAGCAAAGAGAGTGATGTAGCGGGACTCCACTGTCCCGGTCACCAGATTGAGTGCTGAATAAGGACTGACACAATCCTTCCAGCCATACAGATCCAGATCCAGTCACAAGGTGAACCGTACAGTCCAAAAAAAAGCAAGCCCAACCATAAATCGCGTCACTTCCAAAGGAATTTATGTTCTAAGCCAAGAGCCCAGTTAACACTACACATAAGCAGATTGAATCACATAACAAACATGAATAAAAAAAAACCTGTTCAATAATCCCCCTCAGGAGATATTAACCCTTGATTCCAAGATACCAAAGGAGCCTCACTGAGGCCCTATAAATATACTAAATAAGTCCCGCAAGATAGCACCTTACGGGAAACATTAATAAGTTACATTACATTCTGACGAAGTAAAATGAAACGATTTGGCCGGAATCTATGCCGTGGAACAGGAACACGGCCCTTTAAGTGTGACGAATAGTAGCAGTGCCTCCGCCATGGACTTGAGAGAAGAAAGCAGGCAGCGAAGCGAAGTTAGACAACGCTTATTGCTTGTGGAGCTGTTGGTTTCACAGAAAGACTCTCCCTGCATCTCTGGACTTTCATCCAGGCTTTCAATGAGAGACTGATAGGATTACTTAAAACTCCCGTGCCATATTGAAGAGTACTACCTCTCCATAAGAGAGAAAACAACTTCTGACACTTCTCTGCCAACCTCCTGGGACGAAAGGCAAAGAATGACTGGGGGGGAGTGAGAGGAGTATTTAAGCCTTTGGGGGATATTTATCAAAGGTCTGACGGACCTGATCTGACAGTGCGGATTAGGTCCGCCAGACCTCGCTGAATGCAGAGAGCAATACGCTCTCCGTATTCAGCATTGCACCAGCCTGTAGGCTCGCCAGAAACACGGGCCCTCAAGCTCCATCCGGAGCTTGATAGATAGGCCCCTTTGGCTGGGGTGTCTTTGCCTCCTCCTGGTGGCCAGGTTCTTATTTCAAAAAAGTAATGAACGCAGCTGTTGACTCTTTCCATTTAGGAAGAAAAGCAGGTTAAATATTTATTACATTCAGCTTCACTGTTGCTCTGCTGTAAAGTACTTTTGAAGAGAACAATACAGAGGGTCTGTCATGCTTGTATAAAGGTTAATAGTCTTCACTTTGCCTTCAGAAATTAAAGAATCCACTACTACTTCTGGGATACTAATAATTTATTTATTTACAGTATTAAAAATTAAAATACAGTTGACAACATAAGATATGGCCCAACACATATAATAACTTAAATGCCTTGTTATATGCCCCACCTCTCTAAAAACTTCTTATTCTTAAAATATTCAATGCATGTTATGGTTTATTTATAAAAAAAAAAAAAAATTCCTCCGTTTGAATAAAATGGATTTCAAATATATATGTGTGTGTACCTACAATGGATCTCAGTTTTATCCTAAGATATTTAAACTTTGACCTTATAATGAGAGCTTGGAATTGTTGGATAACTTTCACTTTTAAGTGCATACTTTGCAAACTAAAGTGATGAGGTTTTTTTTTTTTTGCACCTGCAAAGAGGGAATATTTAGTATTAAAGCTTGTTGTGTACAAATATACACTTTTAGTTAGTTTCTATATAAACAGGGTTAACTTCAAAAAAATAAATACAAATTTTAAATTATTTTTTTTAAATACATGATAGCAATGCGTTGAGTTTAATGTCCCTTTAATTTGAAAAGTGTTTGCTCATTACCGCTGTTTTTTTTAATAGGTTCAAGAGCAACTCTACTCTGTGAGTGAAGTGTGTCAGGTATATAGGACCTAAGTAGGTATTCTTTACATAAAAATCATATGTACATTAAGCAAAAGGTAACATACAAGGTATTAGTGGGCCAAAATTTGTCATTACCACAATGGAATTTATTATGTTGCTGGTGGCCATATTGGTGCCTGTTTGTTGTGTGACTTGCTAGTGGCAGCATTGTTTTTTTACTTTAAATTTATTGCTGATCAAAAAAAATTACTGAAGCGATGAGGCCTCTGTCTAAATTGAGCAATTACATCTAATTATATTTCACATAATATGTAGTTAAAATAATAAATATTCAAACATACCATACATAAACACTTTTTAAAAAGTCTAAAAAACAGATGAGGTCAATTTAACAATGTCCACACTAATACACAATAGTTCAGAACTTTTACACGTAAAGAATATATTTTTTATTGAAATTATGTTGTCCAAACAAGAACCAAACAATGGCTACAAACTCTTTCTTGTAACAACACTGATACAGACAAAACAATGGTAACATCCAAAAAGGCACACGATTGTATCCACATTTCTCCTCCTTTTTTTTGTGTCAGTCAGTTTTATGTTTTTTTTTTGTCTGATTAACACTGTCACACATGTCCAACCTACATTTAGAATTAATCATGTCTTAGCAGCAGCATAATCAACACCAATAGATAGAATTCATACAGAGCCCTGAGGGACCTTTAGTCATGGCAGAAAGTGACATAAAGTTTGCTGTATTTTGTTTATTAAGAAGAAATGCTGTTGTGAAGACTCTCTAACTGCTCCTCGTGAAATTTTATTTTCTCATCAAGGTCTTTTTGTTCAATGAGGAAAGACGTCTTCAGATTTACAAAGTGTTTATAGTCCTTAAGTTGATGCTCACTCAGATATTTGGCGAGGATACCTGTGACCACTCGTTCTCGGCGATCCAAGTTCTCCTTCAAATCTTTGGCATCTTCTCTCTGCCGAGACAAGATGCTGTGACGTTCCTTAAGGGATTGCTGATAACAAAATAAGTAAAGAAGCATTAGACACTATTGTTAAATGACGGCTAAACGTCTTACCATCTTAGGAAAGTCTAAACCATTCTAGAAAGGTATGGAAAGGCTGATTAGTTACGGTGGCACAACTCTTTTATAGCTGTTGGTAACTGTACTGGATTTCCGAAAAGTATTACATTTAAAACATTTAGAGTGGAATTATTTATCCTATCAACTTTTTTGTTTTTCAAACTATATATTATTGATATTTTATATATGTGGCAGCCAACTTCCTAACAAATGGGGGCAGCATATCAACATTTTAGAAGCCTTAAGGGCCACATGTAAAATGTATGGCTTTTAGAAACATAATAGTCTATATTACTTAAAAATGCCCAGTGGCACAGGACCAGATTTATGTATGGTTGCTGGTAACCTCTGACTGCTGTTCTCCCGTCCAGAGTGCTCTTTTGAGTAGTGGCCACTCCAGAGCACACATTTGCTTTTCCTTGGGCCACAAACTGTAGAACCATACTTAGTTCTGCTTTTTTTCTAGGGCCACAAAATCTAGAGCGAAGGGCCGCATGAGGCCATCCCTGTTTTATATGATATTCAGGTGAAAAAGGGACCACATATGGAAAATGCTATGAATAGAATATACCAACTAGCACAGATTAGCATGATGGGTAAGGCAGGCAAAGTAACTAGTCTAACACCACCTACCGCTTCACTGTATAAAGTAAATGTGTATGTTCTACTCTTCACTGGGCTCATTATAAAGTGTGGCATCTACTTGGTATTCAAACCATTTTCTGTTTCTTTTTATTTCGTATTGATGGTTGCTTAGTGTTTTGAAAACATAGGTAGAATATAGTTTTATTCAGATTATAACAGGGTTTTGCATGGGTGACTGTCTTGCCATTAACATGTGTAACCCTTGAGGCCCAATTAACTAAAGTTCTCTGCTCGGGCGAGATGATCTAAGAAGATCTAAAAAGTCCCTCAAATAATTATAAAAACACAAGTTTTAACTTTTAAGATGTTTATCTCACTTTGCAGGCTCTATATTTTAAGTAGAGACTCCTTTATTACTATATAAGTTTAAAAAAAATCCCAAAGGTTTTGTGTGATTTGTGTCTTTGTGGGTCATAGCATAAATACAGTGACACACCTGCCATAATATGGTTTGAACATAAAAATACAGCCATTTACATTTAAAAGTAAATTTTAGACATAGCAATGTGTTTCCTGTTAGATGTTTATCTTATGCTCAGTATGAGATTCAGAGCTTTGGGATTTGGGAATTACATATTTCTCAGTGACCTTGCAATACTTCAAATCACAAAATCCAGTGTGCTGCAGAGAACTCTTCTGTATATAGGAAGCCTATGAAATTCCTCTGTATGATATCATTTATGTTTTTTGTTTTTTTTACAGATCTCAGAACTTATGTAAAGGATTTACTAGATATTGATGTTTACATATTGGGGAAATAAGAGGACACCACAAAATGCTGATTTTATTTTACCATCAATAAAATGAAGACCTAATAAAAAGAAAAGGGTTTTCTTGTTTGTTTTTTGATTTTTCCAATGGTACTGCTGGATTTTGACTGAAAATATTTAGGAAATATCTGCATGGCTTTTAATACCAGGCTGATAGTATAGGTCAGAATCAGAAATGATAAGAAATATTTCAGTTATTTTCGAGTGCTTTAAAATTTATGTTGTGATTATATGGTGCCCACTACAGTCTAAATATGTTACTACACCTTATCACTATTTTTTTTTTAGCAATATAACAAATCATTAGTTTTAAATAAAATCTATTATAAAATTCATATTTCAAAAGAAGCACAACATAATTCCATTCTGTATCCTGAAGTAACTTGTTGATACAACTTTTTAAAATTTGAACAATTACTTTTTTTCTATTTTGCAATAGGGTGACCGAATAACATAATAATATCATAGTTTACAAAGAAAATGAGTATAATTCACAAACTGATTATCATGCAATCTCCTCTTTAAAGGACACTCAAGTCAAAATCCACTACTCATTTAAAGTTCAGACTAAGTGCTATTGCATTGACTTATTGGCCCCAAGTTATCAAGGTCTGTCGGACCTGATCTGACAGTGCGGATCAGGTCCGACAGACCTCGCTGAATACGGCGAGCAATACGCTCGCCGTATTCAGCATTGCACCAGCAGCTCACAAGAGCTACTGGTGCAATGCTGCCCCCTGCAGACTCGCGGCCAATGGGCCGCCAGCAGGGGGTGTCAATCAACCCGATCGTACTCGATCGGGTTGATTTCCGGCGATGTCAGTCCGCCTTCTCAGAGCAGGCGGACAGGTTATGGAGCAGCGGTCTTTGTGACCGCTGCTTCATAACTGCTGTTTCTGGTGAGTCTGAAGACTCACCAGAAACAGGGGCCATCAAGCTCCATTCGGAGCTTGTTAAATAGAGGCCATTATCTTGCATTTGTTGCTTATGCAAATCTACGGTGTTGACTGGTCCTTTAAACTTTACAAAAAATATTCCCAAAATATATTGCATTATAAAGTTATAAGGACTCAAATATATGACTTTAAGTGTGATTTGATTTACCGCTGGAGTGCAAAAATAAAAATCCTAGCAGTTTTAGCTATAACGAAAAGGCAAAATACCACTCCACTTCTAATCTAGCCCTTAATGTTGTATTATGCAGACTGATATGAGTACTTTTAGAAACTACCAAGGCATAATATCTGCTATAAACATTTGAAAACCAGTAATCTGCAATATTAGAAAACATGAGCAAATTACATAGATATACAATGCTATGCTTAACCTCTATATATCAAATGTTTAAAGAAAGTCTAAATTATTATTTCAGAATGTTTTTTTTACTCTGTTCTGGGCTCATTATAAAGTATTCCCTCTGCTGGGTGTTTATTTGCCCTCCCTTCAGCTATTCCTTCATTGTCCACTAGTCCTAAAACCCGTGTACACGGGCCATTTTTTGCAGTACAGTGGTTCCACCCCTTGCTTTTTCTCTATCCCCCCTCTCATTTGCTCACTCTGCCCCCTCTCTTTTGCTCTTTCTTTCCCTGTCTCTTCTGCTCTCTCTCCCCTCTATTTTCCTCCTTCTCTTTTGCGCTCACCCTCTCTTTTGCTGTCTCTCCCCCTCTCTTTTTCTGTCTCTATCCCTCCCCCTCTCTTTTGCTCTCTCTCTCTCCCTCTCCCTCTCCCTCTCTTTTGCTCTCTCTTTCCCTCCCCCTCTCTTTTGCTGTCTCTCTCCCCCTCTCTTTTGCTGTCTCTCTCCCCCTCTATTTTGCTGTCTCTCTCCCCCTCTATTTTGCTGTCTCTCTCCCCCTCTATTTTGCTGTCTCTCTCCCCCTCTATTTTGCTGTCTCTCTCCCCCTCTATTTTGCTGTCTCTCTCCCCCTCTATTTTGCTCTCTTTATCCTCCCTCTTTTGATCTCTCCCCCTTTGTTTTGCTCTCTCCCCCCTTTCTTTTGCTGTCTCTCTCCCTCTCTTTTGCTCTATCCCCCCATTTTTGCTCTCTCTAACCCCCTTGTTTTGCTCTCTTTCTCCCTCTCTCTTTTGCTCTCTCTCTCTCCCCCCTCTCTTTTGCTCTCTCTCTCTCCCTCCCCCTCTCTTTTGCTCTCTCTCTCTCCCTCTCCTCCTCTCTTTTGCTCTCTCTCCCCCTCTCTTTTGCTGTCTCCCTCCCCCTCTCTTTTGCTCTCTCCCTCTTTTGCTCTATCCCCCCACTTTTGCTCTCTCTATCTCTCTCCCCATCTCTCTCTCTCCTCCCTCTCTTTTGCTCTCTCTCTCTCTCCCCTCTTTTGCTCTCTCTCTCTCTCCCCTCTTTTGCTCTCTCTCTCTCCCATTTTTTTGCCTTCTCTCTCTCCCCCTCTCTTTTTCTGTCTCAATCCCCCTCTCTTTTTCTGTCTCTCTCCCCCTCTCTTTTTCTGTCTCTCTCCCCCTCTCTTTTTCTGTCTCTCTCCCCCTCTCTTTTTCTGTCTCTCTCCCCCTCTCTTTTTCTGTCTCTCTCCCCCTCTCTTTTTCTGTCTCTCTCCCCCTCTCTTTTTCTGTCTCTCTCCCCCTCTCTTTTGCTCTCTCTCTCCCCCTATTTTGTTCTCTCTCTCCCCTCCTCTCTTCCCCCCTAAAATATTTAATATTACTGTACTACATAACTGTATACTTATGTTTTATGTAAATGTATAATGATTACTGTACTATATAACTGTATACTTTATGATTTAGGTAAACATTTTATATTACTGTACTACATAACTGTATACTTATGATTTATGTAAATGTCATATTACTGTACGACATTACTGTTTACTTATGTAATACAGTAATCAGATATTTACATAAATCTTAAGTATACAGTTATGTAGTACAGTAATCATTATACATTTACATACATCATAACTATACAGTTTAGTATAATAATATAATACATTTACATCAAACATAAGTATACAGTTATGGAGTACAGTAATCATTATACATTTACATAAATCATAACTGTATACTTATGTTTTATGTAAATGTCTATTAATTACTGTACTCCATAACTGTATACTTATGGTTCATGTAAATGTATTATATTATTGTACTACTTAACTGTATAATTATGATTTATGTAAATGTATAATGATTACTGTACTACATAACTGTATACTTATATTTTATATAAATGTCATATTACTGTACTACATAACTGTATATTTATGATTTAGGTAAATGTCTAATGATTACTATACTACATAACTGTATACTTATGATTTATATAAATATCTTCTGATGATTGTACTACATACATAACTGTATACTTATGAATTATGTAAATATCTTATATTACTGTACTACATAACTGTATACTTATAATTTATGTATATGTCTAATGATTACTGTACTATATAACTATATACTTATGTTTTATGTAAATATCTAAAGATTAATGTATTACATAACTGTTTACTTATGATTTATGTATAGGTCTAATGATTACAGTACTACACAACTGTATACTTATGTTTTATGTAAATGTGTTATATTACTGTACTACATAACTGCATACTTATGATTTATGTAAATATCTAATTATTAATGTACTATATAACTGTATGCTTATGTTTTATGTAAATGTCTAATGATTACTGTACTACATAACTATATTTATGATTTATTTAAATATCTTCCGATGATTGTACTAATAATTATATTACTGTACTATATAACTGTATACTAATGTTTTATGTAAATGTGTTATATTATTGTACTACATAACTGTATACTTATGTTTTATGTAAATATCTGATGATTACTATACTACATAACTGTATACTTATGTAGTACAGTAATCATTAGATATTTACATAAATCATAAGTATACAGTTATGTAGTACAGTAATCAATAGATATTTACATAAATCATAAGTATACAGTTATGTAGTAGAGTAATATAATACATTTACTTAAATCATAAGTATACAGTTATGTAGTACAGTAATCATTAGATATTTACATAAAACATAAGTATACAGTTATGTAGTACAGTAATCATTAGATATTTACATAAAACATAAGTATACAGTTATGTAGTACAGTAATCATTAGATATTTACATAAATCATAAGTATACAGTTATGTAGTACAGTAATCATTAGATATTTACATAAAACATAAGTATACAGTTATGTAGTACAGTAATCATTAGATATTTACATAAAACATAAGTATACAGTTATGTAGTACAGTAATCATTAGATATTTACATAAATCATAAGTATACAGTTATGTAGTACAGTAATCATTAGATATTTACATAAATCATAAGTATACAGTTATGTAGTACAGTAATCATTAGATATTTACATAAAACATAAGTATACAGTTATGTAGTACAGTAATCATTAGATATTTACATAAAACATAAGTATACAGTTATGTTGTACAGTCATAATTAGATATTTACATAAAACAAAACTGTATACTTATGTAGTACTGTAATCATTAGACATTTACATAAAACCTAAGTATACAGTTATGTAGTACAGTAATCATTATATAGTTAGATAAAACATAAGTATACAGTTACGTGGTAGAGTAATATAATAAATTTACATAAAACATAAGTATACAGTTATGTGGTACAGTAATCATTATACATTTACATAAAACATACGTATACAGTTATGTAGTACAGTAATATACATTTACATAAAGCATTAGTATGCAGCTATGTAGTACAGTAATATACATTTACATAAAACATTAGTATGCAGTTATGTAGTACAGTAATATAATTTACATAAATCATAAGTATACAGTTATGTAGTACAATCATCAGAAGATATTTACATAAATCATAAGTATACAGTTATTTAGTACAGTAATATAATACATTTACATAAAACATAAGTATACAGTTATGTAGTACAGTAATCATTAGACATTTACATAAATCATAACTGTATACTTATGTTTTATGTAAATGTATTATATTACTGTACAACATAACTGTATACTTATGATATATGTAAATGTCTAATGATAACTGTACTACATAACTGTATACTTATGTTTTATGTAAATGTATAATAATTACTGTACTACATAACTGTATACTTATGTTTTATGTAAATGTATTATATTACTGTACTACATAAATGATTTATATAAATATCTTCTGATGATTGTACTATATAACTGTATACTTATGATTTATGTAAATTGCATGACTGTACTACATAACTGTATACTTAATGTTTTATGTTAATGTATTTTATTATTGTACTACATAACTGTATACTTATGTTTTATGTAAATATCTAATGATTACTGTACTCCATAACTATATACTTATGATTTATGTAAATGTCTTATATTATTGAACTACATAACTGTATACTTAATGTATAAAGTAAATGTATTCTATTACTGGACTACATAACGGTATACTTATGATTTATGTAAATATCTAATGATTACTGTACTACATAATGATTTATGTAAATTTCTTCTGGTTATTGCATTCCATAACTGTTCACTTAACCCCTTAACGAGCAAGGACATGTCAGGCACATCCTCATTTGGATGTTAGTTAACGACCAAGGACGTGCCTGACATGTCCTCTGGAGTTTAAAGCTCTGGAAACGATCATGATCACTTCCAGGGTATTGCAGTGATGCCTCGATATTGAGACATCACTGCAATACCCTTTTTACCCCACCGATGCAGAGAGGTCCACAGAGTGGCTCTCTCTGCATCAGTGGGGTAAAAAGGGTATTGTACTCTGTGGACCTCTCTGCATCGGTCAGCGATGATGCCAATCGTTGGTGGATGGGAGCTGTAGCAGGGAGGTGGGTCGGCGGCCCATCACTGGTCCACTTCCTTCCGGGTGCCGGGAGTGGAGAGCGGGTGCGTGCGCAGGTGCACGAGAGCGCATGCATGTTGCCGGGAACGTGTGGGAGCGGTTGGGACAGCGACCACTACACTACAGAAAAGTCTGAGGGAGTGGGGGGGCAAATACATATTTGGAAAGGGATCTCTGAGTGGGAGGGGGTAGGGATATGAGGGGGGGCAGCTACACTACAGAAAATAGTTTATTTATTTATTTATTTATAAATAAGGGTATTTTTTTTTTTAACAAACTCGGTACTGGACGACAGCTGCCAGTACCCAAGATGGCGGCAACTAGGTAGAGTGGGGATGGTTAGAGAGCTGTTTTTTTTTGGGGGGGGGGGGGGGGGATCCAACACTGCAGAATTGGGAGAAAAAAAATAAAAAAAAAATAAAATTTAAAAAAGGCTTTTATTTTAGTACTGGGAGATGGTGGTGACAATTGTGAGGTGGGGGAGGGAAGAGAGCTGTTTGAAGGGTGTCAGGGAGGGATCAGGGGGTGGGATGTGTTAGGTGAGAGGCTGATCTCGACACTAAATCTAAAATTAACCCTGCAAGCTACCTAATTAACCCCTTAACTGCTGGACATAATACAAGTGTGGTGCGCAGAGGCATTTAGCAGCCTTCTAATTACCAAAAAGTAATGCCAAAATCATACATGTCTGCTATTTCTGAACAAAGGGGATCCCAGAGAAGCTTTTACAACCATTTGTGCCATGATTGCACTAACTGTAAATAATTTCAGTGAGAAACCTAAAATTGTGAAAACATTTTTTTTAAAAAATTGTATTTAATCGCATTTGGCGGTGAAACAGTGGCATGAAATATTCCAAAATGGGCCTAGATCAATACTTGGGGTTGTCTACTACACTAAAGCTAAAATGAACCCTAAAAGCTTTCTACAAGCTCCCTAATTAACCCCTTCACTGCTGGGCATAATACACGTGTGATGTGCAGCAACATTTAGCGGCCTTCTAATTACCAAAAAGCAATGCCAAAGCCATAGATGTCTGCTATTTCTGAACAAAGGGGATCACATAGAATCATTTGTAAGCATTTGTGGCATAATTTCACAAGCTGCTTGTAAATCATTTCAGTGAGAAACCTTTTATTTGATCGCATTTGGCGGTGAAATGATGGCATGAAATATACCAAAATGGGCCTAGATCAATACTTTGGGTTTTCTACTAAAAAAAAATATATACATGAAGGGTTATTCAGGAATTCTTGACAGATATCAGTGTTCCCATGTAACTAAAGTTTGGAAATAGCAAAGGGCTACTTGTACTTATTGCAAAATTTAGAAACTATCTAGCATGGGTGTTTTTGGTGGTTGTAGATGCGTAACAGATTTTGAGGGTCAAAGTTAGAAAAAGTGTGTTTTTTTTCCATTTTTTCATAATATTTTATAAAAAATTTTTATAGTAAATTATAAGATATAATGAAAATAATGGTATCTTTAGAAAGTCCATTTAAAGGCAAGAAAAAGGGGATTTTATATGTGTGGGTACAGTAAATGAGTAAGAGGAAAATTAGAGCTAAAAACAAACACAGCAGAAATGTAAAAATAGCCCCGGTCCCAAACGGTCAGAAAATGGAATAGTGGTCTGGTCACTAAAGAGTTAATGTTACTGCGTAATATGTTGTTGCTTTATAAATATACAATAATAATAGGTGTAAATTGCTACTTACTGCTTCTTCAGCATCTGTATTGTCGTCGACCTTGCTTAAAGCATTTTCAACACGAGCCAGTCTCATCGACAGTGAAAAGAGCAGGCTCACCACTTTCTCTAGATCTCCAATAAACATCATATAGCGCTCATACTCATTGGGCTTGCAGACTTCTTTTACCACCACCTCCATATCTTGGCCATAAGTAACATTTTCAGTGATATCCCACTGAAGCAGCTCTCTTTGTCCACAGAGATTTTCTAGCTTTGAGCTGATATCTGAAACCAGCTCCATCTGAAATGCAAAATGTGATTGTCAGTTACAAAATACTTTTTTTTTGAAGAAAGACGTATAAACAAAATTTAAAAAGGATATCATAGTGTGAACTAATAAGCATAATCTATCACAATAGCCAAGCTAGCAAAAAGATGAGTACTAAATTGTGAATCAATACAACAAATATCTGAAATAACATCTCTGTTTTTAATAGGATAACATGCTAGTTTTTCAATTTCTGATATTTACATTAACTCTCTAAAAATAATATTTAAACCATGATCTATTATAGTGCTTGATATTTTAATACAACAGGCCGGGCTTTAAATGCATCCTAACATAACACAGCTGACTGAGCCACTGATTAACCACCTATTCTGAAATCCTGTTCTGTTGGGGGCCTGTGTACGGGCATGCAAAAGCTGGAGGGCAGTATGGGGTAAGTGCCTACCACCCTTTGCATTGCACATCAGTCTGGAAATTGGTCCATGCCATAAAAAATAAATCTAGTATGACATGGGATCCATTAATGCAAACAGGAGAACTTCCTCTTTCAAATGAACAGTCACACAATCCTCTGGTTATCACATGTCCTATATGTAAATAACACTTTCATACCCAAAAGTTGTAGAACAGTGCTAAAACTAAAAGCAACTAACACAAGGTGATAAATGTAAAATGGCATTTACTTTAGAAACTAGAGCACTTTTGTCTGTAATGAATATTCCAATTTGAATGCTCCAATTTGAATGTTAGAACGAACGTTATTTTCGAAATTCGATTTACATAATCGAATGTTGATAAGAACAAATATTCTTAAAAATTCTATAATTGAATGCAATTTAAAGTTTTGGATTGTCACTTTCGAATTTGAATGTTTATAATTTGATTGAATGTACACATTCGAAATTAAGAATGTAACATTAGATTTAAGAAATACTATTCAGAAGTTCATGTTGTAGGGAATTTAGTAAATTGATACATAATAGATACAAATATATAAAATTGAATGTTTCTATTTCTAATATTGCATAATTCGAATATTACATTTAAATAAAGCATTAGAAATACTATTACAAATATATAAATTCAAATTTTTCAAATTCGAATATTGCATAATTAGAATATTACATTTAAAGAGAACATTAGAATTACTATTACAAATATATAAATTCGAATTCGAATATTGCATAATTGGAATCGAACTATTAGAAAATTCGAATTGAATATTACATTTAAAGAAAGCCTTAGAAATACTATTACATTAAACCAATGTTAGAAAGTTGTACAAACATTTGAAACAAACGAATGTGTAAAAATATGTTTAATTTTTCGAATGTTGCTAAACATTCACCCATCCCTAGTAATGAATCTGAGTACTGAGCTAAACCTTTTATTCCATTACAAATTGAAGTAAGGTGAGGTTATACAGTTTGATATTCCAGAGACAGATATCATGGGCCTGATAATATAATAAAAAAAACTCACTGGATTGGACACAAATGCATTTTTAATACTTCTTAGATAATCTTGCCAGGCAGAGAACTTTAGAGAATTGGGGCCATGATATATAACAGGAGGTCAATGTAAACATGACAAGAAAAATAAGCTCTTTTTCTTTGCAAATCAAAACCAAGCATAAAAGAAAGTTCCACATTTCAAATGAGATATCTCATAATCCTGTGACTATCATGTGATTTTCATGGCAATGATGACTATTGGCTAGATATTATCAAGTTTATTCAAAGCCAAATGTAGGGCCAATATGCATGACAAACTTGTGAAATAAGGTTATCCTTGATCAAAATCACATGCAAGACATAACTAATAGGTGTACATTGGAATAAAAACAATTCCTAAGAAATGTTGATTGTTGCAGACAATAACACAGGCTTGTCATTTTTCCCACCACAAGCAGTTGTTTTGTCTGTAATTACTATTTAAAAAACATGCAGTTGTTTTTCGGCCACACAGATTCACTAAAAACAAAAGTTCTCCATCTGTTTGTCTGAGGCCTCAGTTGTAAGCAATGTCGCATAGAGCCAAGACAGCCACACAGAAAAAAAAAATATCTAGATTTATTTTTTAGCACTGATTCTCCTCACCAGGGCACCCTGCAACAATATTATATACTATGTGTGTATACATATACACACACACATACACACACATATATATACACATATACACACACATATATATACATATACACACACACACATACACACACATATATACATATACACACACACATATATATACATATACACACACACATACACACACACACACATATATACATATACACACACACATATATATACATATACACACACACATACACACACATATATATACATATACACACACATATATATACATATACACACACACATATATATATACATATACACACACATATATATACATATACACACACACATACACACACATATATATACATATACACACACATATATATACATATACACACACACATACACACACATATATATACATATACACACACACATACACACACATATATATACATATACACACACACATACACACATATACACACACACATACACACACATATATATACATATACACACACACACATATATATATATATATATATAC